>NC_059107.1:24022501-24322501 GCF_020740685.1 Jaculus jaculus | reverse complement strand
ATTCACTATGGAGTCTCAGGGTAGCCTCGAACTCACAGCGATCCTCCTACCTCTGCCTCCCGAGTGCTGGGATTAAAGGCGTGCGCCTCCACGCCTGGCGAGGGAGGTTACTTTTATGGAAGGGCTCTGGCAACACGAAGCAAAATGTGTTGCCTAGGGACAGGAAGTCAACCCATTTCTGGCACTTTGTTTGACACCAGCTTCTTCACCAGGGAAACAAGGAAAACAACTCCCTCATGCAGGACCACTGGGAGGGCTACAGTCGATTCTGGAATTAAGTGACTGACATATTCCAGGCGCTCAGAATCAATGTAAATTTAATACACACGCAGGTATCTAACTCCTTTATTTATTCAACTAATATTCCCCGAGCCCACTACAGACTCTGTATTCAGAGAAACCCCTAGGACATGATTCTTCCCCAGGGGCTGACAGTTTCCTGCGGAGATAAAAAAAAAAAATAATGGGTATTACAGTTCAGAATATGACAGGCTAGGACTGAGGTACAACAGGAGGGGTCGTGAGGACAGCCTGGATGTGTGACACCTCTGTCAAATCATAACAAGCTACACAGCCTATTGAGGCTGCCTCGTAGATGGGAATATCACTTGGTTCTGTAAACTGGATGGACTCTGAGGGTGTGTGTATTTTTATTCATTTATTCAGCACACTTGGTTCCTGAATAGAATGACTATACACCCTGGGTGCTGTTCTAGGTACTGAGGATGCCTCAGGATATAGGGCGGACGAAAATTCCAGCCCTCCCAAGCTGGCTTGCGTCTGGGAGAAACGGAGAAATCAGTAAGTGAGCTCGGTGTTGTTTCGCTGAACTAAGATGCCGCAGGGCTGGCGAGATGGCTCAGTGGTTAAGTGCTCAAGCATGAGTGCAGGAAACCACCAGAGATTTTTATGATTGTTTTTTGAGGTAGGGTCTCATAATAGTCCAAGCTGACCTGGAACTCACTCTGTATTCTCAGGGTGGCCCCAAAACTCACAGTGATCCACCAAAATCTTTAAATATAGGAGCCAGGGGTGTGCCTATAACCCCAGTCCTGCTTACGAGCAAAGACCTGAGAAGCACTGGAGTCCTGGGAGAACCGGAATCATTAGAGATTCCAGTTCAGAGGCCAGACCATGCTGAACGGTGATGGAGTGGAGGACACCTCCAGCCACCACACCCCACCACAGGCAAGCACATGGGGCACACCAGGCAGGTACCCCACATTACAAAAAAAAAATAAAGATGCCATCAATTATAAGGCACACTATTACTCTGCACACCACTAAGAAACAGAAAGGTGGCCTGGAGAGATGGATTAGTGCTTAAGGCGTTTGCCTGTGAAGCCTAAGGACCCAGGTTAAATTCCCCAGAACCCACATAAAACAGATGCACATGGTGGCACATGTGTCTGGAGTTTGTTTGCAGCTAGAGGTCCTGGTGTGCCCATTCTCTCTCTCTCTCTAATAAATAAAAGTAAAATATTTTAAAAAAGGAAACAAAGTCATCGATCAACTATCAGCTGAAGCTGGGCGTGGTGACGCACGCCTTTAATCCCAGCACTCAGGAGGCAGAGGTAGAAGGATCGCTATGAGTTAGAGGCCACCCTGAGACTACATAGCGAATTCCAGGTCAGCCTGGACCAGAGTGAGACCCTACCTCAAAAAACCAAAATAAATAAATAAATAAAGATAAATATCAGCTGACATTTAGAATAAATGCATTTTCCCCCTTCTCTTTCAAGGAGTCTGGCTATGTCACTCAAGCTGGTCTTGAACTCCTGGGCTCAGGCAATCCTCAAACATCTGCAGATAGTCTCCAATTTCAGAAATGATATTAGGTAACAATAACACACACCCTAAATTTTACTAATATTTTAATATAATTTTTTTAAAGTGCTATAGAGAAAATAATGCAGGGAGAGGGGATCAAAGGGAATGTGGACTGTTTTGGCATCACCAGAGATCGAATAAAAGGCCTTATCATTGTAGGTAAGAACTCTCCCACAAAGCTACATGTGCTCTCCTTGCTTATGAGACAGAGTTTTGTGTAGCCCAGACTGGCCTGAATTCCCATGTGGCTGAGGATCCCTTAGGTTCTGGAGTCTCCTGCCCCCACCTCCCAAGTGTTGAGAGTACGGGTAGATGCCACCACATTTGGCTTTTCTTTTTGTTTGTTTTTTAAGATAAGGTTTCACTATGCAGTCCAGGATGGCTTAGAAATAGTGATCCTCCTGCCTTAGCCACCCAAGTGCTAGAATTATAGGCATGTGCCACCACACATTTAGAGGGGCTGAGAGAGTGAGGGGAAAACAGGATTTTCTACAGAGAGCAAGAGGCTGTTTCTGAGAAGGGGACATTGGAGTAAAGTTCAGAATGAGGCAAGGAAGCAGGTCTGGCTGTGAGCATCTGGGAGAAGGGAGGCCCAGGCACAGGGCAGCAGCCTGGGAAGCACGCTTCGCACTCAAGGAACACAAGAGACTCCGGGAACTTTGAGGAATGCAATTCGAGGGAGAAGCAGGGGCTGTATTCTGCAGACTCTTGAGGGCCAGGCAAAGGACCCAGAGACAAACCATCCTAAGTGCTGGCATGCGTCAACCTAACACTTAAGTATGACACTCTGGCTACTGGAGAAGAAGGAAGGAGAAGGGCCTGTAGTGTGGAGATGGAGGAGGACAATATTGGAGTAATACAGAGGACAAGGCGAGAAGTGGATGGAGTCGGAGATCTTGAGAAGGTGAAGTTGATAGGATAGAGTGTGCAAACAGACGGCCAAGGATGAGCCCATCGTGTCTGCCTGAGAACAGCTGAATATAACTGCCATCAGCTGAGACAACAAGGACACAGGACAAGGGCTGGGGAGTTGGCTCCGCCATTAAGGTGCTTGCTTACAAAGCCAAAGGATCCAAGTTCGATGCCCCAGTACCCACATAAGATCGAATACACAAGGTGGTGCGTGCATCTGGAGTTGGTTTGCAGTGGCTAGAGGCCCTGGTGCCCATTATCTCTACATAGCTCGCTCACTCACATGCTCTCTCTTCTCTCTCTCTCTCTCTCTCTCTCTCTCTCCATATATATATATATATATATCTGCCTCTCACTCTGTCAAATAAAAAAATTTTGAGACAGAATGGGGCTGGAGATGGCTTAGTGGTTAAGGTGCTTGTCGGCAAAGCCAAAAATGACCCAGGTTCGATTCCCCAGTACTCACATTAGCCAGATGTACATGGTGGCACATGTGCCTGGAGTTCGTTTGCAGTGGCTAGAAGCCCTGATGTGCCCATTCTCTCTTTCTGCCTCTTTCTCTCTCCCTTCTTCCCTCCCCACCAAATGAGTAAAATACTTCAAAATAAAAAAGACAGAATGGGGCTGGAGAGATGGCTTAGCGGTTAAACGCTTGCCTGTGAAGCCTAAGGACGCCGGTTCGAGGCTCAGTTCCCCAGGTCCCACGTTAGCCAGATGCACAAGGGGGCGCACGTGTCTGGAGTTCGTTTGCAGAGGCTGGAAGCCCTGGCACGCCCATTCTCTCTCTCTCCCTCTATCTGTCTTTCTCTCTGTGTCTGTCGCTCTCAAATAAAGAAAGAATTAAAAAAAAAAAGACAGAATGAATGATCAGAGGTGCCGTGTGGGTGAAGGATGCTCATGAGCTATGCCACAGAAGGCGCAGAAATGGCAGTGGACACGTGGGTCACAGATGAGGGACGGTCTCTGAGTGTGGGGAGTAAGAGGAGTCCACCAAGGGAGGGACTAGGACAGGGACAGGAGCAAGACCTGAGTGCAGGGGCCTTCCAGTGTAGAAGTCGGGGAACTGAGGGGGGATCAGTGAAGGCCCAAGACAGGGAAGCCAGCAGCCAGGGCGCCAGTGACGGAAGACAGCCAGGATGCACGCGAGGGGACTGTGGAATGCAATGAGCAACTGGGCCACGCGTGGCGAACAGGCCGGGCGATGAGCGGGAGGAAAAGGCGAAGGCCACTTGGGGTGGCCACGGTGTTGCTGTAGAGGGAAAGAACAGTACCCGGATGTGGAGGTGGAGTAGAAAAAGAAGAATATTTGGGTTTTTGAGGTAGGGTCTCGCTCTAGCCCAGGATGACCTGGAATTCACTATGGAGTTTCAGGGTGGCCTCGAACTCACGGTGACCCTCCTACCTCTGCCTCCCGTGTGCTGGGATTAAAGGCGTGCGCCACCACGCCCGGCAAGTTTGGTTTTAAGGCTGGGAGATACGACGGCACACTGGTATGTCCACAGGTTGGATCCAGCTGAGGAGAGAACACCGGAGACCAAGGAAATAACAGAATGACTGCTGAAGTCACCAGGAATGGACGGGCAGGAGCACAGAGGTCTGTCTTCAGACACCAGAGGACCAGGAGAAGCTACGCAAATCACCGCACGTGGGTGAAAGCTGTGGGGGGACCCTTTCCAGTTCTCTCTTGCGTCCCTGAGGGAACAGCGTGTTTGTCACTGCGCTGGAAGAGGGAGTAGAGCCGGGAACACAGGGGAACAGCTAGCGGCATTCAGCATTTGCACGAAGCCAGTGGTGGTGAACTGTCAGAGAACACGACAGCATGGTTAGGTACACGCTCCGGGCGGCTGCACAGGCGTGGAGGGGCGGGGGACGGGCCCCTTGGACATGGTGGGACGGAGCCGAGCGAGTGTGAGCGAGTAAAAGAGAGACACAGGGAACGGTCGCAAGGAGCAGCTCTGGGGGCTGCCCTGCCGAACCTGAGCCAGGCAGCACTGAGCTTCCTGGTTGGGTGGGAGTGGCCCCGTGCTAGGCTAGCGCAGTTGGCAGGCCTGAAATCTTGGGGCCAGCAGGCCGTGTGTTTCCCTAAACCCACTCATCTAGGTCTGGGGAGGTGAGGACCAGCCCCCCCCCCCCCCGTGTCTCTGAGATGAGTTCAGGGATCAGCTACATGGAAGGGTGACTCTTCAAATCCACGTTGGTTCTTGAGGAGATGGCTGGAAGACCTGAGCAAGCTACTTGGCCTTTCTCTGTACTCTGTAAAATGGACATCACAGGCCTTTCCTCCCAGCACCGGGGAGGCAGAGGTAGGAGGATCGCCGCGAGTTCGAGGCCACCCTGAGACCCCATAGTGAATTCCAGGTCAGCCTAAGCTACAGTGAGAACCTACCTCAAAAAAAAAAAAATAAAAATAAAAACAAATAAATAAATAAAAATGGAGCTCACCTCCACTGCTTCTTCCTAGGGCTAGGCTAAAAATAGAGATAACCCACACAGAGCTCTTGTGCCAGTAAAGGTACTGCTTGGTACGGGTACAACTGCAATTGCCTGGCAGATGAAGGAGATTAAAACAGACAAGGGATTTCACAACCCGCACAAGGCAGGGAGCCCCAACGTAGGAGCAGAGCAGCCCTTTCCCCCGCCTATCCCACTTCTTCTTCTCCAGCCATCCAAACACACCAGCCTGACACTGTGGGCAGGAAAGGAGGTTTCCCACTGGTCACGGACAGTGACAAGCCTGGGGAAGATGAGTGCTTGGGCTGCTGCTATGGTAACCAGCGATGGCCAGGCTTCAATTAGGCAGGAGGAATAAAGGACACCCACTTCGGAGAAGAAAGCGAGATTGAGTCTCTTCTCATTTCAGAATCCCTATGCTTCACTACGGGAGCCAGGGTTTGGGAGAAAAAAAAATATATTTCTGCTCTTTCCTTCAATGCCCACCAAGTTCTCCAAGCTCTTTTTGTCAACGATCCCACTGACAAGAATCCTGAGCAAAGAGAACGCCGAGGCGCTGGCATGTGTACCCTGTAGTCAAGGATGCTCGCTGGGTGTGTGAGAGCCATCATTCCATATGAAGTTCAGGGGAAGCAGTTGTCTATGCCATTGTGTACAACTACGTGACTTAAGACAAGCTCTTTCACCTTTGTGACTCAGTTTTCCACTGCTGGAAAGGCCCTACTTTGTAAGACTGGAGTGAGGATCAATCGAGATAGCGCTTGTCAACACTTGGTTCAGCGTACGCCACACATCTGTCATCCCACTGATGCTCACTGGCGCAGCGTTGTTACAGGTCCCAGCTGAGCAGGAAAGTGATGGAAACCTGTGTCCCGCGGGCACTCTGTTGTTGCTCGATGGCCTTTTTATACAGAGTGTGACCCCTAGGTACGCAGCATCAGGTCCCCTGGGAGTCTGTGAGAAATGCAGCTCTTTAGGCCCTGCACAGACCTTGTCAAATCCAAATCTTCATTTTAATCAGGGCACCAGGTAACTGGTACGAGTGTTATTAAGTCAGAGCAGAGCTATTCCCGTGCCCTATCGGTTCCTGGGCACATCCGGAAAAGTCGGCAGGAGGAGGCACGTGTTA
This sequence comes from Jaculus jaculus, assembly GCF_020740685.1. Taxonomy (NCBI): domain Eukaryota; kingdom Metazoa; phylum Chordata; class Mammalia; order Rodentia; family Dipodidae; genus Jaculus; species Jaculus jaculus. Next base: position 24,316,179 of record NC_059107.1, on the reverse strand, counting down.
CAGACTCACAAACCAAAACTAGAAACTGAAGACTGTTACGTGACAGAGCTGGGAGTGACCTGATGACCCACCCTTACATCCTGAGAATGCACTGCCATAATTTCTTTTTCTCGATGTAGAGTCTCACTCTAGCCCAGGCTGACCCGGAATTCACTATGGAGTTTCAGGGTGGCCTCGAACTCAATGGTGATCCTCCTACCTCTGCCTCCCTAGTGCTGGGATTGAAGGCGTGTGCCACCATGCCCGGCTTGCCATAATTTCTTAACAGAGAACATGTGATGAACCGGATGTCCCCATAAATTCATGTGCTTTGAATTCTTGGTTCCCAACTGATGGCAATTTGGGAGGCGGAGCCTTGCTGGAGCTTGGCTAATATTCCCACCGTTGTCTGCCGTATGCTATGGCAGAGGTGATGTCCAGCCTCTGCTTGTGCCATACTTTTCCCTGCCACCATGAAGCTTCCCCTCGAGGCTCAAAGCCAAATAAATTCTTCCCTTCCCCAAGATGCTTTTGGTCGGGTGCTTTCTCCCCACGATGAGAAGGTAATGACAATGGAAGGGGTTCTCAGCACATGTGGACTCAGGCAAGACAGCACAAGCCTCTCTGGGCTCCCGCCGGGAGAGGGGAGGCAGCCTGCAGAGGAGGAAGCGGTCTCTGCTCCAGCTTCCAGATGCCGAGGCGGGGAGGAGGCGCAGCGGCGCAGACACCGCCCTGGCTGGACAGCTCCACGCGCTCCCCACGGCCTCTGGCCTCTGTCACCTCCACCCACCCGTTTCCAACACAGCCCGCGTCACAGTTTACGTGCTGGCTCCTCATCGAAGGGGCTCGCCTAGCAAATCTCCAGCGCCCAGCATTGGGGTGAGCACACAGCGGGCGCCCACGGAAGGTGTAGTGAGCAGAGCTTCCTTCTAGGTTGAATATACACACTTGGGCTCCTTTATCATAGCACCCAGAGATAAGAAAGCCTTGGGCTTCGTTCAACTCAATTGTAAATGAGAAGCCCCTTGGTGAGGTATTAGTCTCATTTTCTAGGTTAAAAAAAAGTTCAACAAGGGCTGGAGAGACTGCTTAGTGGCCAAGGCACTTGCCTGCAAAGCCTAACGACTCAGGTTCAATGCCCTAGAACCCATGTACACACAGGTGCACAAGGTGGCACATTCATCTGGAGTTCATTTGCAACGGCTGGAGGCCCTGGCATGTCCATTCTATGTGTGTGTCTATATCCCTCTGCTTGCAAATAAATTATATATATACATACACACACACATATATATTTATACACACACACATACATATATACATACATGCTTATATATGTATGTGTGTGTATATGTGTGTGTGTGTGTGTGTGTGTATGTAAGTTGAACAAACCTCTAACCCTGGCATGCCCATTCTGTGTGTGTGTCTATATCCCTCTGCTTGCAAATAAATTATATATATACATACATATGTATATATATTTATATAAACATACATACATATATACATACACGCATATATATGTATGTGTATACATATATTATATATATATAAGTTGAACAAACCTCTAAGGGTGTGGCACCTTCAGGATGCAAAGGTATCCAGGGTCACTTCACCTCCAACCCTGCCAATGTGGTGGTGGGGGTGGTAAGAGGAGGAGGGAGGGGTGGCAGTGGTGGCAGCCTCTGCTCCAGAAAGGGGCCCAACAATGGCCCGATCCAATGAGAACCTACCAAGCCAGGGACTTCATAGTCTGCAATCTCAGACAAGCCTCACAAGACCTCTCCTGTGGCCATCAGGGAGGCCATATTTGCACTTTACGGACAAGGAAAGTGGGACCCGCGATGTGAAGTAACTTGCCAAGGGCCACACAGCTAGATGGAAAATGGCCAAAAGATATCTTGGCTGTGCTTGCTGTCTGGTCTAATGATGCCCAGAGCAGCTGAAGCACATGGCTAGCACCCTCCAGGTCTTTCCAGGGGCTCCCACTCACCAAAAGTCTGGGAATACAATTCTCTATAGACGCATCTTCACCTAGAGTCCAGAACGAGTGTGACCTGAGCCACGACCTGTGCCACCTTCACCTTAAGAAGAATGGACAGACACGACCCTCACCAGGCACTCCTCGGTGTGGCTCCTGTCAGTGGTACAGACGTCTACTCGTAAGGTCTTCTGGTGAAGGGCTGGGTAGGACATGGACACCCAGAATGCCTCATTGAACATGAGGGTGTCAGCGGCATCCAGAGGCCGGGTCCGGAAGAGGCAGATGGTGCTTTCGGAGCAAGGCAGGATGGCCACACGGATGTTCCTAGAGGAGGATGGAGCCACCAAGGGAGCTGGGTTAGCCAAGGTCTGGGACTAATGTGCTGGTTAGCCCCAGTGCAGAAATCCCCAGGAAGAGGGCTACAGAGATGGCTCGGCAGTTAAGATACTTGCCTGTGAAGCTACGTACCCAGGTTCAATTCCCCAGAACCCACGTAAGCCAATTACACAAGGTGGCGTATGCATCAGGAGTTTGTTTGCAGTGGCTACAGGCCCTGGCATGCCCATTCTTTCTCTTTTTCTCATAAACAAATAAAATACTTAAAAAAAAAAAAAGAAATCTCAAGCCAGGCATGGTGGCACATGCCTGTAATCCCAGCACTCAGGAGGCAGAGGCATTAGGATTGCCACGAATTCAAGGCCACTGTGAGACTATACAGTGAATTCCAGGTCAGCCTGGGCTAGAGTGAGACTCTACCTCAAAAAAAAAAAAAAAAAAAAAAAAAAGGGACTGGAGGGATGGCTTAGGAGCTAAGGTGCTTGCCTGCAAAGCCAAAGGTCCCAGGTTCAATTCCCCAGGACCCACGTAAGCCAGCTGCACAAGGTGGTGCATGTGTCTGGAGTTTGCTTGCAGGTGGCTAGAGGCCCTGGCGCGCCCATTCTGTCTGTCTGTCTGTCTCTCTCCTTCTCTTTGACTCTCTGAAATAAATAAATTAAAAAAGAAAGAAAGAGAAGTAGTGGGGAAAGAGTGTAGAGTCTCATTCTGTGAAGGATGTGCAAAGTTGGGTCTCCAAATCTTCAAGACTCTCACAGCTTGTGGAGCCCGAAGGGAGCCTCGCAGGGCAGGGGGTGCAGCAGCGCTGGCCACGGCGGTGTGCCAGCTCTGAGGAATGGTGGCGCTGGGGATGCCGAGCGCTGAGGGCCAAAATGTTCTCCTCCTGCCGGCACTGTCATCTGATGAGCCTAACAAAAGTGCAGGTGCATTTTTCCCACGCGCCCCGACCTCATCCACAGCTCGGCCTGAGTACCGAAGAGCTGTGGAGGTTACTGCCCCGGCACCGTGTGCATGGACAAAGGCCAAAAACAACCCACAGTCCAGCCTGGTGTCCCTTGTGATTCCCCACCTTCCTCCCCCACGTGTTACTACGCTGCTGCCTCCAGCTTTCTCGGCCTCATTACAGGAGAAAACACGTAGGTACAACAAAAACTCGGTCCATAAGAGGACTGCACGTAGACACCGTAGGTGTTTGCTGTCCTAGTGGCCGCCACGTGACACCCAGTCACATCCTGGCTCCAGAAGCACAGGGCCTGGCGTTGACACTGTGAAATCGCTGAGCAGGGTGGAGAAGAAAGCACGGACTGTGGCCACTGCTGTCCATGAGGGCACGGTCCTGGAGAGCAGAGCCCATGAAGAATGTGCTCACCCGTCATCCCTGGAGCAGCACGTGGAGGAAGGAACGAAAACTCCAGGGTGCTTCTCTCCCAGAGAGGCTGGCCTGCCTGCCGCGGGGCCCGTCTGTGCAAGCCCAGCAGCACCAACATGCTCACGTGCACTAAACACCCGTGGCGGGCTGGGTGTGGTGGCGCACGCCCTTAATCCCAGCACCCGGGAGGCAGAGGTAGGAGGATCACCGTGAGTTTGAGGCCACCGAGACTAAATAGTGAATTCCAGGTCAGCCCGAGCTAGAGTGAGACCCTACCTCGAAAAATGAAAAGCTATGGTGGTACTCAGAGCTGGGATGAGACGCAGCTGGAGTGATCCCTGGGGATAAGCACGGTGGGCGAGAGGATGACACGCGACTGCCCGGCTATATACTCACACTTTGTGGTCTTGCTGCAGGAACAGAGCGGAGAGGTTACTCAACTGGATGACTAATATTGCGAACTGCTTATTCTTCTCATCATATCTGAAATGAGAGGGGACAGACGGGAGCACGGATTGGTGTATCTTCCCCGCCCCCTCTCTTTCGTCATAGGACAAAGCTGCGGGTCACGCTGGCAAGTATGATGACCCGGGCAGCACACACCAGAGCTTTGCTGCTACAACAGGATGCCAGTTCAGGGCTGCCAGTCATCTGAATCTCTAAAGAGGTGTCAACCAATTGTAGGGAATTTCCCAATACTGAAATGTTGACAATGAATTCCCAATTAAAAAAAAAAAAACCATCACAGGCCAGAGAGATGGCTTTAGTGGTTAAGACACTTGCCTGAGAAGCCTAAGGACCTAGGTTCAACTCCCCAGATCTCACGTAAGCTGGATGCACATGGTGGCACATGCGTCTGGAGTTCGTTTGCAATGGCTGGAGGACCTGGCGTGCCCATTCTCTCCCTCCCTCTTTAATAAAAGGCTGGGAAGATGGCTGAGCAGTGAAAGGTGCTTGCTATCCCAGGTTCAATTCCCAACCCACCCACTGTCTCCACACCCCCCCCCACCCCATCACTTACTTTAGGGCGATCTGAACCCGAGTGGCTCCCACAGCCTCTGACTCGTCACTGTCAAAAGCAGCAGGTTCTGAAGCACTCGGTCTGCAAGGCCATGAGAGGTGGTCAGCTTCCCCGTATTCACCGGGGAGCTAAGCTAGGACCCTGCCTTCTCTGGGTGCTCGCGCCACCCTCGTGGAAAGAGGCTCCCTTTCTGTAGTGCCTGTTTCAATAGCACAGACTGTACCTGTCATCCCAGAACCTACATTCCCCCCAGGGGAAGAGCCATGCTACCTATAGCTTTCCTGTCTGCACGTTTGGTACAGCTCCAGACAGAGTTGCCAAGGGAAGACAGGGTCATGGAAAATGCCCTCCTGGTGCCCGGGCTTGTGTATCTCGAGATCATGCCTCCACACAGAGAACAGCACCCACCTCTGCACGGAAGCCTCGTACACACCACTGTCCCCAGCCACGGATTCGTCGGACACTGCAGCCGAGACACAGGTCACTTTGAGGCCACACCCTGGAGCTGCATTCGCGGCTGAATGAGAAGGGAGGGGAAAAGGAAAAGACGGGTTCAGAAAACAGGGCACCAAACATGTCACTTAGTGTTTTATGACCCTCAGGAACTGGTTCAGCCCCAGATTTCTGCTTTGTGAAGTGGGAACAGCACCTGTTTTATAGGATTACTGAGGACTGAATGAGGGTAAATCCTTAGATCAGAGGTGCAACACCAGGCAGTGGCACACACTTTTAATCCTAGCACCCCGGAGACAGAGGTAGGAGGATCACTGTGAGTTCAAGGCTAGCCTGAGACAACATAGTGAATTCCAGGTCAGCCTGGGCTATAGTGAGACCCTGCCTCAGACAAAACAAAACAAAACAACAACAACAAAAAAAAACAAAAACAAAAACAAGAGTTGGGACAAGCTAAGTGTTCATAATGTTGCTATATAGCTTGGACTCATGATCTTTCTGCCAGAGCTTCCTGAGTGCCGGAATACTCAGCTACTGGTATCCGTGAGCCAATATAATAGGCCCTGCACTCTCAGTAGAGGCAAGGAAAGATTAACCATCCACTTTCCTACTTGCCCAGTCCAATCCATTCACAAGTCTGTTCCTCCTCTTTTCTACCCTCAACATAGGCCCAGGGCACACAACCAGGCACTGTGCACAAGGTATGTGGGGCCCCACTGCCAGGTCCAGGGCTACAGAGCTGAGGAAGGCAGTTCCTTCCCTCTGTGGGGTGAAGAAGGTCAGTCCAGGTCTTTCAACCCCACAGCCCCTGGGAGCAGATGAAGATTCGGAGAGCCTGGGTTCAGTACTGTGGTGATGAGAGAGCAGCTTCCCCAGTCTGGTCCCATGTCCACTGAGCCTGCGAAGACCTCCTGCTTTCCGCTCTAGGAACCTCCACTCTCCACCGAGCCACTTAAGGAGCTCGGTTTGTCTGCTGCTGGAACAGCGGCATGCATCGTATAACCTGCTTGGTGTCTGAGCTCTGCCTGGCATCACCCACTGTGGCGGAGCCTCCTGGAGATGGTACTGAGGAATCATGCCCAGCTCCGTGCGCCGTCTCTGGCCCAGGTGTTGGGAGGGAAGGAAGAGGGATTGGTTCCCAGCACGTGGCTGGGTCTGAGCATCATTATGTGTCTCCGTCGGAGATACTCCTGAAGCGTCGGAGGTTCCACCTGCGTGCCCTGCTCTCTGGGGAACAATCTGCCGAGGCTTGCCATCTGCTGTCACAGAGGGTTGTTTTTATTTTTGTTTGAGAGCACTCAGCAAGATTCCCTTCCTGACGAGGGAACCCCAGGGAACTCTCTTCTCCTCTTTAAAAGAAACAGCTGGCACTCAGAACTTCTGGGTAAACCGGGACACCGCAGCTCTCCACCACCCTGCATACGAAAGGGACAATTGCAGGCACAGCAGTTGCCCCAGTCCTGCCCGTTCTGCTGAGACAACACCCACTTCACGGTTACTAGGCTTCAATGGAGAAGGACACAAAACGGGCCCTGAAATCCTCTATTCCATGACCCAAGAAATCACAGCTACTACTGTTGCTGGAGAGGGGAGCGGGGCACCAGGACAACCGAGGATTGTCAGGAGAGCTCACTGACCACCTTGCCCTGGAAGGTGGTTCTGGTGTGCCAGCAGGCACCAGTCAAGTTGCGCACTTGCGTGACACTCGAGGGCTGGGTGGGACACGGAAGGGCTTGGGCTCTGGGATTAGACACCCCTGAGCTCCAGGCGCAGCTTCTCATCAGCTGTAAGGGTAACCCCAAGGCAACTGATGTTACCCCTGTGAACCTCAGTCTACGAAATGGGTAGACAAGAAGTAACCTTGGTTTTCAATGGAATGCATCTCCAATAAGTGTGAAAGGCCCGACTCCCTATGTGACTGCAGCTACAAGTCTCCCGTTCAAATAAGCCTGCAGGCTGGAGAGATGGCTCAGCAGTTAAAGTGCTTGCTTGTGAAACTAAAAGACCCAGGTTCGATTCCCAAGTACCCATGTAAGCCAGATGCACAAGGTCGCGCATGTGTCTGGAGTTCATGTGCAGTAGCTACAGGCCCTGGTGGACCCATTCTTTTTCTATCTGCCTGGCTCTCTCCCCCTCTCTCGAATATATAAAGTATTAAAAAATAAGCCTTGCTTGTCATATTTCAGGAGATTCCCACTTGAATCTTAGTTAACTCCAGAATGTTCTTTTTGACCCCATGCTGGTTGCACGTCAGCTCAGATCCATTCCCTGGCTTCCACAGTCACATGTTGCAACTGGTATAAAAATCACAGCCTGCCAGGTCCTGCATGATCAGAACTAATCCTCCAGCCTTGCTGGCGACCCCTTCTCTCGAACTCACGGCTTCCCAGCCCCCATTTGAGTTCTCTGTTGTGGACCCGGAGCATTTCCTCTTGTTCTAGTTTTTCTCTGTTTATATGAGGTGGGTGGGTCTTGCTATAGAGCTCAGGCTGGCCTCGAACTGGCTATGTGACCACAAGGGTAGCCCCTAACTCTAATCTTTCTGCCTCAGCCTACCAGGTGCAGGGACTGTGGGTGTGTAGTGGAATGCCCGCTTGCCCTTGCCCTACCCTTCTCGTCATTCAAGCCTCTAACTCTGATGCCCCATTCTGTAATGGGACCAGTTGCCGCATGATCCTGCCACCTTCACTTTGCCTTAACTAAAATCAACCCAGCCTTCCTTGCTTCGGTTGGGTATGTGGTCACAACAATGAGGAAAGGCCCCATATACCTTTCTTCACAGCGATCCCACTGGCTCAACCACATTCCCTATCTGTTAACATAAGCTTTCGGAGAACAGGGACCCTGTCTATCTTCAGTGCTGATCCTTAGTGACTAACCCAGTGTTTGCCCCATGGCATGTCTGCTGGAGGCATACATGAAGGAGTCCACGAACATATTAGCTCAGGGTCTGGAAATCAGTCTCAGCTGGAGCTGAGTGGCTTCTGAACGTGTCAGTCCACCACAAACCCCTTTAGCAAAGGACCCAGCACAGCCTGCAGTAATAAATATCAGCTCGGTGAATATTCTACCCTGAATGCATAGAGACCCTGGATACAGCCAGGAATTATCACGGGAGCACAAAGTGTCTCTTTCCCACCTTCGCGCTCCCCACCGGGAGGGCCTGTTCTACCTTGGCCCACAGCCTTGCCCTGGGGTCCCGGGTCTTCCAGCCGGTATCTTTCCTGGGTGTTACTCCCAAGGGTCAGCTCACAAAGAGTGGCGCTCAGCTCTGGATCCTCGAACTCCAGCGGCGTCAGGAAAGTGTCTCCGGTCAGGAGGGGGTCGGCAATGAGAGGGGAGCAGGGAGGCGACGGGGAGGAGAGAGAGGAGCGTGGGGACAGTGAGGTCATAGACTTTGGCGTGCCGGACAGGGAGCGCAGAGCCTGCAGGCGGCCGCCCCGCTCAGCTTTCTGAGTCTTAGCCACCTCGTCCTCATGGATGGTGGTGATGCAGCCCGAGGGCCGGAAGCCCGTGGTCCCCTCGAGAAGCAGCAGCTCCACCTTGCTCTGCAGCTCCGAGTCCAGCTGCTCCAAGGGGTCGTAGTAGAGGTCGGTGAAGCTAGCTGAGGTGGAGGAGTCAAGGCTGGAGGTGACCAGGGAGCCCCGGCTAGACGTAAGTGACCCAGGGCTGCTGCCTGAAGATAAAGACTGCATGCTGCCGGACAGGCTGGGGACAGGAAGACAAGCAGAGAGACATGGAGTCAGGTGGCCGCTGGAAAACACAGACACTCGGAACACATCGCCTCCCTGCCCCACTTGATAGACCATGTACCCATCTAACTAAGGAGAAAACAAACACCCTGTGAAGGCCACCGACAGAAAAGGAAGCTGAGCTGGGAGGAGGACTTAAACTCACTGTCCCCGCCCTCCTTGTTTCACTAAGTCAGGCTGGCCTTGAACTTCTGACTCTCCTGCCTCCTCCTGAATGTGCCACCACGCTCAACTCATTTCTTTACTATGTTAAAATACTTAACTTATGGGCTACAGAGATTGTTCAGTGTTTAAAAGTGCTTGCTTGCAAAGCTTGAAGACCCAGGTCTGATTCCCCAGTGCCCATCTAAAAGGCAGACGTACAAAGTGGCACATGTGTCTGGAGTTCATCTGCAGTAACAGGAGGTCCTGGCACACCCATACTCACTTCCTCTCTCTCTAATAAATAAATAAAAATATGAAAAAATATATTTAACTTAGGCCAGGTGTGGTGGTGCATGCTGGGCAGAGTGAGAGCTGCTTCAAAATTAAATTAATATGGGTCAGGGAGACGCCTTAGCTTGCCTGCCAAGCATGCTGACCCTGGTCCAATTCCCCAGTACCCACGTAAAACCAGATGCACAAAGTAGTGCCTATGTCTAGAGTTGGTTTACAGTGGCAACAGGTCCTGGTGTGCCCATTCATTCTTTCTCTGTCTCTTCCAAACAAAAACAAACATTTAAATAAACAAAATAAAACAGAGTAAAACAAATACCCTCACTTAAGCCAGGGAGGATTAAGTACAGGGTAGAGCTGGGCAGGGTCACCTGCTGGCCATGCCCAGGAGGACAATCATCTAGCACCCATGCCTTACCTTCTCAGCTGGGAGTGCAGGACTGCCACCTGCCGAGTAGCTTCCTCCAGTTCTCGCACCAGCTGGTTCCTCTTACTGTTTAACTTTAACCTGAAAGGACAGGGGCATAACCGGGGCCCTTTGAAGGGACACAGTGCACCACTGCCTCCCAGCCCCCGCCCCAGGAGCACACCAGGGCTTGCGCTGTCACAGAGGGACACATCAATCCGAGGACACATATGCAAGAACTTGTTAGAAGCATCTAACTATGGTGTTTTTGGAGAAATACAGCCTCTCTACACAATGTGATCCTATAGCCGGGCGTGGTGGAGCACACCTTTAACCCCAGCACTTGGGAGGCAGGGGTAGGAAGATCACTATGAGTTCGAGACCACCCTGAGACTACATAGTGAATTTCAGGTCAGCCTGGGCTACAGCAAGATCCTACCTCGAAAAACCAAAAAATAAATAAATAAAAAAAATAACAAAAACATTGTAATCCTCTAATAATAGCAGTACGATTCAGGGACTGTGATAGTGGAACGTAAATCCATTGCCTTAATTCAGTCATGTAATGATACTTGCATGGTAAGAATAAGTTTTACCATTTAACAAACAAGGAAGTGAGGTTCTGAGTGTTAAATAAGTTGCTCAAAGTTACGAAATGAGTGGCAGAATCAGAATTCTACCCAATCGTCCTTTCCTCTTCTCTCTACCTGTTAACTCCTCCTCCCCTTTTTGAAGTACCAGTCACTGAGCGCCTTTGCAAACTAAATGCTGCCCCGGGCGCCAAGGACGAGGCAGTGAGGAAAGAGAAGGTGTTTCAAGTCTTAGCGAGTGTGGGGTAGAGGACAAAAGATAACAGCATTAACACCACGTGACACTGTCCACAACAGAGCTGAACACAAGACCCCTAATTTAGACTTTGAACAGGTGGCCTTTAAAAAAATTATTTTAGGGCTGGAGAGATGGCTTAGTGGTTAAGCGCTTGCCTGTGAAGCCTAAGGACCCCGGTTCGAGGCTCGGTTCCCCAGGTCCCACGTTAGCCAGATGCACAAGGGGGTGCACGTGTCTGGAGTTCGTTTGCAGAGGCTGGAAGCCCTGGCGCGCCCATTCTCTCTCTCTCCCTCTATCTTTCTCTCTGTGTCTGTCGCTCTCAAATAAATAAATAAATAAAGATTAAAAAAAAAAAAAGAGCAGACCAACTTTTAAAAAAATAAATAAATAAATAAATAAAAATAAAAAATTATTTTACTAGGAATGGTGGTGGTGCACATCTTTAATCCTAGCTCTCAGGAGGCAGAGGTAGGAGGATCATCATTAGTTTGAGACCACCCGGAGACTCCAGAGTGAGTTCTAGGTCAGCCTGGGCTAGAGTGAGACCCTACCTCAATAGTAATAATAATAATAATAATAATAATAATAACAACAACAACAACTTACTGGGCTGAAGAGATGGCTCAACAGTTAAAGGCGCTTGCTTGCAAAGCCTGACAACCAAGTTTTGATTCCCTAACACCCATGTAAAGACAGATCCACAAAGAGGTACATATGTCTGGAGTTTGTTTGCAGTGGCAGGAGGCCCTACAACACCCACACTCACTCTGTTTGCCTCTTTGTCTTTCTTCTCAAATAAGTAAATATATTTTTAAAATTTAATGCATTATTTTGCTTGTGTGTGTACTGTGTGTGTATGGGTGTGCCAGGGTCTTGTGATGCTATAAATGAACATGAACTCCCATTGGCTTTACCAGGACGGCTGGGAAATGAAATCCAGGAAAGCTGTGCATGCCCATGCCTTTAGTGATGAGCCGTCTCTCCAGACCTGAATGTGGCTCTTGTCTGCGCCCTCCTTGGTTCCTGGGCTCAATGTTGGACCACTTGCCTAGGGCTCTTGGCAACAAATGAGGCACATGACCAAGTTCTAGCCAATTAGATGTGAGTAGAGTCATGTGCATATGGTTGAAGGGGCTAAAGGCTGTAGGCATGTGTGTCTTGCTCACAGGCTTTTGCAGTCTCAACAGGGAGGTGTCACAGGAAGGAAGGGCATGGACTCCTGAATGACCACATAGAAGGCTAGCAGTTACTGGAGTACCAATTATATAGTACATGGATAAGAAATACACTTTTTTTTTTTTTTTTGGTTTTTTGAGATAGTGTCTCACTCTAGCCCAGGCTGACCTGGAATTCACTATGCAGTTTCAGAGTGGCCTGAAACTCACAGCAATTCTCCTACCTCTGCCTCCCAAATGCTGGGATTAAAGGTGTGTGCCTGGGTCCTTTGGCTTTGCAGTTAATTGCTAAACTACCTCTTCAGCCTAAGAAATAAACTTCTCTTGAGTTAATCCAAAGAGGTGTGGGACCATTGCAGCAAGTCTATCTCCTATTAAAAGAGAAATTTGTTGGGCATGGTGGTGCACACCTTTAATCCTCAGGAGGCAGAGGTAGGAGTATTTCCAAGAGGTCGAGGGCATCCTGAGACTACATAGTGTATTCTAGGTCAGCCTGAACTAGAGTGAGACCCTACCTTGAAAAAAAAAAAGAGAGAGAGAAATTTGCTAGGCATGGTGGCACACGCCTTTAATCCCAGCACTTGGGAGGCAGAAGTAGGAGGATTGCCATGAGTTTGAGACCACCCTGAGACGACATAGTGAATTCCAGGTCAGCTTGGGTTAGAGCAAGACCCTACCTTAAAAAACAAAACGAGAGAGAGAGAGAGAGCGAGAGAGCGGAAGATGGATGGCAGAAGTTGGTTAGGAAAGGGTACTTTTTTCCTAGATGAAGTAGGCCAAAGTCATTCATTTTGCTGAAAGATCTGAATGGAAAATTCCCCAATAGTAGATTCCTCCCATTGCTGTGTGGTTCCTAGTCTCATCCGCACCCTGCTGGAGACGAAGTGACTGACCATTGCTCCCTGGACACGGGAAGTTATCGAGAGCACAAAGTAGCCTAGTCTAGGGCCTGGGAGAAATGGCTCGTCTCCACAGAAAGTCAAGCCAGACCACGCCGCGTGGACACCTCACCACCAGACCACTTGCAGTCTGCCCCCGGCAGCCCCGGGGAAGGACTCTGGAAGGAGAGCCCCAGAGACTGAGTTGACCACGAATCACGTCAAGGCCACTCTACTCTGCTCTGCTTGTCTGTTCTGTAGTTTCACGGCTTCATTTTCCCCGGGAACAAGAAGGACACTTTTTTTTTTTTTTAAATATTTTTTGTTCATTTTATTTATTTAGTTGAGAGTGATAGAGACAGAAAGAGGCAGAGAGAGAGTGAGTGAGAGAGAGAGAATGGGCATGCCAGGACCTCAGCCACTGCAAATGAACTCCAGACCCACACGCCCCCTTGCACATCTGGCTAATGTGGGTCCCAGAGAATCGAGCCTCGAACCCGGGTCCCTAGGCTTCACAGGCAAGCGCTTAACCACTAAGCCATCTCTCCAGCCCAAGAAGGACACTTTTGAGCCATGTCTTGACTCACCTCTCATCTGTGCAGACGGCAAGCAGCCTGGTGGAAGGGGCTGTAATGAACAAGCCCCACAGCTCTCAAGAGAATGGGCAGCAAGGCTGTAAAATCCCCGGTCCCTCCACGAGGGCAAAGCCCAGAAGGAGAGTGGGGCCTGGGTTCAAGAGGTAGAGCTCACTGGTTTCTACGCAACAGGCATGTGCAGTACACATGGTCCCTACGGGGAGCTGGGCAGGATGGTGAGGGTACTACAGACAAGCTGCCTGGACTTCCCGAACACAGTGGGGGCAGCCACTGGGCAGCAACACGCAGGTGTGGAGGCCTCCTCCCAGCTGCTGTGGACCCGGCAGGCCAGATGGCATGAGTGGGACCTGAAGTACCCACTGGGAAGCCAAAGACCCAGAAGTGTGGAAGCAGAAGATGCGGGAGGCAGAGCTGACATCCCCACTAGCTCGCCATCTGGGGTGCTGGCTAAAAATCCCAGGGCCCGGGCTGCATCTCAGGCTCGAAGACCAGGTTCTTAGGGTGGGCCAGGGTGCTCACATGGACTCTGATGAGGGGTGGCAAGGGCTTGTGGGAGGGCAGAGTGAAACTGGGGGAGAGAAGGAGCAAGTATAGTCCTGATGGACTTGGGACTGAACTCCCACAGGTCCTGTGGTTGGCCCTCTGCAGACATGTTTATTGCTGTCTTCAAAGGCACCTTGAAAGGGAGAGGCTATGGATGGAGATTCATGATAATTCCGGTTTGAAGGGAAAAAAGGGAAGGAGGAGCAGAAGAGAAGGGAAAGAAAGTAACCAGGGAGAAACAAGCACCACGGCTGGGAAGATGGCTCAGCAGCTAAAGGCGCTTGCTTGTAAAACCTGCAGGCTGGGTTCGATTCCCAAGTACCCACGTAAAATCCAGACACGCACAGTGGCAAATGCATTTGGAAGTTTGTTTGCAGCAGCAAGAGACCCGGGAGTGCCCATTCTCTCCCTCTGCCTCCCTCTGTTCTCTTCCTCACAAATATAATTAAAAAAACCAAAACAAAAATAAACAGAGTGAGCTGGAGAGATGGTTCAGTGGCTAAGGTGCTTGCCTGCATAGCCTAAGGACCCAAGTTCAATTCCCCACTAACAAACAAAGCCCCATGAAAAGTGGCACATGCATCTGGAGTCCAGCTGCAGTGGCTGGAGGTGCTGGCATGCCCATTCTTTCTGCCTGTCTCTCTGCTTACAAATGAATAAATAAATAACATTTTGGGGAAAAGAAAAGAAGTACTCAAAGATGCACATACACACAGAAGAGAAAGAGAACAGCAGAAGCCCAGGGATGAACGCAGACAGGCACGGAGCAAAAAGCAAGCAGCTACTGGGCTGGAGAGATGGCTTAGCGGTTAAGCGCTTGCCTGTGAAGCCTAAGGACCCCAGTTCGAGGCTCGGTTCCCCAGGTCCCACGTTAGCCAGAGGCACGAGGGGGCGCATGCGTCTGGAGTTCGTTTGCAGAGGCTGGAAGCTCTGGCTCGCCCATTCTCTCTCCCTCTATCTGTCTTTCTCTCTGTGTCTGTCGCTCTCAAATAAATAATTAAAAAAAATGAACAAAAAATATTAAAAAACAAAAAAAAAGCAAGCAGCTACCAATGGAGCAGCAGGATCCTCGCCATTCTTCTTACTCTCCTCTGAAGGCACACGTGGCTTCCTGACCTTGTGCTCTCTGCCTTCCTGACCACTACACAGCCCCAAGACACCATCCTCCCGGACCTCCACGGGGCCTGATGCAGAGCTGCGGGCCTGCGCTGGCTGTAGAGACTCACTGCTACAGAAAAGCCCGCAGACCTTTGAAAGATGGGGGTGAAGGCAACCCTGACAGTCCTTCTGAGTGGGCAGCTCCCAGAAGTGAGCACGGGCTTGAGCCACAAGCCTGCGGGGCGCAGAACCCCTGGTTCATGGGAGGTCTCCTCATCTGTGAAATGAGGATTGCTCCCAAGGTAATTGGGCAGCTACTCTCACTTTTGGTTAGAGAAGCTTCTCTTTTTAGATGGTGGTAACCACTGGGATGACTCAAAAGGCACTAAGGTGCTGAGAAGAAGTGACAGAGGAGTGCTCAGCACTGCAATATCTCTATCACACCTTCCAAGGCTCAGGGTCCATTGTGGAAGAGGTGGTGGAAAGAATGTAAGAGCCAAAGGAAGGGAAGGACTCCTTACAAGGTGCTCCTCCAGACACAAAATGGCCTGGATATCCATGATCTTGCAGTGCCTACACAAGACCATCATAATAGGAGGAAAATATCGTGACATCAAAATAAAAGAGACTGATTGAGAGGGGGAGGGGATATGATGGAGAATGGAGTTTCAAAGGGGAAAGTGGGGGTGGGGGGAATTATCATTATTTATTGTCTATAATTATGAAAGTTGTCAATAATAATTTTTTTAAATGAAAGAAATATAGGGACCTTGGGAAACCTGGGTGCTCACCCTTCTGATTGCTAGAGGTAGGAGAGGGCACACGTTTTAGACTCTCCAGTCTGACATGTTCTGCTGTGGGGCTGGCCAAGAGCATTTTGACGACCTGTTTGATTACTGTAAGCATTTTGGTTTACAACCCTTGTCCCTATCAGTGGTCTCTAAAATGCAATCCCTGAGCATGTGCTGAAATAAACTTGGTGGACCATAAAAAATGAAAAGAAACAATCTGGGTGGGGTGGCTCATACCTTTAATTCCAGCACTTGGGAGGCACATGCAGGAAGATCACTGTGAGTTCAAGGCCAGCCTGGGACTACAAAGAGTATTCCAGGGCAACCGGGGCTCAAGTGAGACCCTGCTTCTCAAAAAAAAAGGCTGGAGGGATGGCTTAGAGGTTAAGGCATTTGCTGGCAAAGCCAAAGGACCCAGGTTCAATTCCCCAGGACCCACGTTAGCCAGATGCACAAGGGGGCGCACGTGTCTGGAGTTCATTTGCAATGTCTGGAGGCCCTGGTGCACCCATTTTTTCTCTCTCTCTCTCCCTTTTTCTCTATCAAATAAATAAATAAACAAAAATAAAATATTAAATAATATATATAAAGAAAAATGAAAAAAGAAAATAAAAGAAACACAGTCTTCACCCTGTATCCTGGAAGAATTAGTTCCAGGCCCCTTCCATAGATACCAACGCTCAAGAACTCATATAAAATGGCGTAGTATTTATACACAACCTACACACATCTTTCTGTGTGCTTTCAGGGGTGTCTCACCTTTAGACCCTGTGAAAACATGCTGTTATCTATAAATGTGTAGGGCTACACTGACAGACACACGTGGCGTGTTGGTTGCAGGTTAGACAGGCTTGCTAAATCACCTCTAGATGACTCATAATGCCTAACACAAAGCAAATGCTATATAAATAATTATTATAGTAAAGCAGTATGTATTTTTTTTGTATTAATTTTATCTTCTTCTTCAGACATTTTTAATCTGCTATGATGGTCTGACTGTCTAACAGAGGAAAGAAAGTACCAGAGGACACCTGGGCAGACCTTTTCTTTGTTTTGTTTTTTGTTTGTTTTTCAAGGAAGGGTGTTGCTGTAGTCCAGGCTGACCTAGAATTCACCATGTAGTCTCAGGGTAGCCTCGAACTCATAGTGATCCTCCACTTGTGCCTCCTGAATGCTGGGACTGAAGGCATGTGGTACCCTGCCTAGTCTGGGAAGACTTTCTGTATCATGCTTCCTGTATAAAGTTGCAGTGTACTGGTGCACAGGATGGTGATTTATGGTCCCTGACATGCCATTCTAGAAAGCTGTGAGATCTCTAACTGAGGGTGCCTCATAATGTCCCTCTCACTCCTGCTGGGCCGAGAGGACAGACTGGCATGTTCTTCCTTATCCCTGGTCCATGAGACCCGTCTGGCTGTGCCTCTCCATCCGAGACCCACCTTTCAGCCAAGGCCTTGCTCTGGGTGTCCCGGGCTGTCTGCAGGTCCTTCTCCAGCCGTTTCCGGGCCATCTCCAGCTGCTCCACCTCCCCCTGGGTCCACTTGCGCGGGCTGATAAAGCGCATCTCCTTCAGCAGCTCCTCCTTCTCGTTGATGAGAATGAGCCGGTCCGTCTCCGAGTCTAGCGCCCCAGGCCAGGCCTCACTGTCAAGCTTGGCCAGCTGGATCTTGAGGTTGGCGATTCTGGGGGTCAAGAAAGCGAGTAAGACTGATGAACAAGAGGTTGGCAGGAACAAGGAAACAGTTGGCATTTCCAAGGATATAAGGTACTGCGGGCCATGACATCCTCAGAGCTGTCTTTGACAGTTAATATCTTCCTTTTGATCAGGATGGTATCTCTAGGGAAAATGTGTAGACAAGCTCACAGGTCAACAACGCAGGGGGCTCTGTAGAGGTGGGTAAAGACATGAACCAAGGCAGGTCCTAAGTCTGGTAGAGTAGATGTCTGGACGTAGCACCAGGTAACAGACTCTTACCATGAACTGTGTGACCTTGGGCAAGATGCTCATGTCACTGAAGGGAATAGTAAGGTCTCCTTCCTCACGGGGTAGTGGCTAAAAGACGTGCAATCTATATTTATAAACCCTTGAGCAGGAAGGATGGCTTGGCAATGAGCACCTGCCTGCAAAGCCAAAGGACCCAGGTTCAATTCCCCAGGACCCACATAAGGCAGATACACAAGGGGGCACAAGTGTCTGGAGTTCATTTGCAGTGGCTGGGGCTTTGGAGCACCCATTCTCTTTTTCTTTCTCTGTGCCTCATTCTCTCTGTCAAATAAACAAATAAAAATAAAATATTTAAGGCCGAGGTGGTGGCTCAAGCCTTTAATCACAACACTTGGGCGGCAGAGGTAGGAAGACCGCCGTGAGTTCAAGGCCATCCTGAGAATACAAAGTAAATTCCAGGTCAGCCTGGGCTAGAGTGAGACCCTACCTTGAAAAACCAAAAAATAAAAAGACACAAATAGTTTAAATAAATAAATACATTTATAAACCCTCAAAGCACAGCACTGGCAGACAGAGAGCCCTCTCGGTATTTGTTAGCTGGTTGGACTATTCTTAAGTCATGCAACAGTGGGAAAATACCCTGAACCATGAAGATGGAAAAGCAATCACTCATCCTTACAGAGGCTGTGAAAATTAGCCAGTACATACGCAAGAAGGGAATATTATGGGCACTGAATTGGCAGCAGTGGCAGTTACTGGACTGCTGCTAACCTTGTATCCATCCTCTCAGTTCTGAGTGGTGGTGGTGCTACACTAACAGCCGTAGATTTGGGGGTCCAGAGGCCCCAAGTTGGAGTCCTGCCTGTGGCTTTCATGACCAAAGGAATCCCTTCCTTCTCTTTCTTCCCTCCTTCCTACCTTCCTTCCTGGGGGTGTGTAAAGGTTTGTGTGCATGCTCTCGTGTGTTAGTGGGCATGTACCATGGTGTGCCAGGTCGAGGTCAGGGGACAATCAATGTATAGGTGTCAGTCCCAGCCTTCCACACCACTGAGGCAGGGTTTCCCATTGTTCACTGCTCCCTGTGACGGCCTAGCTGGCCTGTGAGTTTCTGGGAGATTCTCCTGTCCCCTCCTCCCAACGTGCTGTAGATGTGCTGGGATTTCAGAAGCCAGACACAGCTTCTGGCTTCTTACTTGGACTCAGGGACTCGGATGCTTGCAGAGAGAGCGCTTCACCCATGTTGGGGAGATGGCTCACGGGGTGAAGCACTTGCTATGTAAGCAAGAGGACCTGAGCTTGGAACCATCCCCCCACGCCCGCGCCACCCCAGCACCTACGGAAGATGTTGGGTCGGGTTGCACATACACGTGATCCCAGCACTGGGGAAGTGGAAGTAGGTGCGTTCCTAAGGCTTACGGGCTAGCTTGTCCAGCTTTATCAGGGAGCTCCAAATTCAGCAAGAGATCCTGTCTATCTCAAAGAAGAGGAGGAGGACAACTGAGGAAGATATCTGATGTCCACCTCTGGCCTCCACATGCACATATGTGTACGCATACCCCCCTCATGTATGGCCACCTGCATATAAACATGCACTCACACACACATACAAAGAAATCATTTTGGGGGCTGGAGAGATGGCTCAGTGGTTGAGGTGCTTGCCTGCAAAGCCTAAGAACCCAAGTTCAATTCTCCAATACCCGTGTAAAGCAAGATGCACAAAATAGCACATGGATCTGGAGTTTGTTTACAGTGGCTAGAGGCCCTGGCATGCCCATTCTCTCTCTCTAGAGGAAGCTGAGGATACAGAACCATGTTAAAGAAAGTGTTTTTTTTTTGTTGTTGTTGTTCATTTTTATTTATTTATTTGAGAGTGACAGAGAGAGAAAGAGGGAGAGAGACACAGAGAGAGACAGAGAGAGAGAATGGGCATGCCAGGGCTTCCAGCCACTGCAAACGAACTCCAGATGCGTGTGCCCCCTTGTGCATCTGGCTAACGTGGGTCCTGGAGAATCGAGCCTTGAACCGGGGTCCTTAGGCTTCACAAGCAAGCGCTTAACCGCTAAGCCAGCTCTCCAGCCTTAAAGAAAGTGTTTTTGCATGTACAAACTTAAGGGTTTGAGTCCCAGCAGCAGCAGTAAAACTAATTTTGGTATCACAAGCCTCTAGCATGGTGCCTGGTATAATGCAGGTGCTTAATAAATGTTAAGGGAAGGAATCTTAACTTGTCTAAGACCTGGTATCCGTGTCTGTAAGCTGGGGATAATGATGGTACCCTAACAGGTAGGCTGTAAGCATCGTGTGAAGAAGTTGCAAAAAGACCTCGTTATATATTTCCAAATGTTCTACAGACATGAGATTCCATCTCCACTGGGGGAAAAATGAATCCACCGCATAACTGAGTATTGCTACAAATATCTAAAAGCAGTCACACCATGATGCCTTGTGATATAAAGTCCCACACTGAAAAAAAAATGAATCTGAAGTCTTTCCCTAGACACATATCCCAAGCAGGAATTCTGATTTCATATGAATGTCTATAGCAGTGCACAAGAATTAGTTTTGGGACACCTTGACGGCTGTTAATCGCAGTACCTGAGACCCAGAATGCTCTGGTAAGGTCTGGTGTGGCTTAATGAGAAGGAGGACATTGAAGAGTGACCAGTGTCTTCTTGGGTGTACTTTGTAGGATGCTCTCCCATGCCACCGTGCCTTAAACATCAGGTGAGCCATCCTTTGGAGAATCTGATAAGAACCACCAGCCTCCACCCTCAGGCATGCACACAGGAAGTCCCGGTGTTACTGCTGCTTCTATTCCCCGCGTCAAGCGTCACAGCCTGGGCTTTACCACTGGGCTGCCCTGCCCTGCCCATCAAATCTAGCTTTGGGTCCTGATGACGTGTTGAGCGGCTCAATTCCAGGTGGGACATGTCAGTCCTTCAGTCTCCCCAGGACTGATTATCTTAGACAGCTGTTAAAGCAAAACTGGAACCAATCTAGTTTGAGAGTAGTCCTCTTTCAAAGGATCGAGAGGTGCTAATACACACATTCTATTGTCTTGTTGAACCCCAAGGGGAGCTGAAATACTGCACAGGGCACGTGACTCTTTCTAACCCCACCACGATCCCACTCCTTCATTGTTGACACCCTAATTTATCTTTTGGAAACTAGGCCTCCCCTAAAACTTTCAAGTCACTTGGTAAGCTATAATTTCCTTCCCAGCATGAGCATGTGACCTACTCCTGGACCTTTAGGGAATTCTAATGCCCCACCCACTGCTGGCCCTGCAACAATGATCCGCTCATCCAAAAATGCCCAGGAATCTCAGACCTGGGAGGGTTCTTAAGCTGCTGGGGACAGTACTTGAGAGGCTGGGGCAGGAGGATTGTGATTTTAAGACCGACTTGATCTACACACTGAGACCCTGTCTCAAAAAAAAAAAAAAAATCTAAGTCTTCTGGCCTCCACACTCTGGTACACAATCCTTAAGATTGTCTCAGAGGGGGAAAATGCGACAGAACAGAAAGATGGGAAATTATGGAGATGTAGGAAGGGAAAGGAGCCTCTCACCCTGGTGTCTGGTTGAAGCCTCTCAACAGCTGAGAAACAAGAATTCCAGCACAGTTAACAATATCTGGAGACTCAGGAGGCAGGTCAGTGGTTAGGGGCACTTGCTTGCAAAGTGCTGCCCAGGGTTCAATTCACCAGTTCCCATGTAAAGGCAGATGCAAAAAAGTTGTGCATGCATCTGGAGTTCATCTGCAGTGGCAAGAGCCCTGGCATGCCCATGTTTTTTTTTTTCTCTCTCTTTTTCATTGCTTCCTCCCTTGGTGCCTCTCAAATAAGTAAAAATGTATTTCAAAAACCAACAACTGGACTGGAGAGATGGCTTAGTGGTTCAAGCACTTGCCTGTGAAGCCTAAGGACCTAGGTTCAACTTCCAAGAACCCACATAAGCCAGATACACATGGTGGCGCATGCATCTGGAGTTCAGGTACAGTGACTAGAGGCTCTGGTGTGCCCATTCTCTCTCTCTCTCCCTCACTTTCTTAAAAATAAATAAAATATTTGGTGGGACATGGTGGTGCATGCCTTTAATCCCAGCACTTGGGAGGCAGAGGTAGGAGGATCTGTGTGAGTTCAATGCCACCCTGAGACTATATAGTGAATTCCAGCCTGGGCTAGAGCAAGACTCTACCTTGAAACCGGGCCCCCCCTCAAAAAAAAAAACAAAAAAACTTTTGCTATGAAAGTTGCTGACATAAATAACATTCCTTTCATATGCAGATATGTTCTGTTAAACTAGCAATGAGCTGATTTAAAGCCCTTTCCATAAACATTTCTTGGGAATTCACAGAAGACTGTTAACTTTTTCTAAAGTTGTTTTTCAAATTAGCTATGATCATAAATTCACAAGTGTTTTAGCACAATAAACAATCTGTTTACACTTGTCAGCAAGTGCTCTAAAAATGCCAGCTTTGCCATTTCACAGTGGCAGTGAAACCCCAACTGCTTAGTCTCCTGTAGCACCAGAGTGTTTCGATCCCTGGAGTCCACACTGTGGAGGAGTAGCAAGATACTGCGGCAGGCGGTGTCTGCTTTACGACTGCAAGACGGGCTGATTTTGTAACCAAATTTTTTTTTTTCTTTCAGAAGACTATCAGGCTGGGGTTGTAGCTCAGTGGTCAGGTACTTGCCTAACATGTGCAAGGCCCTGAGTGAAATCTCCAGCACTACCACCGCCAAAAAAAAAAGTTCAAGGTCAGCCTGGACAACATGAGATAGCCCACCTGGAAAAAAAAAAAAAAAATCCAAAAACAGAAACAAAGTACAGATGCAAAGAGATAGCTCAGTGGGTAAAATGCTTGCTTTGTAGG
This sequence comes from Jaculus jaculus, assembly GCF_020740685.1. NCBI lineage: Eukaryota > Metazoa > Chordata > Mammalia > Rodentia > Dipodidae > Jaculus > Jaculus jaculus. The sequence goes on along the minus strand of NC_059107.1, from coordinate 24,293,719 downwards.
AATGAGGACCCAATTTCTACCCCCAGCACCTCTGTCAAATGCTGGGCATGGTGGTATGCTGGTAATCCTGGCACTGGGGAGGTGGAGACAGGTGGATCCTTGGGGCTCACCTGCCAGCCAGTGTAGCCTAAGTGCCGAGCTCCAAGCCAATGAGAAAACTCTCCTCAAAGCAGGTGGATGGTTTTCCTGAGGAACAATACTTAAGGTTGTTCTCTGGCTTCCACACTCAGGTGCACACACTATGTGAACACACACATACCACACACACACACACACACACATGCACACACGACAATCTTTAAACTCACACTGTCGGGAGCTGTTTGGCAGCAAGACATTAGCAAGACTATAGCACCTACATGTAAGCAAGATTATGTACATTCAGTGTCGGAAGCCATTTGGCTGGCCTTAATAGTTTCTTGTACTGAGAAGTGATTGAAGTACAAAAACTCTGTAACAGGAAGGAGTTTTTGATAGGAACTTGTGTGAAGCTCATGGAATTTCTGTCCATGGGAAAACTGTTTGTAAGAAGATATAAAAAGGAATGCTGTGAAATAAAGCTTGCTTCAGTCCTGGACTGGAGTCCTTGCTTTCATTCTTTCTCCTGTCCTTGCTTTCATTCTTTCTCCTGTCTTTCTTTAATCCTCACTCCCCATCAGGCTCAAACCCTTTCATCACACACACTCAGAAACAGCTGGAAACATACCTGTTGCACTTGCCAAGACCCTAGGTTCAATTCCCAGTACCACAAAATAATAAAATAAAATGACTATCATGAATAACATTTTCATACTGTTAAGTCTTTTTTTTAGCCTGTTGCTGAACCAAGCCAAACAAGCCTATTGCTCCTTCTAAACAAACTGCTTCCAGGAACACCAGAAAACTTTGATTCTGAAAACCAACACAACACGTAGCAAGATTAACTAGGCTTTGAGGTAACCAGATTTGAGTTGGGGGCATGGCTCCACTCTGTCTCGTAACTACGTCCTGAACCACTCATTGCCTCTCTGAATTCCAGAGAGGATGCCCGTGTCAAGATGATCTTTGCGGACTGGCAGTGGTCTCTGTGACTGCTGGGACACCCCTCTCCACCCTGGGCCTCTAATTACCTTCTCTTAGCCTCTTCATAGCGCAGGCGCAATCGGACCTTCTCAGCCAACTGGTTGTTGCTGGTGACGAACTAGAGGATGAGAACAAAGTCAGGAATCATGTGGCTGTGGTGGACAGAGCCGAGCTAGGTCTCAAGAGCTCACAGGAGTATGGGATGGCTCACGTCGGGGGCAGCCAAGGATACCCCCCAGTTCCTGGGCTGGCTGGGTGGACTGCACAGAAGTTAGTTAAGTGAAAGCATTTCTCCTCCTCCAAGCTGTGGGGACAGCTTCACGCTCACGTATCTAGCACTTCACACCCACATATCTAGTACTTCATGAAGACAAACTAAAGGCTCAAAATATCATCTTGCAGCCTGAGCAGAGAGCACTGGGGGTGAGAAGGAACGAGGGACAGTTAGTACACTAACCTAGGGAACTGGGAGGGGTCACTGGACAACTAACACAGCGGGACTGAAACCCTGGGCGATGAGAAAGCAGGTTCTAGGGTGTAGAACGGGGCACCTAGTCTGACTTGCAGGTGGCTTATATCTGGTACAAGGCTGGTTTAGGGAAGGTGTGTCAACCTCATACCTGCACTCATCTCTCAAAAGTGGACAGAAGGGCTGGAGAGATGGCTCACTGCTTAAAGAAGGCACTTGCAAGCCGGGCGTGGTGGTGCACGCCTTTAATCCTAGCTTAGAGTGTTAAGGTGCTTGCCTGCAAGGCCAAGGGACCCAGCCAGGCTCAATTCCCCAGTACCCATGTAAAGCCAGATGCACAAGGTGGCTTATGCATCTGGAATTTGTTTGTAGTGGCTACATGCCCTGGTACACCCATTCTCTCTCTCTATTTGTTTCTCTCTCAAATGAATAAATAACTAAAATATTTTTTAAAATGAAAATAAAAAATGGAAAATGCCAGGTGTGGTGGCACAGGCCTTTAATCCCAGCACTCAGGAGGCTGACACAGGAGAATCACCATGAGTTTGAGGCCACCCTGAGACTATGTAGTGAATTCCAAGTCAGCCTGGGCTAGAGCAAGACTCTGCCTCAAAAAACCAAAAAGAAGAAAAAAAAAAAAAAGGTAGAAAGTAGGAACTGCAGAGATGTTAAAAGTGCCTGCTTGCCAAGCCTGAAAGCCTGATGACCCAGGTTTGATTCCCCAGGACCCACGTAAAGCCAGATGCACAAAGTGAACATTTGTCCAGAGTCTGAAGTGCTGAGAGACTCTGGCATGCCCATATTCACTCTGCCCCAATAAAAAAGGGGGCAAGTAGCTTCAAGACTCACCAGATCACACATAGAAAAGTTTCTTATCAGTGAGGGAACAGCTACAGAAATCAGATTGGGGGAGGGGGGTGAGGGCTGGAGAGATGGCTTAACAGTTAAGGCATTTGCCTGCAAAGCCAAAGGACCCAGGTTTGATTCCCTAGGACCCACGTTAGCCAGATACACAAGAAGGCACAAGAATCTGGAGTTTGTTTGCAGTGGTTGGAGGCCCTGGTGTGCCCATTCTCTCTTTCTCTCTCTCTGTCTCTTTCTCTGTCAAATAAATAAATAAATAATAAAATATAAGAAATCAGATGGGGACGGCATTAGCCATGGAGGCCAGGAGGTCCAGTGTCCTCGGCTCCAGAACACCAGACACTCTTAAAATTATGGTGGCTTGGGCTGGAGAGATGGCTTAGCGGTTAAGTGCTTGCCTGTGAAGCTGAAGGACCCCGGTTCGAGGCTCGGGTCCCCAGGTCCCACATTAGCCAGATGCACAAGGGGGCGCACGCGTCTGGAGTTCATTTGCAGTGGCTGGAAGCCCTGGAGTGCCCATCCTCTCTCTCTCCCTCTATCTGTCTTTCTCTCTGTGTCTGTCACTCTCAAATAAATAAATTAAAAAATTAAAAAAAAATTATGGTGGCTTACCCCGGGCTGTGTGGTCCTCCTCTGCCACTTTCACGACTTGTGTCTGGGTGGCATTTTTACTACCCATGATTGGGGCCAGACAGATCCTTGGCATGAGGAGTCAAACAATTTTCTGAAAACTATAAGCATTGTTTTGGGAGTAGGAGAGAAACATCCTCTGCTTTCCAGCTGGTGAAAGCAAGCCAGTACGGCACTACAAAAGAGAATGAGAGAAGCCAGAGAAAGACCCTTCATCATTGTAAGTGTATTCTCAGCTGGGCGTAGTGGTGCACGTCTTTAAATATCTTATTTCTATTTATTTATTTGACAGAGAAAGAGGGAGAGAGACAGAGAGAGAATGGGTGCACCAGGGCTTCCAGCCGCTGCAAAGCATGTCTTTAATCCCAGCACTTGGGAGGCAGTGGTAGGAGGATCATTGTGAGTTCGAGGCCAGCCTGGGCTACAGCGAGAGCCTATCTTGAAAAAAAAAAAAAAAAAGAAAAATAAGTGAATGAACAAATAAATAAATATGCATTTTGTACAGGGTCTAGAGATGCACATTCTTGTCCAGGTGATACTTAGCCCTGGGGAATCTCTGTGGCAGCTTTTCCTCATATGGTCATGTCACATCTCCTGGGGTCAGCTGAATTCAAGAGGGTCAAGTTGGCAACTGGTCTCACTAAGAGCTACAGGCCAAGAAATAGATGGTAAGACCCTATTGCTGAAGATTCCACATGCTTGAGCTGCAAAGTCACTGAGAAATCAAGCTGGAGCTGAGCTAAAAACCTCCTCCCTGTGGACTAGCTGACAAAAAGCTAGAAAAGGCTATGCTGCATGCAGCCCTATGAGGGAGAGAGATGTCATAAATGGTGATAAACAACAGCGGACACTGCAAGCCTTAAGTTTGGCCAGCCAGGCCAAATGAACCAATGGGTACAGTATGGCATGTCTGTTATGGGAAAAACCAACCACTCTCTAACTGGATTGGACACCCACTCCATGGGAAGGAATATATGTCTAGTACTGAAAACCTGTGCCGAGGGAGGTCTTGAGCCCTAGGGAAATAATGCCTGCTGATGTCTGGCTAAATACATATATTCATGAAAAAGGGCCTTGGAAGCACTTTTCTTAATGTTCATACCCATATATTAATGCTACTCTCACTTTTGGTTAGAGAACCTTCTCTTTTCAGATGGTAGTGACCTTGGGATGACTCAGAAGGCATCATGGTGCTGAGAAGTGACAGAGGAGTGCTCAGCACTGCAATATCTCTATCACACCTTCCAAGGCTCAGGGTCCATTGCGGAAGAGGTGGCAGAAAGAATGTAAGAGCCAAAGGAAGGGTAGGACTCCTTACAACGTGCTCCTCCAGACACAAAATGGCCTGGATACCCATGACCTCACACTGCCTGACACTACCTACACAAGACCATCATAAGAGGAGGAAAAGATCATGACATCGAAATAAAAGAGAGACTGATTGAGATGGGGAGGGGATATGATGGAGAATGGAGTTTCAAAGGGGAAAGTGGGAGGAGGGAGAGCATTACCATGGGATATTGCTTACGATCATGGACATTGTTAGTTAAAAAAAGTTTTTTGTTTGTTTTGTTTTTAAAAAAGAGCCATAGGCCAGCTCCTCGGGTGAGCATGATACAGCCGTCAGCCACCGGGCGGACGCCGTCCCCTGCCTACTCACACTTCCTGAGATGTCCGTCTGTGAGCTCACGTCCAGATACTGCTTCGGCAGGGGGAATCCAGAACTCTCCAGAGAGCTGCTGCTGGACCACAGGTCGGAGTGAGAGCCTCTGTCAGTGCGGAAGCCGTCCTTCAGCATGGCAAGGCTCTACAAGCAGGGGCGGGTGCGATCCAGGTGAGTGCTGGAAGGGAGCTCCAGCCTTCCACACTGCTGGAGGCCCCCTTCCCTTTAGTCCACCCTGCTGAGGATGGGACAGACAGCTGGTGGGGAGCAGGCACTTCCGGTGTACCGGCACGGTGTCAGGCCTTTTAGAGTGGGGGAGCCAGTCTCTTCTCATGATGAAAACCTAACTCTGTTACTTCCTAGCTGTGTGACCTGAGCTAGCCAATCAACCTCTCTGTGCCTCCACTTCCTCTTTTATGAAATGGGAATGAACCCAGGTCATTACCTCCCAAGACTGCCATGTTCATTAAATGGTAGTACACAGTGCTAGCTAGCCAATACTCAACTCGTGGTGTGTTTTTTTTTAATTTTTAAAATGATTTTTATTGATTTATTTGAGAGCGACAAAGAGAGAAAGAGGGAGGGAGAGAGAGAGAGAGACAGAGACAGAGACAGAGAGAGAGAAAGAATGGGTACGCCAGGGCCTCCAGCCACTGCAAACAAACTCCAGACACATGCTCCCCCTTGTGCATCTGGCTAATGTGGGTCCTGGGGAGTCGAGTCTTGAACCGGGGTCCTTAGGCTTCACAGGCAAGTGCTTAACTGCTAAGCCATCTCTCCAGCCCTTGTGGTGGTTTTATTGCTTCTTAACCTGTCTGCCAAGGAAGAGCCAATGATTGTCTTCATTTTACCAAAGAAAAGCTGGCAAGTGACAGAGCCAGGGCTGTGCTTTTAAACAGCCATCTTCAGAAGTAGTCTTCGCTGTCCACAAGCACCTTGTCAGAACTTTCTCTCTGGGAGCCTTGGGGTTACTGTTTTCCATAGAGCTCAAAAGCTTCCTTCCTGGGCTGGAGAGATGGCTTAGTAGTTCAGGTGCTTGCCTTCAGAGCCTAACAACCTGAGTTCTATTCCCCAGTGCCCCTGTAATGGCAGATGCACGAAGGAGTGCATGCATCTGGAGTTTGTTTGCAGTGGCTGGAGGCCCTGGTGCACCATTCCTTCTGACTGTTTCTCTCTGCTTGCAAATAAACAGATAAAATTTTAAAGAACAAGTAAAAAAATAAAATGTATATGTGTGTGTGTGTGTATATATATATATATGCATATACATACATATATATCTATATATATATACATACATACACACACACACACACAGACACACACACACATTGCTTTTATTAGAACTTGAATTACAAAATAAAATAAAATGAAAGCTTCCTTCCTAAATTGTGGACACAGCTCTGGGTCTCAGCTTTCTGATTTTAGTAAAGATCTCAGGGGTCAGGCAGTTCATGGAGGAGGGGGTGAGTTCCGCGGTGAAGTGACAGAGTTGCAAGTCGGGAGTTTGGTGGTCTGAAGGATGGCTCTGTCATCCACACTGAGTCAGACCCCCCTATCTGTAGGGTGGAGGCAGGCTGGGGCAGGTTCGCAAGGCGCATGACACACCACCTGCTGCTGGCAGCTGCTCTTCGACTGGTTCGGGCCCCAGAACAGAGAACCCCACAAAAGACAGGCTGATGGGGGCGGGCCATTCTCATGTTCAGGTTCAACCCTCTGTGCCAGTTTGAATGTGAAGCGACCCTGCTGGTCTCATGTGTTTTGGGACTTGAGTCCTTAGGCTTTGCAGTCAAGAGCCTTAGCCATCTGTCCAGCCCCCAGTCAAGATATTTTTTGGACTATTTATACATACATGAGCTATCTTGGTGATGGGACCCAATTCTATTTTTTTTATTTTTTATTTTATTTTTTTTTAGTTTTTCGAGGTAGTATCTCACTCTAGTCCAGGCTGACCTGGAACTCACTATGTAGTCTCAGGGTGGCCTTGAACTCACAGTGATACCCCTACCTCTGCCTCCTGAGTGCTGGGATTAAAGGCGTGCGCCACCACGCCCGGCGGGACCCAATTCTAAACTCCAAATTCATTTAATGTTTCATACACATCTTGCATGCATGGCTAGAAGATAACTTTATGATATTTTTCATGCATCCATATTTTGTCTGTTTACCACACAAGGTCAAATATGGCAATTTCCAGTGTGGTTGCATATAAGTGCTCAAAAAGTTTCATATTTGGGACTAAAGAGATGGCCTAGTGGCTAAGGCATTTGCCTGCAAAGCCAAAGGACCCAGGTTCGATTTCCCCAGGACCCACAAAAGCCAGATGCACAAGGTAGAACATGAGTCTGGAGTTCATCTGCAGCAGCCGGAGGCCCTGGCGTGCCCATTCTCTCCCTCTCTCTGCCTCTCTGTCTCTCTCAAATAAATATATAAATATAAAATACAACTTTTTTTACATATTTAAAATAAAAAATTTTTTTAAAAAGGTTTCATATTTTAGATATTTGGATTAGACAGGCCTACTCTGCAATGAGAACTGATAATGTATATGGTGTGTGAAAATACCCACGTGAATCTTTGCCCACGGGCTACCCAGGAGAAACCAAGAGGGAGCTGGCCACACCAGACACTGGCACACCTTAATGAGATCCTGCTTCTCCTTTTCTCCGCAGGTGATGGCTTTCTTGATGGCCTTGGTTTCCCTCAGGACAGCCTGGGCCTCATCCAGCTTGTAGCCACCCTGAGCATCGGACATTTTCTTGTCAATTCTAGAGAACAGGAAAAGGGAGTGGTTAGACAGGGGAATGCACAGGCCACGGGGCTTTAGTCCCTCGAGCCTCCTCTCTCTGTCCTGTGCATCTTCTGACGGGGGGAGAAGGCGCAGAGGGCTGACTCTCAAACTGCAAATGCATGTGGCTGCTTCTTACGGGACGCCTTCCATCATTCCCCACGTGGTTCTCCAGGCCAGGTGGGTGGCTCTGTGACACCTTCCATGTAACTGAGACGTGCTTGTGCTGTGTGGTGACTTAGGCTTTGTGGGTCAGCACCCGCCACTCAATTCTAGTAGAGCAGAACAGAGCTGACCGTGTTGAACAGGGTTAGAATCTAAGCACAGCTTAGTTCTTTAACCTCAGAATCTCAATCTCCACACTCTTTTTTTTAAAAAAAAAAATTGCTTATTTGTGCCATGTACATGCAAAGCCTCTTACTGCTGCACAGGAATGCCTATCTGGCTTTACATGGGTGGTTTGGGGAACTGAATGCAAGCTGGCTGGTTTTCCAAGCAAGCCCCTTGAACAGCTGAGCCATCTATCCAGCCTCTCAATCTCTACGCTTTTTTTTTCTTTGAGGTAGAGTTTCACTCTAGTCCAGGCTGGCCTGGGATTCACTATGTAGTCTCAGGGTGGCCTCGAACTCACAGTGATCCTTCTACCACTGCCTCCCGAGTGCTGGGATTAAAGGTATGTGCCACTACACTGGGCTCTCTACACTTAAAAAAACAAAAACAAATTTATGTTATTTATTTGAGAAAGAGAGAGGCAGATACAGAATGGGCACGCCAGGGTCTCTAGCCACTGCAAACAAACTCCAGACACATGCGTCACATGCGTCATTTTGTGCACCTGGCTTACATGGGTACTGGGGAATCAAACCTGGGTCCTTGGGCTTTGCAGGCAAGTACCTTAACCACTAAGCCATCTCTCTAGCCCTCAGTCTATACACTTTTGGTATGTGGGGCTTAACCATCCTTTGTTGTATAATGTTGGATGAGGAGGAGGAAGTCTCTTGTCCTGTATATCAAAAACTGCTTAACAATTTCCTTGGCCTTGACCTACAAAATGTTAATAACCTCTCAGCCTGAGTTGTGACCACAAGAAAAATAAAAGTCTTAGGCTGGAGTGAAGCCTAAGGACCCAGGTTTGATTCTCCAGGTCCCATGTAAGCCAGATACACATGGTGGTGCATGCATCTGGAGTTTGTTGGCAGTGGCTGGAGGCCCTAACGCACTCATTCTCTCTCTCTTTCTGTCCTTCTGTCTCTAATAAATAAATCAGAAAAGTCTTAACAGCTATCACTGAATTTAAAAAAAGTCTTCATACATCTATGCTTATTTGTCTCCATACATTGCTAATATCTTGAGGGAGAGGTCTAAAATCAGCACAGGCGGAGAACTACTTACTGCCTGTGATAAACCTGAGTTAGTGGACACGGTGAGGGAGAGGCGAAGAGGACACGAACTCCCAGTCCTGCTACTGCCCATCAGCAGAGTGGCCTTAGGCATGGCTCTCAGCCACACACAGCCCCCATGTTCTCCTCTGAAGAAGTTAGCCGGGGGCTGGAGAGATGGCTTAGCGGTTAAGGCATTTGCCTGCAATGCCGAAGGACCTGGGTTTAATGCCCCAGGACCTTTGTAAGCCAGATGCACAAGGTGGCGCATGTGTCTGGAGTTCATTTGCAGTGGCTGGAGGCCCTGGCATGCCCATTCTCTCTCCCTTTCTTTCTCTCTGCCTCTCCTCTCTATCTCTAGCTTTCTCAAATAAATAAGTAAGCACGCAAGTCAGCCGAGACCATGGCATCCACCTGGCCCATGTCCACTGAGCTGTTAGGAATGTCAAGTGGGATAAAGGATGGCAAATCCTGTGGTGAACTAACAAGTACTGTACGAATGTAAGGGATTAAAACACCTCTAGCTCAGAGAGATTATTGGCTTAGCCAGGCCCTACATGTAGGTTTGCTTTGATGGAGGGGACAGTTGTTTAAAAAGAAAAAAAAAAAAAACAAACCTGAGTTCTTTTTCCCTCACCCCCTCAATGTGGGGATGCAGGACTCTAGGGCCTTTATACACTAGGCCAGTTCTCTATCACTGATACAGTTTCCTGAAGGTCAAAGCAAACTAGACATGGTGTGTGTGTGGCGCAGGGGTGGGCCCCCATTCTAGAGGAGGAGATTCTGAGTGCAGATACGCTTCACACGTATCAAAGGCTGGCCTGGCCCAAGGCTTTAGCGGAGGGCGGGGAAGGAAGTTCTACAGTCAGAGTGACACCATAAGCCCATCATTTCAGGATGAGAAACGCTCACAGGCTTTCCTCTCTGGTTTCCTGCTATGGGCCAAACTGTCCGGGACTAAAAATAGCCTGAGTGGGAGAAATCACCGTGAGGAGCAGAGAAGCGGGGGCAGGTTTCTGCACCTCCAAGTGGAGAGCCAGGGAGAGAGGGGACCACACAGCGGCCCCCAGCAGTCACTTCCGCCTCCGTGGAGAGAAAAACAAAGCCCCAATTGTGTCCCCCACTAAACATAGCCTGTCTATTCCTTTAGAGGACTTAGTCTCAGGCAAGCCTGCCAGGTCAACTCAAACCCGTCTCAGATTTAGTCTGAGAAATTCACCTGAGGCGTATTTCCACAGCAACGTCCTGCCTCCCGAGGATGCTGCAAGGAGAAGTGCCCAGACCAAGGGACTGGGATGACAGGTGGCCCTGCCCCCAAAATGTTGGGGGGTGGGTGGGTATGGGTGCAGGGAGAGTTGCTTGTCTGAGGGCTGGTGGCTGGGCCCGCTTGGTGTTGGGCTGAGAAGGGCTCTGAATCCTCAGCAGGATGGGCCGGAGCGGTTCGTGTGCCAGGCTGCAAAGAGCTCTCTCTACCTGATGCCTTTGCGGCCTTAGCAACCCCAGCTCCGGAATTTGGCTCCAGAGAGCTGCTCGGAGAGGAACACTTGGGATGAAGCAAGGGTGGAGGGGGTGGGGGAGAACAAAGGATCGCCATTATGTACTCACTGAATGAAGCTTTTTTTTTGATAAAGGGAAAGAAAAGTTGTGTGTGTGTGTGTGTGTGTGTGTGTGTGTGTGTCTCAACATGTGTTTTAGAATTTCCAAATTATGCAGCTGTCCTTCCTCTGAGGCCTTCAATGATTCACATGCCTGGTAACCTCAGAGATGGGCACATCTGTGATGTACAGAAGGACCCTGCCCTGTCCTCCCCCCCTGCTGAAGCAACCGGGTAAGTCCTCCTGTTTATAGAGACTCAAGGAAGTCCTACTCGTTGGTATTGATATTTTTCTCTTTTAAAAAATATTTTATTTTTATTTATTTATCTGAAAGAGACAGACAGAACACACACACACACACACACACACAGAGAGAGAGAGAGAGAGAGAGAGAGAATGAGAAAGGGTGCGCCAGGGCCTCCAGATGCTGCAACTGAACTCCAGATGCATGCGCCACCTTGTGCATCTGGTTTACGTGGATCCTGGGGAATCAAACCTGGGTCCTTTGGCTTTTGCAGGCAAGTGCTTTGACCACTAAGTCACCTCTCCAGCCCTGATTTTTCTTTTTCATTCTCAAGTTTTCCTTCAGCCTTTGTCAACATTTTCTCTTCCCTCTCTCTTTTTATTTCTTTGCAAGGGGGAGGTGGGGAGAGTATGCCTCTTGTCGTTGCACATGAACCCCAGATGCATGTACCACTTTGTGTGACTGGCTTTACGTGGGTTCTGGGGAATCAAACTCGGGCTGGCAGGTGTTGTTTAGCCATTTCTCTAGCCCTCCTCCTTCTTTCTTCTTCTTCCTTTCTTTCCTCCCCTCCTCCTTCTCCTCTTCCTCTTTTTCTTTTTCAAAGTGGGGTTTCACTTTAGCCCAGGCTAACCTGGAACTCACTCTGTAGTCCCAGGCTGGCCTCAAACTCAAAGCAGTCCTCCTACCTCTGCCTCCTAAGTGCTGGGATTAAAGGCGTGCCACCATGCCCGACCTCTCTTCTCTCTCTCTCTGTCTCTTCATTTTTGGTTCTCCGAAGTAGAGTCTCGCTCTAGCCCAGGCTGATCTGGAATTCACTATGTAGTGTCAGGGTGGCCTCAAACTCACGGCAATCCCCCTACCTCTGCCTCCCGAGTGCTGGGATTAAAGGCGTGCACCACCCCGCCCGGCTATCTTCTCTTTTTTTAAGTTCCTGCTGCTGAGTAACTGACACACTCATGAAATCTAGACATACCTACCCAATAAATCTTGGCAGGCAGTGTCCCCACTGTGGCAGCAAACGCTAGTGTTCTCAGGGCACAGAAGAGCCGCATGCCAACCTCTAACCATGAACATGGTATTTGGGCAAAGTCATTCTAGAAACTTCCTCAGGTACTCCTGAGGTTCACCTTTACCAGGTTCTGCAAACACAAAGAGTCTAAGAGAGATAGGGGTGCCTAAGTTGACCAGACCAGATGTGAACAAAAGCAATTCCAAGGGAGATAGAGGGAGCTTATGTTTTCCAGACATAGGGAGCGGGGTATCTGGAAGAGTGCCTGGAAGGGAGGTACTGACACATTAGCATCAAAATTCAGTAAGTTCCCCCAAGCACCACAAAAATCAAAATGAGGGCTGAAGACATGGCTCAGCTGTTAAGGTGTTTGCCTGCAAAGCCTAAGGACCCAGGTTTGGTTCCCCAGGACCCAGATGCACAAGGTGGCGCATGCATCTGGAGTTTGTTTGCAGTGGCTGAATGCCCCAGTGTGTTCATTCTCTCTACATATCTGCCTCTTCCCCCTCTCTCCTTCTCTCTCAAATAAATAAAACATTTTAAAAGTAAATAAAAATACATCACAGATAATAATAATTTAATAGTCCTGGACTGGGAGTGTGGCTTAAGGGAAAAGTATGTGCTTAGCATGTGCTAGGCCTTGGGTTCAGCCTCAAAGAAATAAAGTGAGAAAAGAAAAGCTGGATGTATATCTCAGTGGCAGGACACTGGACTAGCATGTGCACGGCCCGTGGGTTCCAGTCCTAGCACCAAAACAACAAATAACTAAATACAAAATTTAAAAATATGGGCCTGAGAGATGGCTTAGTGGTTAAGGTGCTTGTAGCTGGCCCTGGGTACTCACCTTCCCAAATCCGAGAGGACAGCTAACTCGAGGCCACCCTCCTCACTGAGTTCCTCCTACATGCCCGGCTCTGTTATATACTAGGCAGAGATTTTCCAACTCAATACCTATAATCACACACTTTTCTGATTACCAAATCAAAATTCAAAAGAGTTGAGTCATTTTTCCAAGGTCCCAGGGAGCCCAGAGTCTCTACCTCTTCTTCTCTTTTTTTTTTTTTTTTTTTTGGTGTTTGGAGGTAGGGTTTCACTCTAGTCCAAGCTGCCCTGGAATTCACTCTGTAGTCTCAGGGTGGCCTCGAACTCACAGAGATCCTCCTACCTCTGCCTCCCGAGTGCTGGGATTGAAGGCGTGCGCCACCACGGCCAGCCAGTCTCTACTTTTTGACGCTATATTCCGAATCCTCTATGCCAGCATGCATGGAAAGCAGATGTCTTTCCCCACCTTAGGGAGCCTGGTTTCTGGCTAAGGAGTGTGGGTGGCAAGGACTGCAAAGGAGTCTTATCTAAGCCAACTATCAAACATGGGGCAAAGGGAGGTGGAGGGAGGCCTGTCTTTCAGGTTTCATTGTCCACTTACTGAAGGACAAGAATTTCCAGTGCAGTTATGGGGGTAACAAAGTGGTAGAATAGGCTGTGGGAGGCTCAGAGGTTAACAGCTAGTGAGGACGGGTAGGACGTAGGCTGGAAAGCCCAGGAGATTACTTTAGTAGGTCAAAACTAGGAATCTCTATGCTCATACTATTTTCCTGATTGCCCCTGATGCTTCCTGAAAATGACCTAGAAACATGAAACATAATCTGGGCTCAAATGAGGTTAGAATCTGGTTTGAGGGATAGGAATGGCATAGGTGTATCACATATATAAATGACACATGAAAGACATATAAAAGAACAAAAATAATACATTATAATATGAAAATATATAAGTTATCATTTAAAATGCAAAGTCATATATGTAGAGGTCTATAATTATTTATTTTTATTTTACAAAACAGGGTCTCAGCTCAGGCTGGCCTCAAACTCACAGGGTTCCTCCTACCTCTGCCTCCTGAGTGCTGGGATTAAAGGCGTGCGCCACTATACCCTGCTGACTATTTTATTTTGTTTTGTCTATTGGTTTTTTGAGGTAGGGTCTTGCTCCAGACCAAGCTGACCTGGAATTCACTATGTAGACTTAGGATGGTCTCCAACCACAGAGGTTCTCCTACCTCTGCCTCCCGAGTGCTGGCATTAAAGGCGTGTGCCTCCACGCCCAGCTGACGTTTTATTTTTATTTCAGGGCTGGGGACCTTGTATGTGTTAGATAAACTCTCTACCAACTGGGCTGAAGTCTCAGGAAGACTCTCTTTTTGTTGTTGTTGTGGAGGCTGCTTTGAGACAGGGTCTTGCTACGTAGCTCAGGCTGGCCTTGAACTCACAATCCTCTTGGTCTCCCAAGTACTGGGATTATAGTTGTGTACCGTCATGACTGGCTCATACCTTATTATGTCATGTGTTGTGCTAGATTCATGGGGAGCTCCCTCAGGTGGTAAAGAAGATTGTAGGGGAAGAAGATGAGAACCAACTAATACTCAACTTGTAGCCACAGTTCACTTGGTTGTAACAGGACTCACAGACAGACGTCCCAAGGCTGGAGGTGATGCCCGCTGAATGGGGAGCATGGAGAAAGGGCCCAGGGAATAAGGGAAAGGTATGACCAGGGCTGGAGAGATGGCTCAGCAGTTAAAGGCACTTGCATGTAAAGCTTGATGGCCTGCATTTGATTCCCCAGTATCCATATAAAGCCAGGTACACAAAGTGGTGCATACACCTGGAGTTCGTTTGCAGAGGTGGGAGGCCCTGGCATGCCCATATTCTCTCTTATTAATAAATAAATAAGACTAGGAGGGGGAAGTAAATGATTATAAGAACAGACTGTTGTAGTCAGGTTCGCATTGCTGGCAGGAAACACCTGATCAAGAGCAGCTTGTGGGAATAAAAAGGGTTTATTTTGGCTCATAGACCTGAGGGGACACTCCAGGATGGCAGGGATAAACGATGGCATGAGCAGAGGGTTAGCATCACCTCCTGGCCAACATGAGATGGACAACAGCAACAGGAGAGCGTGCCAAACACTGCAAGGGGAAGCTGGCTGTAACACCCACAGCCCACCCTCAATAATACATCACCTCCAGGAGGCTTTAATCCACATTGCCATCAGCTGGAGACCTAGCATTCAGGACACCTAAGTTTACGTGGGACACCTGAATCAAGTCACCACACAGAGCCTCCCCAGGAGTCTGAGAAGTTCCCTGGAAGACACAGATCTGGGTAACCCTCCTAGATTCAGGGGGTGCTTCTATGAGAGTTACCAGGTAACGTCTGTAAGGCTCACCCAAAGATCACCAGGTATGAACAACACAATTCAAGAATAAGCCTTGGTGGAGCTGGGCATGGTGTCTCATGACTATAATTCCAGCACTTAGGAGGTCGAGGCAGGAGGACTGCTGGGCGTTTGAGACCAGCCTGTTGCATGTTGTGGTTAATGGTGATGAAGATGTCCTGCTCATGACATCTTCACGGCTATAATCAACACACTGCTCTTATTAAAGGGATGATAAACAAGCCACATCCCTCAGCTGCAAGCCAGCATCTCAAGCAAAATGACACGTGTCTATTCAACGTGATGGCGGATGCTCCTCCAGCCACTGAGGTGTCCACAGTGTCAGGCTTACTCCTCTAGTGTGTTGAGGACACCGCTGTCCCCATGGCCCTAGGTGAGGTCATGGCACATTTTAGGGGCCACAGACATCAAGCGTTTGCTTTGTTTAAGCATGGAATTCTAGAACGGGATGACGTGCACAGAAATACTTCAGTGCTGCTTGCGGGATTGGGGAGCAAGACTCAGCGGAATGGAATGGGCCTCCGTAGCTTCCCGAGCTCACAGAATGATGAGAACTATGGTTGGGACTGATTCTCTTTACCTCCACCTCTGGGGAGCAGTACCTTTGGTAAGTGACAGTGGAAAGGAACTTGAGTGATCAGAGTCGTATCTGGAGAAAGGAGGAAAGGGACCCGTGGAGAGAGGCCAAGGGGGCAGCGGGAAGAGACTTACTTCTTCAGGGTCTGAAAGCCACGCTCTTTGAACTGTAGCTCGTGCTGCAGGTGGGCCATCTCTCTCTTCAGCTTGTTGACCTGGGTGACAGGAGGCCAAACAAGGGGGTGAGTTAGAGGGGACATGGAGCTTTGGTCAGGGAAGGGGAACCCAGAGTCCCTGTCCCTCCTGTCCCATCCTCCCGTCCCCACTCTGGCATAATGGCTCACTCATATGCCACGAGTTACGGCTCC
This sequence comes from Jaculus jaculus, assembly GCF_020740685.1. Taxonomy (NCBI): domain Eukaryota; kingdom Metazoa; phylum Chordata; class Mammalia; order Rodentia; family Dipodidae; genus Jaculus; species Jaculus jaculus. The sequence goes on along the minus strand of NC_059107.1, from coordinate 24,277,844 downwards.
CTCCCCATAGCCACGTGAGTCTTGGTGTCTGAAAATGCCCGTTAAGTTAACACCCCAGTTGGTGTTTCTGTCGGTCCTACTCTCTATTTCAGGGAAACAGAAAGTAGTCAGGAGTGAGCGACCTGGGATAGAGTTGGGCCTTTTCATTTCTTTTTGTTTATTTACTTGAGAGAAAGGAAGGGAGGGAGAGAGAGAGAGAGAGAGAGAGAGAGAGAATGGGTGCACCAGGGCCTTTAGCCACTGCAAATGAACTCCAGACGCATGCACCGCCTTGTGCATCTGGCTTATGTGGGTACTGAGGAGTTGAACCTGGGTCCTAGGCTTTGCAGGCAAGTGCCTTAACTGCTAAGCCATCTCTCCAGCCCTCATTTCCTTATATCTATTTGCAAGCAGAGAGAGAGAGAATGAGGGGGAGAGAATGGGCAGGCCAGGGCCTCTCATCACTGCATGTGAATTCTAGATGCATGCACCACTTTGTTTATCTGGCTTTACATGGATACTGGGGGAATCAAACCTGGGCCATCGGGCTTTGCAAGCGAGTGCCTTAAACCACTGAGCCATCTCCATAGCCCCTGGCCATTTCTTAGCGGTGGGATCTCTCTCTAAACGCACCACGCCCTTCTCCCCTCCCATTGCTGTTCCGAAAGACAGAGCCGATGAGCATTACCTGGGTCACACATGACTGAGAGCAGGTGATTGATGTGAGCCTGTCTGCGTGGAGGGAAGGGCCACGGAGAAATGGCCAAGAGCCAGAGCTCGCCTGCAGAAAGGCTTGTTTGCCTTACATAGAGCTGTTAAACTTTCAAAACGAGTAGCTAATGATTAAATACTGAGAGATTTCCTATAATAAGCTTTGATACACAGCTACATCCCCCAAAACACCCACACTCCAGCATGGGAACAATACACTACTCATGAATGTGTAATTCTATCCCCTTACACCGGGTACACCTCTCTAGGCTACCAGTCCCCAAGCCATCCTTCTGCCCTCTGGCCACTTCTATTTTCTTGCAGACATCTGAGTTCGTGGAAACTACTCTAAGTGAAACCAGCCAGGGGTCACAATTCTCACTTAACCATAAATAAGCCTCTTAATCACAGTGACTTAGGTTCCCTATCAATACAATGGGACAAATAATGCTTAACTTTTTGTGTTGTTTTTGAGGTAGGGTCTCACTCTAGCCCAGGCTGACCTAGAACTCACTCAGAAGTTCCAGGCTGGCCTCGAACTCATAGCAATCCTCCTATTGCCACACCTCCCGAGGGCCAGGACTCAAGGCGTGCACCACCATCCGCCCAGCAGCGCTTCTCCTTAAAGTTGCAGGAATAAGTTCAGATGGTATAGACTAGCCAGCAGCTAGGAAGAGGTAACTACAACAAAATCTCTGGCGTGAGACTTGAGTCTGTCGTTTCTTTAGTCTTTAAGTCTCTGCTTGCTCATCTACAAACGGTGATGCCCGTAGCTGTTTTCAAGGGGTTGCTGCAAGGACAGAAGCTGAGGGAAGCGCACCACACCCGGCATGTGGTGACCGGCTGTTAAGAGGGCACTATGATTGCCATTACTAGGGACCTTGTAATCAGCGCTGGCTGCCATAGGCTGGCCAAAGTTGATACGCTTTTTTTTTTCCCCTCAGGTTCAGAAAGTTTTTATTATACCTTGGACCTTTACAAAGGAAGGGCTTTAAAAGAGAAGGGGGCTTGGGCTGGAGAGATGGCTGAGCGGTTAAGGCGCTTGCCTGCAAAGCCAATGGCTCCAGGTTTGACTTTCCAGGTCCCACGTAAGCCAGATGTGCAAGGTGGCGCATGCACCTGAAGTTTGTTTGCAGTGGCTGGAAGCCCTGGTAAGCCCATTCTTTCTTTCTCACAAATAAAAAAAAAAAGAAATTATTTTTTAAAGAAAGAGAGAAAAAAGGGAAGCCTTAAGGGAAAGCAGGAAGTCACAGTTCTTGTCCAGGGAGGCAAGGGGGGTTTGGAAAGCCCAAGATACCCTCTGTCTGGAGGACTGAGTGACTTGTGGTCGGTGGCGTCCATCAACGCCCGGGGGAGGAGCCTTACCCGGGATTTTGCAGTGGCGATTTCCGCTTTCAGGATCTCGGGGTCATACTTAGAGCTGGACGAGGAGCCAGACACCACTGCAGGGAAGGGAGAAAGGATTTCAACAGCAGAAGCATGCCATGGCCCCGGTGGCTTATTTGGCCATCTTTATATCAACTCAGACAGAGAGGAATGGAAGCAAATGGCCTAAATGTCCAACGGGGGGGGGAGGGGGGCGGCGGAGGGGTGTATTAAATAAAGATGGCAGATATAAAATGAGGACAATACAACTTGTGCAATTTAAAATGATGGTGCAGGTCTAGGGAGGTGGCTCAGCAGTTAAGTATGCATCCTGTGCAAGCACGAGGGCGTGAGGGGATCTGAGACCACCTGATTTATCTGTTTTTTGTTTGTTTGTTTTGAGGTAGGGTCTCACTGTGGCCCAGGCTGACCTGGAATTCACTATGTAGTCTTAGGGTGGCCTCGAACTCATGGAGATCCTTCTCCCTCTGCCTCCTGAGTGCTGGGATTAAAGGTGTGTGCCACCATGCCTGGCTTTTTTTTTTTTTTTTTTTTTAAGTAGGGTATTGCTTTAGTCCAGACCAACCTGGAATTCACTATGTAGTCTTAGGGTGGCTTTGAACTCATGGCAATCCTCCTACCTCTGCCTCCCAAGTGCTGGGATTAAAGGTATCCACCAATATACCCAAGGCCAGGTAGATACCAGACAAGGTTTCCTCCCTCCCTCCCTCCCTCCCTCTCTTTCTAACTTGGGCCAGATAATCTGTTTCCCATGGTGAATGGTAAGAACATGATGCAAAGCCCAAGTGGCATTGTCAGCATGGAAATGAGATGGAGATTCACAAAGAAAGGTCATTAGAACGGGCTGCTGTGGATGTACCCTGCCCTGCCAACCCCTTGATTACCATGTGGTGTGGCTGAGGCCAGTGGTACACAGCGGAAGACATGTAAGGGAACTGAAATACCCTAGAAAAACATGTTGAGAATGGCAACACCAAACCCACATGTGGAATGGTGGCCATGGAGACCAGCGTCACCAAGGCTGACATGTAGAATTGGTATCTGCTGGCATACACAAAATTCTGAAAGCAAAAGAAGCTTTATAACAATGAATGGGACTGAAAGAGACTTAAATTCTTTTGTTTGTTTGTTTGTTTTGTTTTTTGAGGTAGGGTCTCACTCTAGCCCAGGCTGACCTGGAATTCAGTATGTAGTCTCAGGGTGGCCTTGAACTCACAGCGATCCTCCTACCTCTGCCTCCCAAGTGCTGGGATTAAAGGCATGAGCCACCATGCCTGGCACAGACTTGAATTCTTATTCTCTGGAGTGTTATGAAGGGCATAATTTAAACACATAACTGCTAAAATAGGACATAGCCTGGCACATATTTTTAGATAAACATTTTATTCTAGTTAAAAAATATGTTCATAAGTTAGATGTGGTGTTTTCCTGTAATTCAGGAGGCTGAGGCAGGAGGATTGCCATGAGTTTGAGGTTGGGCTAGGTTATACACAGTAAGACCCCATCACAAAAATAAACCAAAAGTGGGCTGAAGAGATGGCTTAGTGGTTAAGCACTTGCCTATGAAGCCCAAGGACCCTGGTTTGAGGCTCGATTCCCCAGGACCCAGATGCACAAGGTGGTGCATCTAAAGTTCGTTTGCAGTGGCTGAAGGCCCTGGAATGTCTGTTCTCTCTCTCTATCTGCCTCTTTTTGTCTCTACTGCTCTCAAATAAATAAATAAAAACAAACAAACCAAAAGAGACGCCTCCATGATCATCCCGATGCGCTGCTTCACTTGCGGCAAGATCGGCGGCAACAAGTGGGGGGGCGACCCGGGGCTGCTGCGGCCCAGCACCCGGAGAGAAGGGCTGCCCTGGACGCGACTGGCCTGCACGCCGCTGCTGCCGCACGTTGCTCGGCCAGGCGCCCCTGGAGGCGTGATGCCCCTGCCCTGCTGAGTGTGCCACGCGGAGCTAAAGCACAAGTGAGAAGTGGGCGCAATACCCAGCTGCAGCCGCTTGGCTGAGCACCCCACCACATCCACCAAAGGAGCTGTCTCGTAAAAGGTGTGCGTAGAACGACCAAATAAATAAATAAACCAAAAGAGAAGCTGATGCCAGGCATGGTGGTGCGCGCCTTTAATCCCAGCACTCAGGAGGCAGAGGTAGGAGGATTGCTGTGAGTTCAAGGCCAGCCTGAGACTACAGAGTGAATTCCAGGTCAGCCTGGGCTACAGAGAGACCCTATCTCAAAAAAAAAAAAAAAAAAAAAAAAGACAACGACACTGATAAAAGTACACATACCAACATACCAGGGCCAGAGAGTTAAAGCACTTGCTCCAAAGCAGTTTGAAGGCACTTGCTTACGAAGTACAAAGCCTGATGGCCTGGGTTCAATTCCCAAGTTCCCACGTAAAGCCAGATGCACAAGGGGGCGCATATGTCTGGAGTTCATTTGCAGTGGCAAGAAGCCCTGGCATCTCAGAAAAGATTTTCATTCTCTGTATTTGAGACCCTCCTCTTCATTCTCATTTCCCAACACAGCTGCCACAGCCTAGGGAGTTACGGTCTAGGTAGAACCAGTGACCTCACTGCCTGCCCATTTTCTCTTCTCTCTAGCCTCCCAAGTAGGTTCCCATTGGCTTTGAAAGCTACAGATAGTTTCGTTGTTGTTTTGCTGTGTTCCAAGGCGGGGTCTCCCTCTCAGGCAGACCCGGAACTCACTCTGTAGCCCCAGGCTGGCCTAGAACTCATGGTAGTCGTGAGTGCTAGGATTAAAGGCATGTGCCACCACGCCCAGTTACTGTTCTTTCTTACTCCATTCTCCCAGTCCTTGAGCGTGCACACACATTCCTTTCAAGAATCATCTTATCCAATCTTCTTGGTTTTGGGAGTAAGTAGAACCAGGTGGGTGGTTTAGCTAACATTTCAAACCACAAGAGTCCCAGTGACTGACTTTTCCAGTAGGAAACCAGAGCCCCGGAAGACCAGGAGCAAGGCTCTGAAGAACCACCTCTCCTGTCCAGGCTGAGAACCTGGTGGGTGAACCAAGTGTAGCCTAAGAAATTACCTTAGCATGACTGGCCACCTGGGATTAAATGAAAGAAAGGTCTGATGATCAGCCACACCTGTATATAACGGCTAGCTCTGCCACTTTTAAGACAGATATAAAACATGTGACTTTGGGGCTGGAGAAATGGCTCAGCAGTTGAAGGCACTTTCTTGCAAAGCATGCTGGCCCAGGTTCAATGTCCTAGTACCCCATAAAGCCAGATGCACAAAGTGGCATGTTTGTATGGATTTTCTATGCAGTGACAGCAGACTCTGGGGAGCCCATCCTCTCTCCCCCCCTCTCTTCCCTATTTCTCTTAAATAGTAATGAAACTATATATATATATATATTTTTTTTAATATTTATTTATTTGAGAGAAAGAGGTAGAGTGAGAATGGGCGCACCAGGGTCACCAGCCACTATAAACTCCAGACGCATGCACCCCCTTGTGCATCTGGCTTATGTGGGTCCTGGGGAATCTAACCAAGGTCCTTTGGCTTTGCAGGAAAGCACCTTAACCACTAAGCCATCTCTCCAGCCCATAAAAGTATTTTAAAAAAGATGTGACTTTGGGGCTGGAGAGATAGCTTAGCAGTTAAGTATTTGCCTATGAAGCCTAAGGACCCCGGTTCGAGGCTCGATTCCCCAGGACCCACGTTAGCCAGATGCACAAGGGGGCGCACGCGTCTGGAGTTCGGTTGCAGTGGCTGGAGGCCCTGGTGCACCCATTCTCTCTCTCACTCTATCTGCCTCTTTCTCTCTGTCGCTCTCAAATTTAAAAAAAATGTGACTTTGGAAGAAGAAGCCATTCATCCTGCGTGAGCCTGTTTCCTTGTCTGTAGAATGGTAAACAGCACTGTCTTGCAACAGTAGCGAGGGAGACACTTGTATTGTGGCCCAAGCCCACTGCTCTCCAGGCACATACACAGTAAATACTGGTTACCTTCTTCCCTGTGGGGTGACAGATCACAACAGAAAGTTGACAACAAAGTCTCGGTCCCAGGGCAGGCCCCACCTATAACTGGCAGTCAAGGCCAGATGATGAAACCCACACAGGCCCCAGCAGGCCATCTGAGTTAGAGGAGAGGCATGCGACCTCACCAGTCTTTCACTCCTGAAACGTTAGCATGGAATGCTGACCTGGCTTGTAAAACCCAAAGGAAGATCATGATGAGTTGGGTCACACCTCCATTTACTGGGATGCTTATGCCATGGACGCCTCAGTTCCTGTCTGCTTTGGGCCTTAGGCCCACATGCCTGAAACGACACCAATCTCTTCCAAGGATGACCTTTGGCACTCCTGGCAGTGGTCACTGAGGCTGGCACAGCTCTTGAGTGCCTCGAATTCATGTGACAGGGCTGAAGAACGGTGTCATTTACTTCCTACCTTCGGGCATGGATCTATAGGTCGAGTATTCTCATCTGAAATATGTGGGACGGGAAAGCTTTCAGATTTTTTTAAATTATTTATTTATTTATTTGAGAGCGACAGACACAGAGAGAAAGACAGATAGAGGGAGAGAGACAGAATGGGCGCGCCAGGGATTCCAGCCTCTGCAAACGAACTCCAGACGCGTGCGCCCCCTTGTGCATCTGGCTAACGTGGGACCTGGGGAACCGAGCCTCGAACCGGGGTCCTTAGGTTTCACAGGCAAGCGCTTAACCACTAAGCCATCTCTCCAGCCCCCAGATTTTTTTTTTTTTTTTTAATATGGGATACTTGCTGGATGCTTGAATCACCTTATGTTTCTTTTTTTTTTCATTCTTTTTTTATTTTTATTTATTTATTTGAAAGCGACAGACAAAGAGAAAGAGGCAGATAGAGAGACACACACACAGAGAGAGAATGGGTGCGCCAGGGCCTTTAGCCACTGCAGACAAACTCCAGACAAGTGCGCCCCCTTGTGCATCTTGTACATCTGGCTAACGTGGATCCTGGGGAACAGAGCTTCGAACCGGGGTGCTTAGGCTCCACAGGCAAGTGCTTAACTGCTAATCCATCTCCCCAGCCCAGCTTTCAAATGTAGTACTTCAGGATTTTGACATGTGTACATCTGGTGGTTTAAATATGAAATGCCCGCCCCCCATAGTCTCTCTGTTTGTGATTGAGTTTCATACTTGATCCCCAGCAGTCGGTGCTACTGGGGGAGGTGGTGTGGATGAACCTTGGGACTTTACTGCCCAGCTACCCTTGCCAGAGCTTACACGCACCTGCTGCTACCCCCAAGTTGCTTGGCAAGATGTGATGCCCGGCCTCGGCTCTGCCACGCTTTTCCTTGCCATGATGAAACTTCCCCTCAAAAGTGTAAGCTGAAATAAGCCCTTTTCCCCCAAGAGCTGCTTCTGGTCAGCTGTTCTGTCCCAGCCAAGAGAAGGTGACTGTTATATTTATAATGAAATATCTTATGGATGGGAGCAAGCAAGGAAAGAGAGGAAATGTGTTCATCTGTCATATGAACTGAAAGGTAATTTTAGACAGAGTTCTGATGACCTTTGCGTGTGAAAGTCTCAGGAGACAATCTCCCACTTGCACCATGATGGCAATCTTCAAAGTTTCAGCTTCAGCAGTATTTTGGATTTTAGTTTTTCATATTAAGGAGATTCAGCTCTATTCTTGGTGTCAGGGATCTGCTGAGATTCTTTTGTCACTGACAGTGCCAATGAAATAGTAATAATAATTTTTAACATTTTTATTTACTTATTTGAGAGAGGGAGAGAATGGGCACACCAGGGTCTCCAGCCGCTGCAAACGAACCCCAGATGCATGCGCCACATTGGGCGTCTGGCTTATGTGAGTACTGGGGAATTGAACCTGGATCCTTAGGTTTTTCAGGCAAGCGACTTAACCACTAAGCCATCTCTCCAACCCAGTAATAATAATATTGAGAATTCAAGAATGTGACATGTACTCTTCCAAGTACTTCACTAAACAATTTAGATCCATAACATCTCCAATGAAGGTGATACTAACATTAGGTCAACTTTATACATGAAAGAAGCAGCAAAATTTAAGCAAGGTTATGAGGTATTGTGGTTTATAAAAAGAAATGTGCCTCCTTAGTCCCCTACTTAGTCCCTTTGGGAGGTGAAGCCTTGCTGGAGGAGGTGTGTCACTGGGGGTACACCTTTGCACGTTCATTAGTCCAGCCAGCAGGGTGTTCAGAGCTCGCTCGCTCAGACTACTGCCTTCCTTACTGCGACTGTGACAAGATGTGAAGCCCTGGCTGTCTGCTCTGCCATGCTTCCTGTGCCAGGATAAAACTTGCCCTCAAAACCACAAGCTGAAATCAATCCTTTCCTCTCAGAAGCTGCTTGCGGTTGAATGTTCTGTGCCAGCAACAAAAAGGTAACTTCTACAAATGACTAGTAGTTTACATAGTCTGGATTTGAAGCCAGGCAGTGTGGCTGTAGCATCTAGACTCTCAAAAATATTACACAGTACTTCCTGCCTTTTAAAAAATATTTATTTGAGAGAAGCACCAGAGCCTCTAGCCACTGCAAACAAACTCCAGACACATGCACCAACTTGTGCATCTGGCTTATGTGCGTACTGGGGAATCAAATGTAGGTCCTTAGGTTTTGCAGGCAAGTGCCTTAACTGCTAATTCATCTCCCCAGCCCACTTTCTGTCTTCAGGATATTTACTGAGCCATTAGCAGATTCTAAGAAACATACACTAGGTGTTTTCCCTAGACCACTGGTTTCCTACAGCACTTTGAGGTGTTTGGAAATGTGTTGTTTTCTTACAACCTGGGGTGGGAGGGGGCATTGCTGATATCTGCTGAGTACAGACCACAGATACCACATGTCTCTACATGCAGGCAAGCCTGTGTCACGAAGGTTTCCCCAGCCCAACATGTCATCAGCACTGTGGTTGAGAAATTCTGACGTGGACTCATCAGACAAAGACACTATTGGCATCTCCGCAGCTTAACATAAGGAATCCAAGACTAAAAGGATGCAGCAGGGCGCTGAGCCGGACCTGCTCAGTGTTGTGACGACTGTGGGATTGCCACCAAGGATTTCGGACCACAGTCCTGCGGACACGTCACTTTGCAGTGTTTCTAACGAGAGTCTACACTCTTGTAGCACTGGACCCTTTTCCTTACCTGACATTTTAAAATTTAATTGAAACGATTTATTTTTAATAATTCACTTAATGGCAAATGACGGTCACAAAAATTTCCCTGCAGTGGCTACGTATTCTTTGGACAAGAGAGCAGATGAGCACTGATCATCCGCGAATGATTACAGTCGCCACCTAGTGCATCTGGCTTTCGTGGGTCCGGAGGAAGTAAACCTGAGTCCTTGGCTTTGCAGGCAAGCACCTTAACCACTAAGCTATCTCCCGGAAGCCCCTCCACCTTTATTTTGAGGTAGGGTCTTACTCTAGCCCAAGCTGACCTGAATTCGCTCTGTAGTCTCAGGGTGGCCTTGAACTCACAGCAATCCTCCAATCTCAGCCTCCTCAGTGCTGGGATTAAAGGTTTATGTTACCACACCCTGCCTCTTTTTTTTTTTTTTTGAGTAAATTACACACATGGTGCCACATGCATGTTCTGAAACTGAAGACATTCTCCTACATATGTTATTATCACACTGAAGGAAAGTTTCTCAGTGTCTTTTGTGGATCTATGTCCTTCCTTCATACAGGGCCTGACTCAAGGTTTGTGCATTTCATTTGTACACACCCAAGGGCTTGTTATTTCCAATGGTGACACTAATTTCATACTGTGAATTATGGAAGTTGTCAATAAAAATTAATTAGAAATATTTGAAATAAAATAAAAGTTGGAACAAAGAATAAAAAACATATTTATCCTCTGAAATTAACAAGCGTAGGACATTACGTTAGAAACAAATAAAATCCTGTTGCCCCCAAAGAAGGTATGCTTTTATATACACTGGCCACCTTTCAACTGTCTATTTTATTTTTTATTTTATTTTACCTTTCCAGGTAGGGTCTCACTCTAGATCAGGCTGACCTGGAACTCACTATGTAGTCTCCAAGGCACCAAGAGAGCTCTTACCAGAACCCGACCATGCTACACTTGACCTCAGACGTCCAGTCTCCACAACTGTGGGAAAATACTGTGGAGAGGCCATCTGACCTGTGGGATCTTGTTACAGCAGTTCCAGTGGAGTAAGACAGATCTGGTGCTACAAGCCTCAAAATAGTCCCTAGGATGTTATCCTTCCTAGAGATGATGGGGGAAGTTCCAGGGTTGCCCAGAAGGGTAGAATTGAAATGGTTGGTGACCCAGCTAGTATTTCCCAGCATGCTAGCAAAGTGAGCTTCCCAAAACAAGGATTTCACAAAGGAGGGTCCAACCAAGTCCAAATCATCCTGACACCATGACCTCATGCTTGTCCCTGGGCCTGACTTACATTAAAAATTCAGGGATGAAGCCGGGCGTGGTGGTGCACGCCTTTGATCCCAGCACTCAGGAGGCAGAGGTGGGAGGATTGCCATGAGCTCGAGGCCACTCTGAGGACACAGAGTAAGTTCCAGGTCAGCCTGGGCTAAAGTGAGACCCTACCTCAAAAAAACATATACATATATACCAGGGATGTGTTGGAGAGATGGCTCAGTGTTAAAAGAACCTGCTTGCTGATAGTCTGGGATTGATGGCCCAGTACCCACATCAAGCTAGATGCCAAAAGTGGCACAGGCATCTGGAGTTCATTTACTGTGGTAAGAAGCCCTGACGTACCCATTCTCTTGCTCTCTCCCCTCTCTCTTTCTTCTCCTCTGTTCCTTCCTCCCTTCCTCTCTCTCACTTTCTTTCACTCTGCTTGCAAATAAATAATTAATAAAAATGTTATTTTTAAAGAATGCCAGGAAGATAACATGTGGGTTTATAATTTATCACTATCACTCCCAAGCAGTAAGACCCTAGGCACACTGCTGATCCTAAACCTTCATTTCATCATCTACCAAAGCAGGTCTTAATTGTATTTGAGTTAATATTCTAATCGGACAAAGCTGCAATGAGGTTTATACACAGCACTGTGATTTGCAGCAGGTGCTTAGCACATAATATGCATTCAATTAACATAGAAAAGAGTTGGTTATTTAAAAACTAGTGGACTAACTGGGCATGGTGGTACATACCTTTAATCCCAGCACTCAGGAGGCAGAGGTAGGAGTTTATGGCCACCTTGAGACTACATAGTCAACTCCAGGTCAGCCTGGGCTAGAGTGAGACCTTACCTCAAAAAAATCAAAAACAAAACACACACACAGTGGTACAATAGATGTGCTGGGCACATGCCTGTAACTCCGTGGGTGGAAGCAAGAGCATTGTAAGGTCAAGTTCAATTGGGCAACATAGTGAGTCCTTGTCTAAAGAAAAGTCCCTAACCTGCTGGACAAGATCACTGTGTCCATGAGAGCTAGTTCCCTGGCAGTGCACAACACTGGGAGAGGACAGGGACACTGTCAGGCACGCCTGATGCCGTGGATGGCAGGCTACATAAGGAAGGCAGAATCCCTGCCTTTGTAAAGTCTATGTTCGAGTGGAGACCATGCAAACACTCTACAGTGTAAGCAGGTGGGCTGTGACGTGTGCAAGGAAGAACATCAGCGAGGCCTGGGTAGAGGGCTCAGTGAATAAAGGTGCTTGCTTGCACAGCCTGCTGCTGCCTCAGGGTTCAATTCCTCAGCCACGTACATAAAGCCAAGTGGGAATTCTTTGGCACTGATAAGAGACTCTGGAGCATGCACGCATGTGTGCGCGCACACACACACACACACACACACAATTCACTTTTTAAAAAAAAGCAGTATAGGGCTGGAGAGATGGCTTAGTAGTTAAAGCACTTGCCTGCAAAGCCAAAGGACCCTGGTTCAATTCCCCAGGACCCACATAAGCCAGATGCACAGGTGGTACATGCATCTAGAGTTCATCTGCGGCGGCTGGAGGCCCTAGCCTGCCCATTCTCTCTCTCTCTCTCTCTCTCTCTCTGCCTCTTCCTCTCTTTCAAATAAATAAATAAATGAAAATTAAAGACAAAACTAAGCCCCCATCATGCACACACACACACACACACACACACACACACACACACACACACACAGGGTGTTAAGAAGCCACGCTGGCAATGCTCAGTCATGGACGCTCCCCGGTGGTGGCGTTGGGGCCGTGGCGGTGGCCCCGGTGGGAAGGTACTCACAGCTGACCTCGGAGCCCAGCCTGCGCTCCCACACAGCGTGCAGCTGCTGGTACTCCCGCTGCGCGAGCTCCAGACGCCGCTGCTTCACCTGGAAGACCTCCTTCTGCGCGCTCAGCGCCTCCTGGGCCACCACCAGGTAGTCCTTCAGCATGCGCTCCTGCGCCCGCCGCCATTGCACCCGGGGGTCCTCGATCTGGGTGGTTTCTGGAACAGACCCCAGAGCTGTAGGTCAGCACATCACAAGCATCTGCTGGGTTGGTGGCCTGTGGAATCCACCATGAGAAAACAAAAGCATAATACACAGAAATGTACCATAAATAGAGGGGGCTGGAGCTCACTAAACAGCAGGAAATCTTTGAATGAATGGATTAGTCACACAACCAAAAAAACAAAAACAACAACAACAACAACAACAAAAAACCCACAAAGACAAAGACAAACCAAATGTCAACTTTTGACTGATACTGGACCAAAGAAGGACCAGGTTTGGGCTGGAGAGATGGTTCGGTGGTTAAAGGCACTTGCTTGCAAAGCCTGGCAGCCTGGGATCAAATTCCCAGAATCTGGGGCTGGAGAGATGGCTTAGTGGTTAAGGCCATTGCTTCCAAAGCCAAAGGACCTTGGTTTGAGTCCCCAGGACCCACGTAAGTCAGATGCTCAAGGTAGCGCATGCATTTGGAGTTTGTGTTTAGTGGCTGGAAGCCCTGGCACGCCCATTCTCTCTCTCTCAGCCTCCTTCCCTCTCTCAAGTAATAATAATAATAATAAAATTCCCAGAATCCACATAAAACAAGATGCACAAAGTGGTACATGCATCTGAGTTCAGTTGCAGTGGCAAGAGGCCCTGGTGTGCCCATATTCTCTCTCTGCTTGCATATATATATACACATACATACATACACATACACATACATATATAAGTTTTTTTTGAGGTAGAATCTCACTCTCACCCAGAATGACCTGGAATTCACTATCTAGTCTCAGGCTGGCCTTGAACTCACTGCGACCCTCCTTTCTTTGTCTCCTGAGTGCTGGGATTAAAGGTGTGTGCCACCACACCTGGTTAACTTTTTTTTTTAATGCTCCATGCATCACTACAGGGATATTTGCTTAACGATGTTTATAGCTAAGAACTGGAATCAACCCAGGTGCCCATCATTGGATGAATGGATAATGAAGTCGTAATACATTTACACAATGGAATTCTACTCAGCAATAAGAAAAACCAATGCAATGAAATTTGTAGAAAAATAGACTTGGAACAGATCATACTCAGTGAACTCACACAATCACAGAAAGACAAACGCCTCATGGTTTCACTTACCTGCAGTTCCTAACCTGGGCCTTGAGTTGCTGATGTACCTAACAGGCAACTCAAGGCCCAGACAATAGAGATGGAAGGGTTTTGGGGGAGGATGGGACAAAAACAAACACAAAACTATATCCAAAATGAACTGGTACCATAGAAGGAGGTCCCCAAATCAAGACAGGTTCCTGTCAAAGCACGTGATTACCCACCTGAGGCAAAAGGTAAGACCCTATTGCTGAAGACACCATATGCTTCCAACACAGAGCATGGAGAGACCTGGCTGGAATCCAGAAGAGAGCCAGTCCCCAGACAGCTAGCCCATCCAGTGCTGGAAAGTGCTACATGAGCTATTGGGGGAGAGTGGCCAGCAAGGTCTAAGCAACCAGAGATCTACGCTACTGAGAAGCAAACACCATGACATGATGTACACACCAGTGCAATAGAGGCACACAGCCTTAGTGGGTAACCAATAGCTTTCTGCCTGGCTAAGAGATCCACTCAGTGTAAAGGAACTCACATCTGGAACTGGGAACCAGATCAGAATCCTACGGAGACAAAGATTATGTTCTCCAGTGTCAAGCACTCACTAGACTTTGGCTGAAAGAAGGGTTACAGACATCAAATTCTCCCTAAGTTGATAATGCTTATCCCATTTAAACGAAGCTGACTTTACTCTTCACTAGAGAATCTGTTCTTTTTCAGAAGGCAGCAAGACCCGAGGAGAAACTATCCCTCACACTTCAGCCACGCCACAGCTGAAACCACAGAAGAATTGGGGAGACAAGCTTAGTGCTGCTTCTGTGGTGAACCTGATCATCAGTGCCAGGATGTAAGAAGAGACAGACTCTAAGGAGACTCAACACCTACCAACACAGAGATCCAGAGGCTCCTAAGAGCTCATCACTGAAGTAAGACTTAAAACTCACCCACCACAGCTCAAGGAATTTTGCGGAAGAGGGGGCGGAAAGATTGTAAGAACCACAGGCTGAGACATCATGTCCAGAGACATTCCCTCACCAGCCCCCCCAAAGTAACTGCCTGCTGTTCCCAGAACACATAATCCACAATCCCATGGGGGAATACCTGCAACCCCACTGAGGAGGGCCCCCAGTGGAATGGGGGCAGGGACGAGGCGTTCCAACACATAATGTATCCATACAAAATATGTTGTTAATAATGCTAATCTTAAAAGAAAAAGAAAGAGGGCCAGGTTTAATTTCTAATCTACACAGAGACTCAAGGGCATGATAGATGTGCAAGGTCATCTGCTCCAAAAAAAAGAACTGATGAGTCTCAAAGGACATAGAGAGATAGGCACTCCACATCACTAGCAATATGAACAAGAAGTGTCTTATTAATAAGCCACTTGGCCATGCGGATGAAGAAGCATAAAATATTAATACCCTTGAGCATCATTCTCCACACAGTAATATATTATAAAGATGATTTATGAATTTTAAGCAAAGATACACTTGTATAAAATCACGATGACAGTTAACAAACACACAGTGTAAACAGATACAATTCCTGTTTATGCCAAGCCCTATACTAGCTATTCTGTATGAGTTTACTTCTTCAGTTCTTACAGTAACTGTACACATTAGACTCTGCTCCTATCTCCGTTACACAAAAGCGGAAACTGACAGCCAGAGAGATGGCGCAGCTGCTAAGGCACTTGCCCGCAAAAAGCCTGATGGCCAGGGTTCAATTCCCTAATACCCACGTAAAAACCATCCACCCAGTGGTGCATGCATCTGGAGTTCATTTGTAATGGCTGGAGGCCCAGGCATGTCCATTATCTCCTTCTCCTCCCCCACTTTCTCTTTCTCTTCTCTCTGCACTTGTAAATAAATTTAGCCTTTTTTTTTTTAAATGAGAGAGAAAAAGAGAGAGAGAGAGAGAGAAAATGAGAACGGGCACATCAGAGCTTCTAGCCACTGCAAATGAACTCCATACACATGCGCCACCTTGTGCATCTGGATTTAAATGGGTACTGGAGAACTGGACTGGGGCCCTTAGGCTTTGCAGTCAAGTGCCTCAAATGCTGAGCCATTTCTCCAGATCTTAAAAGAAAACAAAACAAAAACACAAAGCTATGCAGGCCTATAAGAGAGTAACAGCAGAGAAACAAAGCATGAACTGTCAACTCCTTAGTTACCTCCTATCTGGCAGGGGTTCGGGTCAATCTTAAGATAGTTTGTTTTTGGGCTGGAGAGATGGCTTCATGGTTAAGCGCTTGCCTGTGAAGCCTAAGGACCCCGGTTCAAGGCTCGGTTCCCCAGGTCCCACGTTAGCCAGATGCACGAGGGGGCGCACGCGTCTGGAGTTCGTTTGCAGAGGCTGGAAGCCCTGGTGTGCCCATTCTCTCTCTCTCCCTCTATCTGTCTTTCTCTCTGTGTCTGTCGCTCTCAAATAAATAAATAAAAAATTTAAAAAAAATTTTTTTAAAAAAAAGATAGTTTTTTTTTTCCTTAGCCCAAAGAATTTTATCAACCCAAAGGTTCTGCTTATTTCTGTTCTTAAAATTGGCCTATAAGTGCCTTTCTCCAAGAATCTTAGAAAAATTACTTCTTTAAAAACTTTGTGGAGGGCTGGAGAGATGGCTTCATGGTTAAGCGCTTGCCTATGAAGCCTAAGGACCCCGGTTCGAGGCTCGGTTCCCCAGGTCCCACGTTAGCCAGATGCACAAGGGGGCGCACGCGTCTGGAGTTCGTTTGCAGAGGCTGGAAGCCCTGGTGCGCCCATTCTCTCTCTCTCCCTCTATCTGTCTTTCTCTCTGTGTCTGTCGCTCTCAAATAAAGAAAGAATTAAAAAAAAAAAAAACTTTGTGGAGGAGGCTGGGGAAATGGCTTAGTGGTCAAGGCATTTGCCTGTGAAGCCTAAGGACCCCAGGATTTCCCGGGACTCACGTAAGCCAGATGCACAAAGGGGTGCATGCATCTGGAGTTCCTTTGCAGTGGCTGGACGCATACCCATTCTCTGTCTCTCTCAAATAAATAAATAAATAAATAAATAAATAAATAAATAAATAATTTTGTAGAGCTGGGCATTGTGGTGCACGCCTTTAATCCCAGCACTTGGGAGGCTGAGGTAGGAGGATCGCTGAGAATTCAAGGGTACCCTGAGACTCCATAGTGAAACCCCAGTCAGCCTGGGCTAGAGTGACACCCTACCAGGGCTGGGGGTGGGGATAATAAGTATGAACACTCTTCAAACACTCCGGATCCAATGAATGGGAAACGGTAGCACATGTAACTTGATCCCAGACTCAAACCACCTACAGAGGCCGTGTGAGGCTGGTCACTGGGGGGGCGGGGGGGCGGAGGAAATGCTGACAAAACAGCGAAGTGGCTCTGTTTGGGAAAGAACTCTGTGCTTCCTGCTCCACGATTGCCAACCTTTGATTTCTTTCAGACTCCCTCTACCCTGATCGTTGTGCTCCAGGTCTTTCTTCAGAGCGGATCTCCAAAGTCAGGGTCACCGGTGGCCCCTGGGTTGCCAAATCTACTGGCCAGCTCGTGGTTCTCTTTGCATGTGACCCATTGAGAGCATGTAGGGCCCCAGCCGGTCCGCTCAGCCGCACGCTGCCTTCCAAGGCTTTGGCCAGCGCTCCCTCCTGCGCTCTTGAAGCCTAAGGACCTCTTGGCTCATTCTGCGGTCCCCTCCTCTCATGACCCCATCCAACTCCATGATACCCCATCCCAAATACATAGCCTCAGACCAAAACTTTTTTTCCCCCAGATTCCTACCTCAGATGTGTAATAGCATGGAAGACAAAAAGTGTCCAAATAAACCCCACTTCCTTCCTTCCTAAACCCATCCCACCATACCCGTCCGAGGATAGCAGCTCCCTCCTTTTGAGGCCCTTCTTTATCCTTCCCTTGATGCATGCAAATAATCAGGAAATCCTGGCAGATCTACCAGAGAATACATTCAATTTCCCGTCACCTCCAGTCACCTCTGCCACTACGGTCCTGGTCTAAGTCCCTGAACTGCTGCATAGGGCTCCCTGCTCCAGCCACTGACTTAACAAGGTCTGTTCTCAGCAAAAGCAATCCGAATGACCCTCTCCTGACATAAGTCACTTCATGCTATGCACCTTAGAACTGCAATGGCTCCCACTTTGGAGCAAAGGCCTCAGTTCTTTAAGGTGCCCCTCGCTACACCACGCTGCCTGTAGATGATGCTCTTCTACCTTTCTCACTCCTGGTATGGCAGGAGTTCTTGCCACCCCTCAGACAAATTAAACGTGATCATACCTCACAACCCTTGCTCTCCATCTTCTCTACTTGAAACGCTCCCTCAATTCCTTCCTGTTGTAGCTCAAATCTCAGGTTCCCAACAAGGTCTTCTTCCCTAAACATTCAATACGGCCATCACCACCATGAGGCCCAGACACACCACACCCACGACATCTCAAGTCCACACCCGCTGCTCTTTTCAGAACACTTTCTCATGTGCTATGTAACCTGACCGAAGTGACTTTCTGTCGCTCATGTAGAAACAAGGCTCTTGGCCATTTTGCATGCTCATGTATTTCAAGGTCCCAGAACAGGCAGTCAAGAACAACCGTTGAAGGCATGTAAGTTGGATAGTGAGTTTGTAAGCAGTGTTGTTCAATTGTATTAGGTCTGATAATTTTATTTATTTACTTGAGGTGGAGAGAGAGATAGAATGGGCACATCAGGGCTTCTTGCCACTACAAATGACTAGACAGATGCATGTGCCACTTTGAGAGTCTGGCTTTATGTGGGTAGTGTAGAATTGAACCCCAGTCAGCAAACTTTGCAAGCAAGTATCTTTAACCACTAAGTCATCATCCTGGTCCTATATTGGGTCTATAACTCTTTCATTTTATTATTTTCTTTCTGAGACAGAGTCTTACTATGTAGCTCAGGCTAATCCCAAACTCAAGATTCTCCTGTCTTAGCTGCTATCTAGAGTGCTGGGATTACTGGCATGCGACACCATGCCTGGCTGTTAATATTTAGAAGATATTCAGGGATGGAGAGATGGATCAGTGGTTAAGGAGCTTTTCTGCAAAGCCGAAGGACCCAGGTTCACTTCCCCAGGACCCATGTAAGCCAGTTGTACAAAGTGGCTCATATGTTTGGAGTTTGTTTGCAGTGGCTGGAGGCCCTGGCGTGCCCATTCTTCCTCTCTATCTGCCTCTTTCTCTCTCAAATCAATCAATTAATTAAAAAAATTAAAAAAAAAAGAAAAGTTGGCATAATCTTAAAAAAAATAAAGGAAGAGAGCCAAACATGGTGGTGCACACCTTTAATCCCAGCACTCAGGAGACAGAGGTAGGAGGGTCTCCATGTGTTCGAGGCCACCCTGAGACTACATAGCGAATTCCAGGTAAGCCTGGGCTAGAGTGAGCCCTACCTCGAAAAATAAAATAAAATAAAAATAAAACAAGAGAAGAAACTCAGCTCACGAACAGCATACACAAATATGATTATTCCCTGTCCACAGCTCTGCACACTTAGACTTTAAGCGTGATACTCACACTAGATTTGCCTCAATAGACCCTTGTTCAGATATGGTATATTCTATCCGGTGACACTACCTTGAAACCAAAGGGAAACTAGTGCCCCTGGGGCTGGTAAAACTGGCAGCTGGCATCTTTCCTGTCATGGTGCCATTTCATTGCCCCTCGGCACACACATCCACCCCACTTCTTCCATCATGCCTCGTGAGGAAACAGCTCTGTCACAGCCTGCTCGCCCCTCCTTCCTTCGGGTTCTCTAGCAACTCCCTGAAGCACCTTAAAACCCTACTCCCACCACGAAATTTTAATGAAGGGGATGCTCTCGGCAATTAGAAATGGGAAAGGACTGATTAGGGTTCAGGCACATCAGTGCTTAACCCAGCATCCTATGCAGTCCTCCAAGCATTAACCTCGTTCCCCATACACACTCAATTAGGCATATTTACTTCTCATTATCCAGCACGCAATCATCAGCGCCAATAAAAACCTTTGCTACCCCCAACAATGCAATTAATGCCACTAGCTGTCGCTCAGAAACCCCTTCCACACCCTGGCGCTGCCACTGGCTGCTCATTCATGCACCTACTCATGCATTTGTGCACGTCTGTCCTTCTACACTTGGCAAGGGTTAAGTACACACCTACTGTGTGTCTCACCAGGCAAAGGCCTGGGACTAGACAGATTAGACACAGTTACTGCTCCCAAATAAATACCACAAACAAGCAAACAGTCAGTGTGGTGGCACACAATTTTAATCCCAGCGTCCAGCTGGCAGAGGCAGGGGGACCACTCGTGAGCTCGAGGCCACCCTGAGACTACAGAGTGAATTCCAGGTCAGCATGGACCAGAGTGAAACCCTACCTCAAAAAACTCCAAAACATAAAATAAAATAAACCCCACTGAGGAATGTCCCCAACAGAATGGGGGCAGGGACAAGGGAAACAAGGGTCCCAACATATGATGTATCCACACAAAACATCTTGTTAATAGGAATAACAAACATTAAAAAAAATGGTTAATTAAAAGAAAATGAACAGGCAAATAGAGCTCAGAGGAAGAAATGGATGGAGAAACAAATTTCCACACATCTGTTCTCCGGCTCCAGTTCAAATCGCAGCTCCGCCACAGGCTGCTTTGTTTTCTTGGTTTTGCTTTGCTGTAGACAGGGTCTCTCTATTAGTCTGAAAACCCCTGTGTACTCCAAGCTCGACAGTCCTCCTGCCTCAGCCGCCTGGGTGCTGGGATTACAGGGGCCTGGCTTCAGCTGTGCTTTCTCTCTGATTATTAAGCAGTCAGCTGCTCTATCGACAATACCCACTATCTTGGGGGGGGGGGGAGAGATAGTAGGCATCTTTATCCTGGGTCAGAATACACAGAACATGGTGGTGATGGGTCAAGGACGTAAACATACTAATCTACTAAGGGGACGTGTGTGTACGCTGCTATGGGCTTGCTAGGGCTACGGCTGTTCCAAAGTGGTGCGACAATGACATTCTGTCAAAGCCATACCTGAACATATACACAAACAAACATACAATCAGAAAGTGTCTGGAAAAAAAATGCACACATAAAAAATCGTTAGCGATACTGCACATAAATAGAGGGCATGGGACTGGGGGTGTATGTCAGTGGTCGAACACTTGCAAAGCATGCCCAAAACCCTGCGTTTGATCCCCAGCACTTCAAGGAAGAAAACTAAAAGGAGACGGATGATAAGAGATGTTTTCCAGTCTATAAAAACCCTCTGGCTGGGCATGGCGGTGCACGACTTCAATCCCAGCACTCGGGAGGCAGTGGTGGGAGGGACCGCTGTGAGATCGAGGCCAGCCTGGGACTACTTAGTGAATTCCAGGTCAACCTGGACTAAAGCAAGACCTGAACCTCAAAACAAACAAACAAACAAACAAACAAACAAACAAAGCCCCCACCAAACCAAAACACCTTGTGAATTCAGTGATTTTTATATGAACACTATTAGAGTATGACCCTACATTAAAAAAAAAAAAAAACCTTCTGAATGCAGTGATTTTTACATGAACATACATTACCTATCTATATTCCCACTGACATCTCTAAGTCTACATAAAGCAAAATGCAATCTGTCTTCAGGTCTCTGCTGGTGGTTCCTTCAGACTTATGGGGATGGGGAGAGGACAGGAAAAGGACGGTGGCCAAGGACTTACTGGTGTTGTGGTCTATGAAGTAATCCCCAACCTGCGGGTCGTACGCCTCTTCCCATCCCAGCGGTAACTCGTCACTGATGCAGTCGGCGAAGGTGAGCGGTTTGGTGTACCTGGCAAGGGAGAGGAGACACAAGCGCCATCAGCTAGCTCGCAACCCCCAAGGCCCCTGCCTCTGAGCCCGCTGCTCCTCCGCGCGGCTCCACCAGATCCCCAGACCTCAGCACCAGCTCTGCTGGCTCCTGGGTTCCTGGCAAGGGGAGGGCATTCTGCAGCAACGTCCCTGTAACATCACCCCAGGCTCTGGTCCTCATGTTTTTCGCGAAGTGGACAGTCACTACAGTAAGCCACTCACCTTTCTGGACCTCTGCTTTCTGCCTCTCCAGAGGAGGGTTTGCAGAACAGCTCTAAGGCCAAGTTTTGGCTTGGGGACTTGGACTCTAGTCCCCTCTGGCTTCTCCACCTGCAGCTGGCTGGCCCAGCCCACCTCCAGCTTTTATCCAGTTTCTGTCCTGGGTTTGTCACGCCCGCTTGCCCTCTGAAAAGCTGGCCTCCTGAAAGCCCTGGAGCAGATGCCCCGGCCCGGGAGTCCAGCCAGCAAGCGGTATTTATTTACCGATTGAGTTGGCTCCCAAAAGCCTGCAGACCCGCTGCTGCCCCTCCTCAGACGATCCAGGCCAAACTGCCTGGCTGGCCACAACCACGTCCTAAATCCCCATCTTGCAGTGACATGGTGGAGAGCATTGAGTCTTAGTGGCTAAATCAAACAGACAAACAAATTATCGAACCAAAGCAGCAAACGTCCATCACGGCTGGAACACGGCACAAAACTAACAAACTAATAACAACAACAACAACAACAACAATATTGTCCATGATTTCAGCCAGAGTGTGAGGAGCCAGGTTCTATGGGACCAGTGGCTCTTCCAGACAGCCACTTTTGTTTCTTCCTAATGCGGCCTCTGCCTGAAATACCTATTCTAATACTTCCTTTCTTTTGTCTATTCCCTCTTTGTTTCAGTTCTGTATTCTGCCCAAGAGACTCTTTCTACACATTGGCAAGATGGTTTACAACAAGACAGGTGGGAGATGACTGGGCTGGGGCTTAACCTGGGTGATTTCCTTAGAGTCACGTGCTGCAGGACGTGTTAGGGGCTCCATCCCTGGCTGAAAGTGCTACTGGCTGATGATGGAGCTCCTTCAGGTACGTGTACTGAGCACATGCATGTAAATACAGGCAGACACTATTCGCATGCACACTGCGCCTATCACACGCACACCAAAATAGAAGAGAAGGGCTGGAGAGATGGTTTAGCGGTTAAGTGCTTGCCTGTGAAGCCTAACGACCCCGGTTCAAAGCTCAGTTCCCCAGGACCCACGTTAGCCAGATGCACAAGGGGGCGCACATGTCTGGAGTTCATTTGCAGTGGCTGGAGGCCCTGGCGTGCCCATTCTCTCTCTCTCTCTCTCTCTCTCTCTCTCTTCCTCTTTCTCTCGCCCTCTCTCTCTCTCTCTCTCTCTGTTGCTCTCAAATAAATAAATAAAAATAAACAATTTTTTTTAAAAAATAGAAGACAAAAATGGGACAGAAAAAAAAATGAGTCAGGCTTACATTAGTAAGCCATCTCTCCATCCCTGTTTGTTTTATCTTGAAACAGTCTCACCCTGTAGCTCAGGCTGACCTTGAACTCGCATCCATCCTCTTGCCTCAGCCCCTTGAGCATGAGGATGACAGGTGCACATTACACCTGGAGAAGGGCTATATAATATTTCCTGTGTCAGTGTCAGTATCAAAGGCCAGAATTCCGAGCCTGGAGGTTTGTCTGTCTCCAGGGTTCCTAGTGTAAGCAATTAGGTTCTCTTGAAAGTTGACATCTTCAGAACTTAGAAGATGGCTCGGTGGTTGAAGGTGCTTGCTTGCAAAGCCTGTGGGCCTCTGCTCAACACCCCAGCACCTGTGTAAAACCAGAAGTAAAAAGTGGCACAAACTTCCTAGTGTTCGTTTGCAGAGGGAAGAAACACACACACAGACACTTTTTATTTTTCAATTGAGAGAAAGGGAATTGGTGTGGCAGGGCCTCAGTCACTGCAATTGACTTCCAGACACTTGCGCCACCTAGTGGGCATGTGAAATCTTGCACTTCTGTCACCTTGGTGCGTCTGGTTTATGTGGGATCTGGAGAGAGATCAAACATGTGTCCTTAGACTTTGCAGGCAAGTGCTTTAACTGCTAAGCCATCTCTCCAGCCCCAAACACATACCATTAAAAATAAATTTTTTTTAAGAAAAAGAAAGTTGGTATCCTCAACACATCTTCTACACCCCACAGAAAATCACAAACCACCAGGTTTGTACCACAGTGAGAAATGGGGAATATATAGGCAGATAGAGATATTTATCAGCTAAGAGCTCTTTGGTCAAGGTTATACCAGATAACCAGGAAAGTTTTCCCAATACTGAGGTCAGTCCCTTCATCCTGACCCCCTCCATGCCACACCCTGCCAGGGCTACAGAAAGCTAAGGATGTTTCCCTCAGTGCCTTGCCTTGCTCTGACTTCTACGAGCAGCTTATTGTCTCCTTCTTATAGAGAATAAAGACCAGTGATCAAGAGCTGAACATCATTCAATGCAATTCAACAAACCTCTGAAATGGTCTCTGTGGGAAACTTGCACACACAGACACTGGTAGGGTGATGTCCTCAGTTACTGAGGACAGATAAATCTGTGAGGAAACAGGAAAGCTCCTACCATCAGGGAGACCCCTCCTAGTTCCTTCCTTTCCCTGCACACAGATTAGGAATATTATTATATACAGTTACATCAGGATTTGGTGTCTTCTCCATAACCTCTTCTGACATGTCATGCTAGGACTCCCATTACTCAGGTGGCAGAGACAGGAGGTTCTGGAGTTCAAAGGCCAGTGTGGACTATAGAACCAAGTTCAAGGCCAGTCTGAGAACCTGTCTCAAAAAAAAAAAAAAAAAAGTTTAGGGGCTGGAGAGATGGCTTAGTGGTTAAAGTGCTTGTCTGTGAAGCCTAATGGCCGAATTTGATTCCCCAGGACCCACATAAGCCAGTACAGGCACAGAGGGTGGACCTGACTCAGAGCAATGTGTGAAGCAGATAAAAAGCACTGGAGCTCTATGCAACGGGCACTTCCAATTATTCCTGCCTTGGTGTCAGGATGCTCCAGAAACCCAGGAAATCCATGGCTCCTTCACGAAAGGGCAATCAAACACTTCGAAGTTATGAGCACACACGATTCACTGAGCTCTCCAGGTAATGGATGCAGGCAGGAGAACTGGACCAAAACACCAAAACTATACTCTTGTCTCCAGAAAACCATGAACTGCAAGGGTTGTTCCAGCCTTATGCCCTGAGTAGTGAGCATTCGTGACATGTTACAGCATTAATAATGTGACAGTCGGGTTTGAGAGATGGCTCAGAGCCAAACAGTGTTTGCTTACAAAGCCTGTCAGCCTGGGTTCAATTCCCCAGGACCCATGTGAACCTGTTCATGGGCCAGACTCATGTGCAGTGGCAAGAGATTCTGTGTCTCAAAGACAAGACCTCTCACCTCCACATGTGTGCCATGGCATGTGCATGCCTCCCAACATACGTACATACATACAAACACACACATATATAAATGAATAAAAATTAAACAAAAACGTGGAGTGTGGTGGCACACGCCTTTAATCCCAGCACTTGGGAGGCAGAGGTAGGAGGATTGAGAGTTCAAGGCCACCCTGCAACTACATAGTGAATTTCAGGTCAGCCTGGGCTAGAATGAGACCCTCTCTCAAAATAAAATGAAGTGAAAATAAACAGTAAATATTTTTTTAATTAAACAAAGATAATGTGATAGACATGAGGCTCTCCTGCCAGGGCCTCGATGCTGATTCTGGCTAGCAGCGAATGCAAACCTTTGCCCAACAGGAAGGAAAGGGAGGCATGACGGCCTAAACTTAGAAACAGGGGCCCAGAAGAGAAAGGGAGATTTGGATTCCCTGTGGATACAATCATGGAGAAACACCCCAGAGAGCTGATCTCTGGATGCTCAGAGCTCTTCCATGGGAAAGGGGAGAGCTGCTATGGGAAGGAACTATACAAGTTGCGAGAAATCTGGATGGCAAGTTCTCTCTGGAACACATGCCAAGAGGGAGATGAATTATTCAGTGTGTAGAGAGGTGTCATTCAGAGAATCGGGATGAAGAGAAAGAAGTATTTTAGCTGCACAGGGATTCTCCCTCCTCCCTGTCTCTTTCTCTCAGTGAGCAAAGAACTGGCCCAAGATCCCTGGCTTGCAGTGTCCGCCTTGGGCAAGTTCCAAGAATGTGAGCTGGGAAGAGCTGTGTTTCTCAGATGTGGCCAGAACCAGAGGGCCTGCTTGGGACCCCCAGCCCACCCCCCACCCTCCTGCCCAGTCAGGTTTGGTGGGTCCCTGTTTCCAGTCCCCATGTCCTGGGCTGCTTAAAACCCAAATCATCCAATCAAATGACCCATATGTTAAAGGAGTGGGGAACAGGACAGGGTGTCAGAGAAGAGCGAGCTCAGCCTCTTCTTCGTCATGAGTCTCGGAAGGAGCGCCAGCATTCCCGAGTGTTTCACAACTGGCCCTCCTGGAAAAACGTCCCTGGCCATTTTGCGTTGAAGAAAGGTACGTTCTGCCAGGTGCACTCTACAAGGGACACACAGGCACAGCTGTCAGGGAATGTGGCAAGTGGCTCAGGAGCTATAGACGCCCATGGGCCCCTGGTCCTCACACAGCAGGGGGCTGGCCATTGCCTTCCTATGGGCTGAGACTGCAGGTTCACATGGCCAAAGTGGATTCAAACCATGTCCCTCTTCGAGGGAGGCAGCGAGGAGGAGGCACAGAAAAGCTACTCAGTCCAACACTGAGAAGCGAGTCTCTGGGGAATGAGGAACGCAAGCCTAAACTTCCCACAGTGGCCTCTTCATGGCCATCCAGTAAACTTCTGCTCCCGACCCCAATTCACTCTTGTCTTCCAGACCCAGCTGGGCAGGATCACAGTCTAAAGGGCTCTCCAGACTCCACGCCGAGCACTGTCCACACTTTCAGCAGAACCTCTTTTCCCTACCCAGGCACAATGAGCAGGCTGGTTCTTCTTGCCCCAGGCTGTTTCACATACATAATTCCCATAGCTTAGATTTCATAACTCATGATGACACGCCCTTCCCTCCAGCTGCAGCAGGCACCATTTCTAAGCAGCTCCTGCCCCCAGGTTTGAAGGTTTCCTTCCTTCCCTTAAAGCCAGTTGGTGCCAACACCTTTCTTCATTTCTCTAATAAAACCAGGGATAACAAAACCACCTCACAAGCTTATAAGAAGGGCTGATGGGGTGGGGATGTGTCTTACAGCTGAACTTTAATAAAACCACCACAGAAGCCGGGCGTGGTGGCGCATGCCTTTAATCCCAGCACTCAGGCGGCAGAGGTAGGAGGTTCACTGTGAGTTTGAGGGCACCTGGAGACTACATTGTAAATTCTAGGTTAGCCTGGGTTAGAGCGAGACCCTACCTCGAAAACACACACACACACACACACACACACACACACACACACACACACACACACAGGGTCCAGGAATTAAATATAAAGGGCAGAGGTGGTCAGGGGAAGCCTCTGTGGAGATAACCTTTCAGAGAACTTAGAGGCAGGGGACAGAGGGGAGGGAGGCAATGGGGAGAAGGCAACAGAGACAGCAAGCCTGAGGTCAGGATGGGGCTGGCGCATTTGAAGAACAAAAAGAAGAGGCAGGGGCTGGAGAGATAGATGTCTTAGTGCTAAGGCGCTTGCCTGCAAAGCCTAAGGACCCATGTTTGACTCTCCAGATCCCACATAAGCCAGACGCACCAAGGTTTGGCAAGTGCAATGTCACACTTGCCCACTAGGTGGCACAAGCGTCTGGAGTTCAACTGCAGCGACTGAGGCCCTGGTGTGCCAATTCTCTCTCTCTCTTTCTCTCTTGCTTGTTCTCTCTAAAACAAAATATTTTTAAAACTCCCATTTGAGAGATGCAGAAACAGATTCAATGATTTAAAAAAAAAAGAGGCAGAGGGGTCGGGTGCAGTGTACTTGAGAGTAGAGGCTGGCTTTGGGGGTTCTAGGGCAACTGGTTAAGACTTCGGGTCTCACCCCAACATCACTGCCCACGTGCTAAGCAGTGTGAGGGCCCCTAGTGACACTGGCTCACACTGCAAACTCCTCTTCTCCCTCTCATTTCAGTGAGTCTGTACCAGACCTGAGGAGGGCTCAGTGCCAGCAAGGCAAGGTGGGTGAGCTTTGTTTCTGCCCTTCCCAACACGACCCATGGCATTGCCTGATTGGATGTGGCCGTAACATCGCCCGAGGCAGTGAACAACAGGTAATTAAAGGATGCAGGGATGGGTAAAAAAGCACAAGCTCAGCGAGACAGAGGTAAGAATCTAAGGGGTTGGGAGAAAGGATGGGCATGAATAGGGTGTGGCCAGGGAAAGCTGAGCATGGAGTTAGGGAGGGGCAGAGATAACTACGGGCAGCTTCAGTGTTTAGGAAGAGGCAAGGTAGATGACACTTATACAGGCCCAGGTATCTGATGCTGGGCTGAAACCCAGGCCCCACCTTGTTTAAAGCTACAGTCATGGGCTGAAGGGAATGGCTCAGAGGTTAAGGTGCTTGCCTGCACAACCTAACAACCTGAATCTGATCCCCCAATACCCATGGAAAGCCAGGTGCACAAAGTGGTGCATGCATCTGGGGTTCATTTGCAGTGACTAGAAGTCTTGCTATGCCCATTCTCTCTGTCTGTCTGTCTTCTATCTTTCTCTCTCTTCTTGCAAATAAATAAAATAAATAAATAAAAATAATGGGCTGAGACATGGCTTAGCAGTTAAGGCACTTGCCTGTAAAGCCTAAGGACCCATGTTTGACTTTCCTAAGGACCCTCAGGACCATGTTTGACTTTCCAGGTCCCACGTAAGCCAGCTGCACAAGCACACGAGCCTGCACATGTGCACAAGACGGCGCACGCATCTGGAGCGTCACTGCAGTGGCTGAGGGCCTGGCACGCCGATTCTTTCTTGCTGTCGCTCTCTTGTGTTAAAAAAAAAAAAAAAAAAAAAAAGCCAGTTTGTTGGGCTTGCTTCAAAAAAAAAAAAAAAGAAAAGAAAAGAAAGATAAAAAAGAATAAATATTAAAGCTAAGCTGGGCGTGGTGGCACATGCCTTTAATCCCAGCACTCGAGAGGCAGAGGTAGGAGGATCACTGTGAGTTTGAGGCTACCCTGAGACTTAACATGTCCTTAACATGTGAGCCTTCACCACCACCACAGCCGTTCTTTACTCCAGGTGAAACGCAGTGGTACCTACAACCCGCAGACTCTGTCCCCGTGAGCACCAACCCTCACCGGCCTGACCTGGCCACAGACGACGACGCTCAACTCTGTGCTGGACACAGCCCACAGCAGCTGCTGCGCGGGGGATCACAGCCCTATTTCCATGATGAGGAAACGGGCAAAATGATCATCCAGGCTCATACAGCTACAGAGCCTGCACTGCACCCCACATCCCCCTTCCGGCGAGGCTGGAACCGTGTAAGCTGTATGCTTTTAGAAATTAAAGCAGACAAGTTGAAAGAGGCTAGAGGTTTTCAGATCTGGCTCTAGGTGTTTGCTTTGTGACAGTGGAGACATTTGCTCTGGGAAAGGCTCGACGAGTTCTTTTTCTCTAAAATGCCTCTCCTGCTCTCCATTCTCTTTTTTGTTGTTGTTTTGTTTGCTTTCTTTCTTTCTTTCTTTCTTTCTTTCTTTCTTTCTTTCTTTCTTTCTTTCTTTCTTTCTTTCTTTCTTTCTTTCGGTAGGGACTCACTTTAGCTCAGTCTGATCTGGAATTCACTATGTAGTCTCAGGGTGGCCTCGAACTCACAGTGATCCTCCTACCTCTGCCTCCTGAGTGCTGGGATTAAAGGCGTGCGCCACCACGCCCGGCTCCTGTTCTCCATTCTCAAATAGCCTGACTGTGCATTCTGGCTTTCCAATCTCAGAGTCTCCTAGCATCTCCACTTTGGCCTGGTTGGTTTATCTAGATGTGCTCTTGGCCTAGTCACTGCAAGTCCTAAAATTCTTTTATAGAGACAAGAAGGGGAAGTGGGGGGGGGGGGAGAATTGAAGGGAAGATTCCAGATTGTTGTTCTTCTTGCTTCCTTTCAGCTTCAGGTTGGACACCCCAAATCAGTAGCTGAGCGCCCCCCCCCCCACTCCCACCACTGTCAAACCTGAGATGGTATCTTCCCCCTGTCCCTGCAAACTAGGGTTCCTGAAGTCACACAACTACTCCCTGCCTTTGCCACCTCCACATCGCCACAAGTGCCCTCCTTCCCCAGTGCCCCGCAGCTCAGCGAGTCCAGGCCACTTTGCGCTGCAAATCACCTCTGTGCAGTGTCTGGATTCGTTTCAGTCTGTGGCCGTTTGGAGTCAGGTCCCGAGTGACAGCAGACGTGGCCAACCCAAGGAGCCACATGCCACCTGCAGGGACAACTGTGCACAGCGGCGCCGTGTTTTAAGCAAAAAGAAGTTTGTGTGCCTCTGGCGACAGGCACTCTCTGTGGTACTCGGCCCTGTAGCACGATGCCCCGACAGCTTATCCTGTCGCCGGGCAGCGTAGAACAGTGGCCAACGGCACAGAGACTGGAGCCAGACGCCACGGGTTTGAATCCAGACGCCGCCAATTTCTAGGTGTGTGATCTTGGACAAAATACGAGGGGTGTCCACAGTTCGGGTGTCACATCAGGCAGCCCGGGAACAGCACGCTCGGCGAGCACTCACGACGCGCGCACAGCCGGGGCAAGCACGTTGTAAACATGTTTCCTTACTTCCCAGCGACGCTTCCAGGCCGGTTTGGTCAAGGCTACTTCACAGCGGCCCCCGTGGCTCAACGAGACAAGGCGTGCCACAGTGCCGCAGCGCCCAGCCCGTGTCAGTCAATGCAAGGGACTCGGTATTTATTTACCTGGGTCCTTAGGCTTCACAGGCAAGTGCCTTAATGTTTGAGCCATCTCTCCAGCCGCTCCATGTTTTTTCTTTCTTTTTTGGTTTTCCAAGGCAGGGTCTCGCTCTAGCTCAGAGCTGACCTGGAATTTACTATGTAGTGTCTGGGTAGCCTAAAACTCATGGTGATCCTCCTACCTCTGCCTCCCGAGAGCCGGGATTAAAGGCGTGCGCCACTGCTCCTGGCCCTCCATGTTTTTTCTAAAGGCATGAAAGTAAGAAATTAATGGGGAAGAAGAGTATTAATGGAAAGATTGAAATACACTATGTACATATACAAAGGTATCAAAGATGGGAAAAATTTTTTAAAAGCAAAAAAGAATAAAAGCTAAATTGATAGACTATTCACAAAGTACAAGGCACTGCCCAAGGCTCCTTATATACACTTTCTCACCTACTCTGAAATATCCATTTTTAAAATGCTTTCGTGGTGGGGGTGTTTACTGAGGCAGGGTCTCACTCTAGCCCTGACCTACCCGGAATTACGCTGTAGCCCAGGCTAGCTTCAAACTCAAGGCAATCCTCTTCTGAGCTGTCCGTTTGAAAACACACTTGGGGTCTTTGGAACTATGTGTACATTGAAGCTGACGTGGTGTACCCACCATGAGCCAGGAGGCAGGCCTGGGCGGGGGGGCTGCCTGTCACTCACCGGCTAGGGGTGAAAACCCTGAAGGAAGAGTGGAGCACTCAATCTCTAGGAGCCACAAGCCTGTGGAGAGGGCAGAGGAGGAAGTGAGCAAACCAGTCCAGCCACATTCCTGAAGCAGGAACCAAATGTAGGTTACCATTGTATCAGTGGCCTTCAGAGCCCAGCCAGCCGCCAAAGCTCAAATTCCTGTGTGGGTCCTGATGGCAAGACTGCTCTGTCAGCACACACGGGACCCTGGGACAGTGTGTTTAAAGCACAGACATCAGGAACTCAAGTAAAACCCGATTCCAAAGGACTGGATTCGAAATGAGATGTTTCAGGCACACCAGGGTTTTTAAATTTTCTGTATGTATTCCTTTGTGGGTTGTTGTTTCTTTGTTCCTTTCTTTTTTGTATGCATACAAGTAACATGTGAGTTAAAAAAAAAAAATCAAGTTTAGGGCTTAGTGATTAAGGCTGTTGCCTTCAAAGCCCAAGGACCCAGGTTCAATTTCCCAGGACCCACGTAAGGCACAAGAGGGCGCACACATCTGGAGTTCATTTACAGTGGCAGGAGGACCTGGTGCACCCATTCTCTCTCTCTCTCTCAAATAAATAAA
This sequence comes from Jaculus jaculus, assembly GCF_020740685.1. NCBI lineage: Eukaryota > Metazoa > Chordata > Mammalia > Rodentia > Dipodidae > Jaculus > Jaculus jaculus. Next base: position 24,246,282 of record NC_059107.1, on the reverse strand, counting down.
AATAAAATAAAAATATTTTTTTTTAAATCCAAGTTTGGGCTAAATGGATAAGCTATGCCCATCAAACTGCCTTCTACATATTTATGTTTATTCCCATAGATTAGAGCTACTCTCAGCTTTGGTCCAAAGCCTTGTTTGACAGGCAGTGATAACTGGGGATACTCAAAAATCACCCACGTGCTAAATGAGACATCTCATCATCCAAGGCTCGGGAAACACGGGGGACGGAGGCGTGGAAAGCACGTGAGAGCCCCAGGATGGGGAGGAGGGCTGTGGAACGCTGTCTTCCGGACTTGATGTGGCCGGTGTCTGGACATACTTAAGACCTGTCCGAAACTGGGCCCATCAGCATTCCATTAATCCGTCATGGATGGTGGCGGAGGGCATGAGGCCCACTCCTCTGAGGAGCCACGAGCAATTAATGGCTGCTGGCGTTGGGGGTGGGGAGCCGGAGAAACTTTCTTTGGTGGTAAAAACCACTGGTAAGTGACCCATGCTTCAGTAAATAGCCCTCTAATTTATGCCAGCAATCCTAATTAAACTCAGTGGGGCACAAAGCAACAACAATAAAAAACAAAAAGGAAAACACTGAAGTAGAAATGGCTAACTGGGAGGAGGAAGGGGCAAAAAAGACAATCGGGGTGAATATGATCAAAATATATACATGCGTAACAGTGTCAAAATCATAAAATCAACTTGGTTTTTGTTTTGTTTTGTTTTTTTGAGGTAGGGTATCACTCTAGCCCAGGCTGACCTGGAATTCACTATGTAGTCTCAGGGTGGCCTTGAACTCACAGCGATCCTCCTACCTCTGCCTCCCTAGCGCTGGGATTAAAGACGTGTACCACCATGCCCAGCTTTGTTTTTTTTTTTTTTTTTAAATCTAATATTACCCCAGAATAGTGGCAGATGCTTATAATCCCAGTACTTGGGGTGGGGGTGGGGGTCATCCTTGGCTACATAAAGAATTTAAGCCCAACCTGAGCTACAAAAGATCCTTTATTTCAGAAAAGCAAAAAAATAAAATAAAATAAAATAAAATAAAATAACAAACAATACCCCCTCAAACAATCCAAACTTGAAGTAGTTTTAACAAACATGAAATAAACAAACAATGGGCCATAGCTTCACTGGTAGCCTTCCCCCTTCTTATGATACATAAAATAAAGGAACTTCTTAAAATTAATGAAATATTCTCCTGAGTTCGAGCCTCACCACCAAACACATTACACAAAAATCAACCTAATGTTTGTAAGAACCCTAAGTTGAAAGCAACCCAAGTGTCCATCCAGAGGTATCCACACAGTGAAATAGCACTCAGCAGTAAAAAAAAAAAAAAAGAACACACACAGAGCTAGAGAGATGGCTCAGACGTTAAGGCCCTTGCTTGCAAAGCCTAAAGGCTCGAGTTTGATTCCCCAGTACCCACATAGGGCCAGATATGCATCTGGTGCCTGTTTGCAGTGGCGAGAACCCTGGCACTTACTCTCTCTCTACTTGCAAATTAATAAATAAAAATTTTAAGCCAGGCATGGAAGCGCACACCTTTAATCCCAGTACTCAGAGGCTGAGGTAGGAGGAGCGCTGTGAGTTCGAGGCAAGCCTAAGACTGCATAGTGAATTCAGGTCAGCCTGGGCTAGAATGAGACCTTACTTTGGGGCAGGGGTTGGGGGAAGAATAAAAAATAAACCCACAGTAGATGAATCTCTGAAAGATACTGGGCAAAAAAAAAGCAAAGAAGAAAAGACCATAATGCATATTGCAATACAAACTCACGGACAAGGACAGAAATCATTAATGCCTCCGTGGGGATAGAGGTAGAGAGAGGGTGAGGGTTATAAAAGGGGCTGGGTCTCCCCCTTCCTCTCTCTGAAATAAATAAGACTAAAAATATTTTGGGGCTGGGGAAATGGCTTAGAGGTTAAGGCATTTGCCTGCAAAGCCAAAGGACATAGGTTCAATTCCTCAGGACCCATGTAAGCCAGATGGACAAGAAAGCACACGGGTCTGGAGTTTGTTTGCAATGGCTGGAGGCTCTGGCGTGCCCATTCTCTCTATCTCTTCTCCCTCCTTCCCTCCTTCCTTTCCTCCTTCCTTCCCTCCCACCCCTCTCTCAAATAAATAATAAATAAAATAAATATTTATAAAGGGGCTGGGGAGATGGCTCAGTGGATAAAGCACCTACTGCGCAAGGAGGATTCAAGTTCAGATCCCAGAACCCACGTAAAGCTGACATTGTAGCGGGGTGTCCACCACTCCAGTGAGCCTATGGCAAGAAGGGAGATGGGGGCTGGAGGAATGGCTTAGCCGCTAAGGCGTTTGCATGTGAAACCAAAGGACCCAGGTTTGAATCCCCAGGACCCACATTAGCCAGATGCACAAGGGGGCGCACGCATCTGGAGTTTGTTTGCAGTGGCTGGAGGCCCTGGTGTGGCCATTCTCTCTCTCTCTCTCTCTCAAATAACTAAATTAATTAAAATAACAAACAAACAGAAGGGAGGCGGGACAGGAGGGTCCCTGGATGCTCCCAGGCCAGACCTTGCCTCAAACAAAGTGAATGAGGAGGACGCACACGCAACGTTGGCCTCTGACCTCTGCGTGTGCTGCTGTGACACACGTGCCCTCATTCACACATCATACATACAAATGCATGTACACACATAAAACAAAGTTTGGGGGGGACCGGGCATGGTGGCTCATGCCTTTACTTGGGAGGCAGAGGTAGGTGAATCAAGGTAGGTGAGTTTGAGGCCAGCCTGAGATCACATAGTGAGCCTGGGTTAGAGGGTGAGTGAGACCTTAGCTTGAAAAAAAAAAAAAATTAAATAAATAAATAAAAGAAAGTTTGGGCATGATAGGAATGTCTATCATATTGATAATGATGAGATACATACACGCACCTATGTCAAAACTCACTAAACTGTGCCCTTTAAGTAGGGACAGTTAAGCAGGCATGGTGGCACATTCAGGAGGAAAAGGTAGGAGGGTCACTGTGAGTTCAAAGCCAGCCTGCTACTACATAGTTAATTCCAGGTCAGCCTGGGCTAGAGCAAGACCCTACCTGAAAAACCAAAAAAACAAATAAATAAATTAGGTACAGTTAGAATATTTTGATAGCTTATCAACAAGGTATTATATGCATTCTAAACGACAGTATACTAATCCGTATTTATGTGGTAAGCATCTAGTTTGTGCCAGTGCCTATCAGGCTCTGTACTGATCATAATAGTGCTGACAAGTATACTGCCAATAATCTCATTTCACCTGCAGAGACTGAGGCACAGAAGTTAACTAATGTGGCCAAGGCTACCCGGCTAATCAAGAGGCAAACCTATCTGATTTCAGTTCTCATTTCTGCCACTAAGTAGCTGTGGCCACGTTCCCTTGCTATTCTCCCTTCTCCACCGTGAGATCTTTTCAACACTGAGTTTCCATGACTGGATCCCAAGGTCAGGCAGTCACAGAGGAGTGGATCCTGCTGGGCTCTCCTGACATCTCACTTAGCTCCCCCAGTGCACACCAGGCACCTCCTTATTGCATAAACCAGGTCTTCCTTCTACCATCAAGGAGCTGTACACTACACACTGGGTGTCCTGACAAAATCCAAGGTGCACGTGGTGACGGGTCCCCCAGGTCACTTATCCAGGTAGAGAGGGCCCTCCCAACAGCACCTGCAGCTGACCTGTCTTGGAAAATACGAGCCAGCAAAGTCTGGCCATGGGTGACAATCTGTGGTCCGCACATTCCCAAATGTTTGCTGCTGGCATTGCAGAGAATAGATTTGATTCGTCCAGGCAGCTGCACTATCCATCCATCCATCCATCCACCCATCCACCCATCCACCCATCTGCTCTGTAATTTTTTGGACCACAGAGGCCAATGGTAACTGACTACAAAGGAGATCTACAGAGGAGTTATTATATAATTTCTCTTTAAATTTTTTTTTTAATTTTATGTTTATTTATTTGAAAGTGACAGATAAAAAGGCAGAGAGAGACAGAGAGGGAGAGAATGGGCACACCAGGGCCTCCAGCCACTGCAAATGAACTCCAGACGCGTGTGCCCCCTTGTGCATCTGGCTAACGTGGGTCCTGAGGAATCAAGCCTTGAACCGGGGTCCTTAGGCTTCACAGGCAAGCGCTTAACTGCTAAGCCATCTCTCCAGCCCAATTTTTAAAAATTTTACTTTGGGTCTTTTTGAAGCAGGGTCTCACTCACTCTAGCCCAGGCTGACCTACAATTCACTCTGTCACCGAAGACTGGCCTTGAACTCACAGCGATCCTCCTACCTCAGTCTCTCAAGTGCAGGGACTAAAGGCGTGCGCTACCGTGCCCAGCTTCCACACAGGAGTTGAAAAGAAAGTTGCTTTCCTTTCTGAAAAGCATGGTTTTCTTTAAGTAGGATCCTCTATCTTTTCTTTTAAAAGAAGAAGAAACGCTGTTCCTCAAGGGAAGCCCAACCAGGCCGTGAATCAACACGAGACACCAGAGTGCTCTGTGCGCGGAAGGCTGCAGCGCAAGCCCTGGGCCTTTAGAACAGCTATTTTGAGAAGTCCTAGAAAGAAGCAGATACCACATGAATTATTCATTCACACGGTGAGGACGACTTCTGGTCATTGTCCTCTCCGCGGGAGCTTGCTTGCTCTTGTTCATTCAGCTGCACAGAACGGGAACACAATACCCTGGCCTGGGCACCGGCGAGCACGTGCGCACACGCACCACCGCCACCGCCACAAGGAAGCCAGGTTGCCACTCCAGATGGTGAGCCACACAGAAGAGAGACCCACACACAGGCTGCCAAGTGCTGTCCGTCAGCCTCGGGGTCAGGGGACAACGCATGCTTTTCCACTTGGCCTGAGCTGACTGAATGAGACGGGGGGGGGGGGGGGACACGGACATACGTGCCTACACACACTGGTCGCATGACCATACAGTGCAGTAGAGATCACATGGTATTGTTTATTTTGTTTGTTTGTTTGCGTGTTGTGTATGTAGCTACAGGTCCTTTGCCACTGGAAAATGAATGGCTTTTTGTGGGTGCTGGGGAACTGAACCTGAGCTAGCAGGCTTTTTAAAGCTTTCACTACTGAGCCAGGTCCCCAGCTCCCTCATGGTATTTTTTTTTAAATATATTTCTTTTTTTTCTTTTTTAATTTTTTATTTATTTATTTGAGAGCGACAGACACAGAGAGAAAGACAGATAGAGGGAGAGAGAGAGAGAATGGGCGCGCCAGGGCTTCCAGCCTCTGCAAACGAACTCCAGACGCGTGCGCCCCCTTGTGCATCTGGCTAACGTGGGACCTGGGGAACTGAGCCTCGAACCGGGGTCCTTAGGCTTCACAGGCAAGCGCTTAACCGCTAAGCCATCTCTCCAGCCCACCCTCATGGTATTTTTTAAAAATATTTTTATTTATGAGGAGAGAGGGAACAGATGTGCTAAGGTCTCTCGTCACTGCAAACAATCTCCAGCTGCATGTGCCGCTTTGTGAATCTGCCTTTATGTAGGGACTTGGGAATCAAACTCATGCCGCACGTTTAGCAGGCAAGTGCCTTTAACCATTGAGCCATCCCCCTCAGCTCCCTCAAGACACAGAGCAAGGGCTGATCCCAATGTCGTCCCTCAAAGCCCACCCAGGGTCTTGGTGGAGGCGTGCCTCAGTGCTGAAGCCACTGCTCTTCTACTGCCTGATGACAGGAGTGGCTCTGTGACCTCCTACCTTATATCCAGCTAGGTGACCTTGGCCTGGTCCTTTTCTTCCTGTGAGCCTTTGTTTCCCCACGAAGTACGGGGCCAGACCCCATTTCATCCAACCTCCCCAGGTCTAGCATTCACGGTATCATGTTGTCATAAGAGCACAGTACCTGAGAGGTGGTGTGCCTGGTTCTCCGTAGGACATAGTGTCAAGACATTTCAAGCACAGCAGGAATAGTTGTGAGTGTTTTACGCATACTGTGCTGCGACGTTCTAACTGTAATCCTGTCAGCAGCTCCCACAATGGGGACTTCTTGAAGCCATGTTAGGTTGTCTGACGTCACTTGACTATAAGAAGTGTACTGTAGATTTTTTTTCAAAATATGCTTGTCTATTTATTTGAATGAGAGACAAAGAGGGAGAAGAAGAATGTGTTTGGACACAGCAGGGTCTGTAGCCACTGCAAACAAGCTGCAGATACATGCACCCCTTTGTGCATCTGGCTCCGTGTGAGTAGTGGGGAATCGAATCCACACTGTCAGGCTTTGCAAGCAAGCATCTTTAACCACTGAGCCCTTTCTCCAGCCCTGGGCTACAGATCTGAATTTGGGCCTTCGCTACTACTCAAAATATGAACGGAAAACGATGACTCAGTACAACTGGGTGACCAGAAGGGAAGTTTATGAAACACCATGGAACTGGAAATTACCCCCAAAAGGAACCTCTCTTTATAGAGTCTGGTAAGAAAGGGGAAATGAGGGGTTATTTTTGCCTCTCCTATGAACTATTAGAAAGGGTCATCACGAAGACGGAGTTGAGGGGTGGCAAGCTGTGGGCGGCAAGGAGCAAAGGCATGGTGCATCATGAGGTAACCTGAAAGAGATGATCAGTCTTGGTGCCCAACCCAACCCCAGCCAGGTGCCTAGGGGCCAAGAAGCCTAGGAACTACTTCTGCACACTTCTCCCACGGGCATCAGGGCATAAGGAACACTGAATGCAGACGACAAACCATCGCTGGCTTCCGCTGGAGGGTCAATGGGGGAGGAGACCACACAGGGGCGGCTGAGGACGCTTTGTGTGTCGAGGAAAACGCTGAGAGATCTGTCGAACTGGGGCGCTACCCCAGTGGGCGCTGTGAGAACAACTTGCGCACGCCCCGACGAGCCCCTCGGAACGCTGCGGTCTCGGGAACATGGCAGCTTCCTGGAGCTTCCGGTATGGACCCTGAGACCACCCAATGTACCGTCCAAGCCAGCTCCCACCTCCCCGTGCTCTGCCTATGGCGTTCCATCTGTCTGGAACACCTTTCCCTGGACATCTGTTTACAGTCGTGTACTTTTCCTATTTACTCTGATGGCCAAGGGCCTGAGCAGAACCTTACACACGACCGTTACTCCGGCATCTCATGTGAGTGAGTGCTGAATGATCTGCGAATGACTGAGCAGACTCTTCAACAAGGAGAGAAAGGAAGGTTCCACTGGAACTCCCAGCAGGGCTCTCAGACAGCCCTGCTCACCCTAACAAGAAGCAGTCTGCCACTAAAGAAACACCCGATGTCTTTGTCTGCTTGACCTTGTTTGATTCTCAAATCACCACCACAACAGCCACACCACGACCCTTGCCATCACTCCTCCATGAGACAGATGGCGAATGGACGCCCAGAGGCTCTCCAAAATACCTAGGCTCCTGGGTACCTGGTTTATGCAGGTGTTGGGCACAGGCTACCTGAGCCCTGGTCCACTCTGCTCAGTCCCCAGGAACTGTCCTCACAGGCCTCCCCTTCTTGCTCTGGTAAGTAGAGAATTGCAGCTTCAGCCAAGTCTCCTTGCCCTGGGAGCGCATCAGCCCCTGGGGAGCCAACAGAGCTTCTGTCCCGCCTCCTGGTTCATTTTCACTAGCAGAGTCACCACGAAGACACAGGCTGATTCTGACGCCCGCGTTCTGCGACCCTGGATTCAGGAGCACTGCTCATCCCGGGCAAAGAGGTAGCAGGAAGGAACGGTAGAGAGCGCCCCGTGGCTTATCCATAGGTGTCAATCACTTGGAGTCTCCATCACCACATGTGATCCCCAGGCCAGTGCGAGGTGGGGAGCGCTCCTGGACTTGACGACTTCAGTGCTTTGCGCTGACACACAGCAGCCCAGAGGCCAGGGGTGTGACATGTGCCTTCCCGTCTTGAGCCAGACCTTTGCCTCCACATCCATGGGCCCCGGGCAGCATGATCCCTGCATAGAACAGGGCTTACACAAGGTGGGTTCTTTTCCCTCCAAAATGAGCTTCTCTGATAAAAATGCTCTTCAGCAATGTAATGATCTAATAAGCTGAACTCACATGCCATATTTCATAGTGGAAAAAACAAGAAAACAAAGAGGTGTGGCTATAGTACCAAAGTTTAGATCAAAAGTCCTTCCCTGCTCTTCCCCCTCTGTGCCCTGCTTCTCTGGGCCACGGCCTATACTGTAAGCAAATGAGTTCCAAATGCACCCTAGGGGCTGGAGAGGTAGCTCAGTGATTAAGGGCACTTACTTGAAAATCCTGCTAGCCCAGGTCCAATCCCCCAGTACCCGAGTAAAGCCAGATGCACAAGCGTTTAGAGTTCATTTGCAGTAGCAAAAGGCCTTGGGACCTTTCTCTCTCTGTCTGTCTCTCATGCAAATAAATAAATAAATAATTTTTGTGATGCCTCCAGATGGTCTCCTCTGGTTCTCATCCCTATCCACAAAGGGCATCTTTTTTTTTTTTTTTTTTCTGGTTTACTTATTTATTTTGTTTTTTCAAGGTAGGGTCTTGTTCTCTACCCCAGGCTAACCTGGAATTCACTGTGTAGTCTCAGGGTGGCCTCCAACTTACAGCAATCCACTGCTTCCTGAGTGCTGGGATTAAGGGCATGCACCACCATGCCCGGTTTTGCAAGACGAGAGAAAGACAGAGGCAGAAAACAGTGGGCATGTCAAGGGCCTCTGCTGTGAATGAACTCCAGACACAAGCACCACTTTGTGAATCTGGCTTTATGTGGGTACTGAGGACTCAAACTCAGGCCATCAGGCTTTGTAAGTAAGAGCCTTAACCGTTCAGCCATCTCTCCTGCTTGACATCCTGATTGCCTTTTTTTCTTCTTTCTTTTCTTTTTCCTTTTTTTTCTTTTTTTGAGGTAGGGTCTCGCTGTAGCCCAGGCTGACCTGGAATTCACTCTGTAGTCTTAGGGTGGCCTCAAACTCAACAGCGATCCTCCTACCTCTGCTGGGATTAAAGGCGTGCGCCACCACGCTTGGTTTCTGCCTGTCTTTCTAAGCCTGCGTTTTCCACCAGTCTTCGTGTGGTCTAGCACAAGCCTGGCGGGAGCTGTGGGCACTGACACAGGCAGAGTGGGAGAGAGAACAGAAGATGGGGGGGGGTCTTTTTTTCCCCTTTTCCTTTCTGAAGTAAAGTCCCAAGTGTAACCCTTGCAAAACATGCACCAGATTCCTAAAGTGTGCCGGGGACACAGGGCACACAGTGAACCCCAGGGCCTGCTCCAGGCCACAGGACCGGTCACACTTGAAGCTAATGGCCTAATTGTTCTCCACCTACCCCCAGCTACCTGGTATGATTAAAGGGCAGGCCCTGAGGGCTGGAGGGATGGCTTAGTGGTTAAGGCATTTGCCTGCAAAGCATAAGGACCCATGTTTAATTCCCCAGGACCCATGTTAGCCAGATGCACAGGGAGGCACACACGTCTGGAGTTTGTTTGTAGTGGCTGAAGGCCCTGGTATGCCCATTCATTCTCTCTCCCTCTTTCTCTGTAAAATAAGTAAATAAAAATACTTAATTAAAAAAAAAATAGTGCTCGCTTCGGCAGCACATATACTAAAATTGGAACGATACAGAGAAGATTAGCATGGCCCCTGCGCAAGGATGACACGCAAATTCGTGAAGCGTTCCATATTTTTATACCAGCACAAAGGGGAAGGAGATCAATGCAGAGAAAAATCAACTCCTACCAAATCAGAGAGCCAGAGCCTCAGAGGCCCCCAACACCTCAGCACTGAAGCAGACCAAAAATGAACCCAACATGGCTCAGGGAAATCTTGCGGAAGAGGGGGCGGAAAGAATGTCAGAGTCACATGTTGGGTCATGATTTTCAGAGACATTTATCATACTAATAACTGGGGGCTAACTCCACAATGCACGACCCATTTTCAATAATAAGGAGGGTCTAATGGGAGGGGGTAGATCACAGATGAGCCTAAATAATGGTACCAAACTGCCTGTATTTACTGAAAAGAAAACTAATAAATTAAATTAAAAAAAAAAAAATAAGAACAGCCCCTGGGCACCTTTTCTAGGAACAATACAGAACCAAAACAGCCTACAAAGAGGCAGGGGGCTACTGATGGAGCCCACCACATGGGCATCCGAACACCTTTCTCTGTAGGCTGGCAGAAGTCAGAGGCTCATACTGACTCCATGGCAGTCGTTCCCCCCCATGATCTCATGAACTTCAGGATAACGCTGTTTTTTTTTTATTTTTTTGGTTTTTAGGGTCTCACTCTGGTCCAGGCTGGCCTGGAATTAACTCTGTCATCTCAGGGTGGCCTTGAACTCATGGCAATCCTCCTACCTCTGGCTCCCGAGTGCTGGGATTAAAGGCGTGCGCCACCACGCCCGGCTACCAACTCTGTATTTTTGTACCTAGGGAAGTGCTACTGGAAGGCACAACCAGAGTCCCCCAAAATGTAGAGTGAAAGAATTAGTTTCTAAAAGATTAAGATATATAGTTGAGAAATTTTTATCAGTAGTTTGAACGGTTGTGTTTCCTTGCAGAAACTGAAAACGAGTGAGACAGATACACGTGGGCCCCGACGTGAGGCAGCTCTGGTGAGGCATCCTGCGAGGCTCAAGCTGGAAGAGCATGGGGCGCCTGCAGGGGCTACACCCCTCAAACCTGCTCAGCATTTACTGAACCTTCAGCAGCAAGCGCTGCCTACGAGGTGGAAACCAGCCGGAAATCAACACAAGCACATATTCACTCACACACAACCCTGTCTACAGAAGGGTGAAAAAGAAAAATGAAGGCGTTATTCCAAATGAAACGTCTGTGGAAGGCGCCACAGCATCCTAGGAAAGGAAAGCGCCAGCATCCTGGACTGCTCCGGGAGGCGCCGTAAGGAAGCAGGGAAGCAGCTTGGGGCCCGCAGGGCTGCCGAGGGCTCAGCTAAGTAAACGGCTGCGTATGTCTTCAGTCTTACAATCAAGTACCACACAGTGACCAAGTGACTGATCAGATGACACCCAGCTATGGGGGGAACACTGCCTTTGGCAGGACGTCTAAGTGCAGAGGCCATTAGGTGGAGGAGGGCAGCCTCAGTACCTCCGGGGTGGGAGATGAGAAGGGTGAGGCTGGAGTCCTCAGGAGCATGGCCGTGCAGTAGTGAGTTCAGGCTTCCACAGATCTCCCAGCTAGGGGCAAGTGAACAGCAGTATCTTGTCTCTGAAGAGCCTTTACTTGCAAAGGGCAAGAACTGCCTCAGGGGCTGGAAGGACAGCATGAGACTGAGACTGGAGGTCTGAAAAGAAGAGCCGGGAAAGGTCTTTCCAGGAAAGGCAGGGGAGAAGAAGAAAGGTCAGTGGTGGTCTCTCCCCGGGGAGAGCAGAAGGCCAGCACGCTTGCTGAGCAGGGTCTGGGGATGTTGAGGGGTGAGAAACTCCACAGGAAGGGCTAGCCTAGTCCCTGCACAGGGTCTCAAAGCACACAGAGGCTGCAGGGCTTGCAAGCGTGAAGGCCTGGGTTCAAACTGCAGCTCAGGGCTGGAGAGATGACTTAGCTGTTAAGGTGTTTGCCTGCGAAGCCTAAGGATCCAGTTTCGATTCTCCAGGTCCTACCTAGGTCAGATGCCCAAGGTGGCGCATGCATCTGGAGTTCGTTTGTAGTGGCTAGAGGCCCTGATACACTCTCTCTCTCTCTCTGTCTCAAATAAATAAAAATAAATACATTTTAAAAATTTTTTCAGTTAAACCAATTGCCTACAGGAGTAGCTTCACCTGGTGTGGTGGTTTGATTCAGGTGTCCCCCATAAACTTAGGTGTTCTGAATGCTAGCTCCCCAGCTGATGGAGATTTGGGAATTAATGCCTCCTGGAGGGAGTGTATTGTTGGGGGCGGGCTTAAGGGCTTTATAGCCAGTTTCCCCATGCCAGTGTTTGGCACACCCTCCTGTTGCTGTGTTCCACCTTAAGTTGGCCAGGGGGTGATGTCCACCCTCTGCTCATGCCATCCTTTTCCCCTGCCATCGTGGAGCTTCCCCTCAAGCCTGTAAACCAAAATAAATCTCTTTTTCCCAGAAGCTGCTCTTGGTTGGGTGATTTCTACCAGCAATGCGGACCGTACTGCAACACCTGGCTTAGTAACCAGCGACAACAGAGTTCTCATTCACTGAGTTATTATTACACACCAACCCAGCAATCCTGTGAGAAGCCACTATTTTTGCTTACCTGATCACCCTACATATTGCAGACGGAAAGTGAAGCACGGAGAGGCGGGCAAGGCCCACCAGCAAAGCTGGGGTATGAACCCAGGCAGGCTGCTTCTAGGTTCTGTACCTTGATACGCTGTGCATCACACAATCAGTAGAACACAGAACAGCAGAATCGATACCTTTCAGTTACAGTGCCACCTCAATGGATGCCTGAAACTACCAACAGTAAAGAGCTCTATACAGCGACTGGGCAGCCATCCCGCTGTGGACGTGGAAACTGGAGCCCCGAGCAAAGAAAGGACTTGTCCACAATCATTCAGCGAGGAGCTGGGAGGACCTGATTTGTTCTCCCGTGCTCCAGAGTCTCTTGCTGTGCCCAGGTCTCCCCTCTGTGACATAAGGGGCCCCTGGGTGACTTTCAGGACAATGTGTGTGTGACACCAGGCTTTACACCTGGAACACAGGAAGTACAGAAGACAGGTAAGTATGGGACTTTTCAGATCATTACACAATTTTACCCCTGAGAGAAATCCCTTTCCTCCCAAGCAGAGAATACAGGTGGCAATTTGGAGCCCAGGGAGCCCTAGCCCTACCCCAACCAAATTCCATGTAGGCCGCACTGAGGAAGGGCTCTTCTAGGCCGATCATTTCTTTCTTTGTGTTTCTCCAGTGGACCCTGACCAGACAACTGCTCATCGATCCTCCCCAGGCCCGGCCCTCCGGATAAAGCCTTTGTATTTCCTCCTCGGAGCAGCCCTTGTTTGCGATGGCCGGCAACCCCAGCTGGCAAGACGTGCTGCTCTCCTCGGGCCTGTGGAAGGGGGATAAAGACAGGCCTGTGCTGAGGCCAAGCTCCGGCCCCACCCCGGAACTTCTAGAGAGGTGTGCTTCAGTGAAAGGGACAATGATGTGTGGCCCTCCCCTCTGCCAGCAGCAATCCCCATCCGGCCGTGGATTAAAGGAGCCTGGGTAACTGCCCAGGCGGAATAAAGCCGGCAAACATCCTGGGATGTGCCCCTCGTTGGCAAGAAGACAGGAGAGAGGGTAAGAGTGACAGCCTGGATCTCTGAGCTTTTCCTACCTAAGCCTGAACACACTCCACAGCGGCCACATACCGAGTTCAGGTGCCAGCACTGCAGGCTATGTGCTCGGAGCACGATTCTGCAACGATGAGCTGAGTCACCCCATCTCCCTGGGGCTAGAACCCGTGACATTTACTTGGTGAGGGGCACTGCCAACGCCTGGGAGGTGATTTTCAAGGAAGGCCCTCCCCAAAGGAGGGTAAAGTCTAAATTGCATGTAAGTTCAATGATGTTTTTTTAAAAAAATCGTTATTTTATTTACTTATCTGAGAGACAGAGAGAGAGAGAATGGGTGCGCCAGGGCCTCCAGCCATTGCAAAAGAACTCCAGACACATGCACCACCTTGTGCAGCTGGCTTTACATTGAGTACTGGGGAATCAAACTTGAATCCTTAGGCTTTGCAGTTAAGTGCCTTCACTGCTGAGCCATCTCTCCAGCCCAGTAGGGCTTTTGTTTTGTTATTTGTTTTTGGTTTTCAGTGACTAGGGAAACAATGCCAGCAGAAGGCGGAGCTGTAGCCCGTATGCAGCTCAGCTTTTCCACCTGCCTAGCCCTGAGACTCAAGAGACCTTCAGAATCTCTGCTGGAGTCCCAGCATCCAGGTAGGCACTTCACACAGCGTGAAACACAGGGCCTGACACTGATCAAATGACTCCTCAAATCACTGCCTGTGGAACCAAACATCCTTTGTCCTATTAAAAAATAAGGCTGGTGGGGCTGGAGAGATAGCTTAGCAGTTAGAGCTGCTTGCTTGCAAAGCCTTATGCTCTCAGTACCCACAAAATGGCACATGCATTTCCAGATTTTTTTTTTTTTTTTTTGCAGTTTGTTTGCAGGGGCAAGAGGCCCTGGCATGCTCACCTCCTCTCTCTCTCTCTAAAAAAAAAAAAAAAAGGCTGGCAATCATTTCTAAACTGCCACTGGCTTATGGAACAATCTCACTGAAATAGCACACCAACCATGGGCCCTGGGAGGTCCCTAGCTTTTACCTTTTAACTAATGCTAATTGCTCCCACAGGTTTCTCTACAGCGGCTAACTGGAACTCCTCAGCTCACAGCCAAACAAGAGGCCTGCAAGCACTTTTATCACTGAGCCACCTTCCCAAGCACTCCAAACAAGAAGTGTTCGGACGCATGTATGCTCTAAGCACTTAGCCTCTCAGCAAGCATTAAGGGGATGCCTACTAAGTGCAGGTCCTTGTTGGTATCTTGTGATAAAGTGCTTCTCTGGGGGTTGAAGAGGTTGCTCAGCAGTTAAAAGTACCTGCCTGCAAAGCCAGCCAGCTGGGGTTCAATGCCCCGGTATCCCTGTAAAGCCAGAGGCAAGAGGCCCTGGTGTGCTATTTATCTGTCTCTCAAATGCATCAACAATAATATCAAAAACGTTTTTCTGCCTGCAAAATGCAGATTTCTAGCCTAAGCGTCCTCCTCCCGTCCTTCTTTGCCCTTTATACATCACACAAGGGATCTGAGTCACGTCCGGCAGCAGCGGGTTCCAAGTGGCAGAAGAGCCAAGACTGTGGCATGCCCGACACTCCCGCGCGTGTCTGCTCAAGCACCTGACTGTCGTGAGCCGGGCCACCTTTCCTCTCCACGCAGCGGGTGCCCGTGGCCTCGCACCGCACGATGCCTTTGTCTGACGGTTCGGCTCTAGACACCTCGTCCTTGCTGCAGACGCTGGACTACCATGGAGAGTATCAGTCATGAACTAGTGCGTCCTAGGAAAACGAGGCCACATACCAGTTCCAGACAAATCTGGAGGAACTCATGAAGAACAACACTTGGTAATAATAGTCGTAATTAGCCTCTACTGGCTATTGGCAACTTCACGGAGTCCTCAAGAAGATTCCATAGCTTAATGACCAACATTATTCCGTTTACATAGGTGAGAAACATTGAGAATCCCAGTTTAACTTAGGGTCATAGAGTAGAAGCTTAGATTCCAGATCGGGCTGTTTTAATCTTGGCAAACTCAATAACTGGTTCTTTTTTTTTTAATTAATATTTTCATTTCTTTATTTTGCAAGCAGAGAGAGAGAGAACAGGCATGCCGCAGGGCCTCCAGTTGTTGCAAATGAACTCCAGATGCATGCCCCACTGTGTATCTGGCTTTATGTGAGTACTGGGAATGCAAACCCAGGTCCTTAGGCTTTGCAGGCAAGCATCTCAACCACTGAGTAATCTCTCTAGCCCCCTTTCTTTCTTTCTTTTTAATTTTTTTTTTTTTTTTTTTTGAGAGCGACAGATACAGAGAGAAAGACAGATAGAGGGAGAGAGAGAGAATGGGCGCGCCAGGGCTTCCAGCCTCTGCAAACGAACTCCAGACGCGTGCGCCCCCTTGTGCATCTGGCTAACGTGGGACCTGGGGAACCGAGCCTCGAACCGGGGTCCTTAGGCTTCACAGGCAAGCGCTTAACCGCTAAGCCATCTCTCCAGCCCCTTTCTTTCTTTTTAAATTTTTATTCATTTATTTGAGAGAAAGAACGAGGTACAGAGAGAATGGGCAAACTGCAAATGAACTCCAGATACATGTGCCACCTTGTACACCTGCCTTATGTGGGTCCTGGGGAATCAAACCTGGGTCCTTTGGCTTTGCAGGCAAGCACCTGAACCGCTAAGCCATCTCTCCAGTCCCCTATTTCCTCCTCCTTCTTTTTTAAGGTATTTATTTATTTGCAAGGAGAGAGAGAATTGCCACGCCCAGGGCTTCTAGCCACTGCAATCAAATTCCAGGCACACGTGGCCACTTTGTGCATCTGGTTTAACATGGGCACAGGGGAATGGAACCGAGGTTTTGCAAGCAAGCACCATTAACCACTGAGAAATCTCTCCAGCCCCTTGACTTCTCTTTCTTTTGACAATTTTGTACATGTATATAAATGTGTTTTGATCATATCTACCCCATTTATCTTCTTTTCTCACTCTTCCCCTTCCACTGAACCCTTTGTTTTTCTCAGTTTTGTTTGTTTGTTTGTTTTTTGTTTTTTTGTTTTTCAAGGCAGGGTCTCACTCTAGCTCAGGCTGACCTGGAAGTCACTGTGTAGACTCAGGGTGGCCTTGAACTCATGGTGATACTCCTACCTCTGCCTCCCAAGTGCTGGGATCAAAGGCGTGAACCACCACGCCCAGCTTCTCAATTAGTTTCATGTGGACTTTGATATATCTCTGTCTCTGCGATCCAGTGAGTAATTTTAATTAGGGTTTCTAGCATGAGCATGGCTGGGGGTTACTTACCAGCACACAGACAACCAGCAGTGGCTACACCCCTGCAGAAAAAGCGCCCCCTCCTGCGGCAACCATTCCTGCCAGGACTTCCTGATCTCCTCTCCCATCCTCGATGGAACGTTGATGGACCTAGTACTAAGCAGGTGTTGCGAGCTCACGAATGCAGTGGCCTCGTCAGGTCTGGAAGTCAGCATTCCACAGCCCTCCTTCCCATCCTCTAACTCAGGCAATCTTCCGGAGCTCTCTTCTGAGATATTCCCTGAGCCTTGGACACAGTGGTATAGGGCTGAGCACCCAACAGTCACTTATTCTCAGCATTGTTAACAAGGTGACTTTTTTTCTTTTTACTTGACCTGGAAGTCACTATGTAGTCACAGGGTAGCCTCAAACTCAAGGCAATCCTTCTACCTCAGCCTCCCTGGGATCAAATAACTGTGATGAGCTATGAGTCTCCTCAACTGTCACCGCTGTGTGCAAAAAAAAAAGGAGTTTTTCCAGGCATGGTGGCAGAAACCTTTGATCCCAGCACTCAGGAGGCAGAGGTAGGAGGATCACCATGAGTTCGAGGCCACCCTGAGACTACATAGTGAATTCCAGGTCAGCCTGAGCTACAGCGAGACCCTATCTTAAAAAAAAAAAAAAAAAAAAAAAGTTTCTCTGACAGAAGCTCAGAGCACCACTAAATAAATGATGGTCCTAAACAGTGACATTTAGAAGGCAGGAGTGCTTGTTTTCTTGATCTCTTAAAGTCATCCAAGCATAAACGTTTGACCCTTGAGAACTTATGAAACCGGTGACGACTGGAGATTCCTCGTGGGTTGGTTGGATGTCTTAGCAATGGATGTACGGTGGGCATCTCTAACAGGGAAACAGCTAGTACTCTAAAAGTGGCACAATTTCATGAAGTTGCTGAGACAGGGACACTGAAAAACTACTCAGACCACACTCAACGGGAAGCAGTTCCTTTGTTAGCAGCTTACCCAGCAGGGTCATTGGAGATAAGAGGTCCTAAGAGAAAAGATCTCAATGAAACTAAAGGGTTAAAAGGCCTCTGTGAGTTCGAGGCCAGTCTGAGATTACACAGTGAATTCCAGGTCAGCCTGGGCGACAGCGAGATCCTACCCAAAACACAAGGAAAGAGGGAAAACAAAGGCCACTAGGAAAACTGGCCCCCTCCAATATTTTGCAAAAATCTGGCCTTCCCTCTGAAAAAGTCAAATGAAAAGAGAGGGACATCGGTTTGCTTTTAAGTTGAAATAATTGTGCAATCAATAAATTGGTTGGGACATAGTTGCAACTGTCACTTCATTTTTTTAAAATTCATTTATTTGTGTGTGTATTTATGCATGTGTGTGGATGGGTGCACACACATCACACACGCACCACTTTACACCCAGCTTGACGTGGGTGCTGAGGAGCTGAACCCAGGTGGACAGGCTTTAGGAGCAAGTAAGTGCCTTTAACCACTGAGCCGCCTCCCCCCGCTCCATTATCACTTAACTTCTGTGAGACGCTGGGGTGGCTCCTGGGGCTACAATCCCGTACAGTGACCATGTGCCTGGAAGACTTGTGCCTGGTGGCACTGCTGCCATCAAAGTCAGGTCCTCCCATGGCTGTGGGGGTGCCCGTCTAAGAACATTCCTCCTGCCCTGCCACTGAGCCAGAATAAACCCTTTCCTTCTACAAGCTGCTTCTGGGTGGGTGTTTTGTCCCGGCAATGAGAAGGTAAGTAGGTGCTACACCGAGTGACCGCCCTGGGCTCGCTGGGTGTCAGCGCACACTGTGACGTTCACACAATGATGACGCACAGCATGAGATGACATTTGACTATAAGCACAAAATACGCTATCTTGACACATTTTTGGTTTTTTTTTTAGTTTTGTTTCCCAAAGGAATAGCCTTAATCAAACCTTTTACTCAAGATTTACTCTAAATCTCTACCTGGGTCATTTCTCTTCTAAATGAGCACTCTGTTGAGCATGATAAGAGGTCCTTGCTGTGGAGGGCACAAATGTCACTATGGCTTGGGTAAAAACTCCACTACCCGGAGATGCTGAGTCTCCCCCTTCCGTGAATCTTCCCATCCACTGTTTTATCAGATGTCCTAACTCCAGGAGCTGACCAAACTGTCCGAGGGATCCCTGTGTGCACACTGAGTTTAATCAATAGTTTACAAGGCTCTCACTGTTGGTGGTATTCCACTGTGACCCACAGGACCATTCTGAAAGACAAGAGCTTGGCTCCCACCTTACAGATGAGAAAACTGAGCAGAGATGCAAAGAACAAAGCCGGGGCCTCCTAACTCATTGCTGGAAGCCTGAGGAGTAGAACCCATCTCCACAGTGTCCTTCCTTCGTTTTTCATTTAACACACGGTACAAACCTACAGGGTGGATTATGAGATTTCAATACATGTGTATAAGGAATATAACAAGACCAGGACAACTCTAACTGCCTATTGTGGCAGACCTAGGTGGAAAATAACTCTCTCAAGAGCTCTGTTCAAATGCTCAGAATAGACACACCTGAGGCGTCACTGCAGTACCTTGTGATGGCCTTATGTCAGCTACACAGGTCCAGACCAAGCAGGATTCTCTAATGCTTAACTGAGCAAGGAAGCAGAGCATGAATTATTAAGAAATTCCACCCATGAGGACTGCAGAGATGGTTTAGCGGTTAAGGTGCTTGTCTACAAAAGCCAAAGGACTCGGGGTTTGATTCCTAGGACTCACAAGGGGGTACATGCGTCTGGAGTTCGTTTACAGCAGCTAGAGGCCCTAGTGCACCTCTCTCTTTCTCTCTCAAATAAATAAATAAATAAAATAAGAAATCCCATCCATGAAACTCTGAGTGGCAGGAAGGGTGGGGGAGATCCAAAAGGTCTGAAGGTCCAAGGGTCAGGAAGTAATGCATGTGGAAGCAAAAAGTTCCTACTCTGCTTAGTTTAACTCAGCAAATCCTTTGCAAGCAGGTGTGTGGGCTGCTATGTTAGGCAGAGGTGAACTCTGTGACTTTTGGCATGTTATTCCCCTCCACGAGGCTCAGTTTTCCTCATCTGTAAAATGGGAAGGTGGCATTCACCTGCATGGGATAATGGGAGACAGCACCCGCCTCATGGTAAAGACTCAAAACAGGGGCAGTTAAAAGCACTTGCTTGCAGAGCCTGATGGCTCAGATGCGACTCTCTAGTATACATGAAAAGCCAGATGAACGAAGTGGCACATGCGCCTGGAGTTTGTTTGCAATAGCAAGAGGCCCCAGCCCACCCTCACACATAACTCTTTCTCCTTGCAGATGAATAAATATATATATATTTTAAATATATTGCCCAGTGTGGTGGCTTATGCCCTTAATCTCAGCACTCAGGAGGCAGAGGGAGGAGGATCACCACGAGTTCAAGACTACCCTGAGAGTACATAGTTAATTCCAGGTCAGCCTGGACCACAGGGAGACCCTACCTAGAAATACATACATACACACACACACACACACACACACACACACACACATAATATAGTCTACAGTTTGTGCAAATGGGAAAGGGAAGAAAAACTAGGAAAGCTTGAGTTTAACACAATGGAAATGAGTGCAGACTCCTGGGTGGAAAGGGCTGGAGTTGTGGCCTAAGAACCCCGAGCTTCAATGATCCCAGGTGTCCTTGGAAGGTATAATGGGTAAGAAAGCACACTTTGCTCTCAGCCTGGTGGCCAGCCAGATGCAGGCCCTTGGTTTGCACAGGACACTTGGACAAGTCCTATGGCCCAGGGGGGCCGAAATGCTTAGGTATTCAGTGAAATGCTCTCAAGCCATGACCCTGCCCCCCGCCACCCCATGTTCTCACTCAGGAATCCTGGATGGTTCTAGACATGTGTGGGTTTCCTTATTGGCTTCTCTAAGGCAGCTCCTCATTGATCATCTGGGAGTTCTCTCTCCATGGCTCTCCTCTACCATGCAGTGCGCTCTATCTGCTATCTCCCCGCTGTGTCCCTTTCCACCTTAACATCTCAGTGTGCTCTCTCATCCTTTAGGCCACTCCAAATCACACTAGTTTCTGCTTTTTTCTTTTCTTTTGTTTCTTTTTTAATAATATTTATTGACTTGCAAGTAGAGAGGAGAGAGAGAGCATACGCACACCAGGGCCTCGAGCCACTGCAGATGGATTCCAGATGCATGTGCTTCTCTGTACATTTGGCTTTATGTGAATACTGGAGAACTGAACCCAGGTTGTTAGGTTTTGCAGGCAAGTGCCTTAACTGATGAGCATCTCTTTAGTTCCTGTTCCTGCTTTATAAAAACTCTTATTTATTTATTTGCAAGCAGAGGGAAAGATATAAGAGCAACAAAGAGAATGGGCATGCCAGGGCTTCTGGCCACTGCAAACAAACTCTAACGCATGTGCCACTTCGTGCACGTGGCTTTGCGTAGGTACGGGGAATCAAACCTGGGTTGTTAAGGCTTTGAGGTAGGCAAATGCTTTAAGCACTGAGCCATCTCTCCAGCTCCAGTTTCTGCTTTTTTTTGACCCTACAATCCTCTAAGCAATCCTTAGGAATCTGTATGCTTGAACCCTGCCAGCATGAATTCAAACCTATATCCAATGCCACTGTTTATAGCTTCTGTACATGTCTCTCTGGCCAAATGCCAGGCTCCTGGGGGCAGAACTAGTGCCCTTCACATTGATGACTCACCCACACTACACAGCAGCATGACCTGGATCTAGTCAAGTGCATGCATACCTGCTGAGATCCAACACCTGCTCAGCCGTCCATCTCCATCAACCCTTCCCCGTTCTCCTCCACCTGCTGAGAGCCCAATACCTGCTCAGCCATCCATCTCCATCAACCCTTCCCCGTTCTCCTCCACCTGCTGAGAGCCCAACACCTGCTCAGCCATCCATCTCCATCAACCCTTCCCTGCTCAGCTCCACCTGCTGAGAGCCCGACACCTGCTCAGCCGTCCATCTCCATCAACCCTTCCCTGTTCTCCTCCACCTGCTGAGATCCCAGCACCTGCTCAGCCGTCCATCTCCATCAACCCTTCCCTGTTCTCCTCCACCTGCTGAGAGCCCGACACCTGCTCAGCCGTCCATCTCCATCAACCCATCCCTGTTCTCCTCCACCTGCTGAGATCCAGCACCTGCTCAGCCGTCCATCTCCATCAACCCTTCCCTGTTCTCCTCCACCTGCTGAGAGCCCGACACCTGCTCAGCCGTCCATCTCCATCAACCCATCCCTATTCTCCTCCACCTGCTGAGAGCCCGACACCTGCTCAGTCGTCCATCTCCATCAACTCTTCCCTGTTCTCCTCCACCTGCTGAGATCCAACACCTGCTCAGCTGTCCATCTCCATCAACCCTTCCCTATTCTCCTCCACCTGCTGAGAGCCCGACACCTGCTCAGTCGTCCATCTCCATCAACTCTTCCCTGTTCTCCTCCACCTGCTGAGATCCAACACCTGCTCAGCTGTCCATCTCCATCAACCCTTCCCTGTTCTCCTCCACCTGCTGAGATCCCAGCACCTGCTCAGCCGTCCATCTCCATCAACCCTTCCCTGTTCTCCTCCACCTGCTGAGATCCAGCACCTGCTCAGCCGTCCATCTCCATCAACCCTTCCCTGTTCTCCTCCACCTGCTGAGAGCCCGACACCTGCTCAGCCGTCCATCTCCATCAACCCTTCCCTGTTCTCCTCCACCTGCTGAGATCCAACACCTGCTCAGCCGTCCATCTCCATCAACCCTTCCCTGTTCTCCTCCACCTGCTGAGATCCAACACCTGCTCAGCCGTCCATCTCCATCAACCCTTCCCTGTTCTCCTCCACCTGCTGAGATCCAGCACCTGCTCAGCCGTCCATCTCCATCAACCCTTCCCTGTTCTCCTCCACCTGCTGAGAGCCCGACACCTGCTCAGCCGTCCATCTCCATCAACCCTTCCCTGTTCTCCTCCACCTGCTGAGATCCAACACCTGCTCAGCCGTCCATCTCCATCAACCCTTCCCTGTTCTCCTCCACCTGCTGAGATCCAACACCTGCTCAGCCGTCCATCTCCATCAACCCTTCCCTGTTCTCCTCCACCTGCTGAGATCCCGACACCTGCTCAGCCGTCCATCTCCATCAACCCTTCCCTGTTCTCCTCCACCTGCTGAGATCCAACACCTGCTCAGCCGTCCATCTCCATCAACCCTTCCCTGTTCTCCTCCACCTGCTGAGAGCCCGACACCTGCTCAGCCGTCCATCTCCATCAACCCTTCCCTGTTCTCCTCCACCTGCTGAGATCCAACACCTGCTCAGCCGTCCATCTCCATCAACCCTTCCCTGTTCTCCTCCACCTGCTGAGATCCAACACCTGCTCAGCCGTCCATCTCCATCAACCCTTCCCTGTTCTCCTCCACCTGCTGAGATCCAACACCTGCTCAGCCGTCCATCTCCATCAACCCATCCCTGTTCTCCTCCACCTGCTGAGATCCAACACCTGCTCAGCCGTCCATCTCCATCAACCCATCCCTGTTCTCCTCCACCTGCTGAGATCCAACACCTGCTCAGCCGTCCATCTCCATCAACCCTTCCCTGTTCTCCTCCACCTGCTGAGAGCCCGACACCTGCTCAGCCATCCATCTCCATCAACCCTTCCCTGTTCTCCTCCACCTGCTGAGATCCAACACCTGCTCAGCCGTCCATCTCCATCAACCCTTCCCTGTTCTCCTCCACCTGCTGAGATCCAACACCTGCTCAGCCGTCCATCTCCATCAACCCTTCCCCATTCAGCTGCTTGTGCTTCCAGAAGCTGCTACAATGAGCTGCGTGTTTCCCCTCCCCCTTCCTCTGCTGCTGACAACTCAGAATCAAACCTGGCCAGTAGCACACGAGCTGTGCTAAATCTTCCTACTCCTTTCCCTACCCCCACCCTGAAAGCTTCTCTGTAATTGCCAGCATCGCTTGCTCCCCACTTTCCCACAATGGAACTCCAAACCAGCATCTGGGATACAGGGAGCTGCTTCCTGCCATCCCATGTTGGCATGTGACACAGGCTCTGCTCTGTACAGGAATTGGCAGGGAGCAGGAACAGAGGGGCTCTAAGGATATGAGAAATCACAGTAACTCATGGTGCCTGCTGCCAAAGGGAACAGGTTCCATGCTTTCAAGCAAGAGGCTACAGGACTTTCTACTACCCGTGTGTAAGTCACCGGCCCTTTACATAGCTAACTGGAGAAAGAGCCAGAAAAAGACTGAGGTGTACAAACACCTAACAGAGATGTATACAGTCCCTAAAGCCTTTGTTTTTCCCCATATCCAGCAAATGACACCTGGCACAGCTCTGAGGAGGAATGGTTCTCCTCATCCCCTTGAAAGGCCAGTTACCAGGAGGGCAGGAGATGAAAAGAGCCTGCCAGCTTCTGATCTGAGGCATCCTGGCTTTTGATGTTAAGAGATGTGAGGACACTATCAAACCCCAATCTTCAGACAGAGCCAGCAGCGGTTCCTCACAGGCTGTGTTCTTGCCTGGAGAGTGAGCTAGAGATCTCTCTGAGCCAGCCCTGGGCCTGCAACAGATGCTGAGTGACTGGCCTCTGAGGGCATGCACCACCATGCCCTGTCCCTGCACTGGAAGGCTTGTGTCTGCCTAGGCCGTTGCCTTCCTTCCTCATCTCCACTTTGGTCAGCATCAGGTCTTTTGCAGATCTCACAGCAAGCGCCTCCTCTCTTGGGAAGCCTTCGTTGTCTGTTCGTTGTGATGATGACGTGCCCCAATAGTGCACCTGGCAGAACCTTTGGCCCAGCAGTAAGTATAGCTACAGTTACCATGGCTTCTCCATGGTCACTCTTACTAAGGCTGTCGTGGGTTCCAGCATGCATTACTGCATTCTAGGTCCCCCTGGAAGCCCCGTGTGACAGGAGCATGTCTGCTTTGCCACCCTGGCCTCTGGTTCCTACTGAGCAACTGCTAGATGGATCGTGCACAGGAAGGGCATGGGTGACAGCAGTCCCCGCGGCCACGCTGTCTGAGTTCCAATTACAGCTTCGGCTTACTGGCCGTGTGGCCCAGGACAAAACCTTAACCTTTCTGGGCCTTGGCATCTTTATTTATAAAAATACCGGTTAGGTAGCTGGGTGTGGTGGTAGGCACCTATAATCCCAGCACTCAAGAGGCTTAAGCAAGAGAACTGATCCTATTTCAAAAAAAAACAAAAAATATCCCCAATGCCCACACAGAGCTCATTTGCAGCAACTGGAGGCCCTAGCACACCCATTCTCTCTGTCTCTCTTTTCTCTATTGCCTTCTGTTTTCAAATAAATAAAAACAAATAAAATCTTAAATTATTGAAAATACCATAAAAAAATAAAATGGTATGGGGGTGGGAAGAGCCAGGGATAAGAATAATGCCTAGCAGATACCAAAGAGAATAAAAACGTATGGCCACTCATAAGCTTGCACATGATATGAAAATGAGGTCCAGGCTGGAGGGATGGCTTAGCAGTTAAGGCACCTGCCTGCAAAGCCAAAGGACCCAGGTTCAACTCCCCAGGACCCACATAAGCCAGATGCAAAAGGTAGCACATGCAGCTGGAGTTCACTTTCAGTGGCCAGAAGCCCTGGCATGCTCATTCTCTCTCTCTCTCTCAGTCTCTTTCTTATTGCAAATAAATAATTTTTTAAAAAACTTAGCACCATTACCTCATAGTCCCTCCCCTGAAAATCATATAATGAAATGATATGGATGGCACACCAAAATTTTTAAAATATTTTTTTTCAATAACCTAACTCTGGTATTGGGCATCTAGGATGGTTCCATATTTTGGTTATGAATTGAGCCACATTGATTCCAACTATCACTGTGACATGATGATTTAGATTCCTTTGGCCCAGCAGTAAGTATAGCTACAGTTACTGTATGAGGTTTGGACTTTCTTTTTTTAGTTTTCTTGAGGTGCTTTCATGCCATCACGGCTAGAGTTCACTTTCTCATCTGCAGTGTGCAAGTGTTCCCAGCAACAGATGAATGGCTAGGAATATGTTGCATGCATGAGCAATGGAGTCTAATCCAGTCATGAAGAATGCGTTCAGGTCATTTGCATGGCTACCTATTCCATGAACAGGAGAAATGAAGTCTGAGCAGGCCGGGCATCTTCCCCAGTCACAAACTGCAAAGCCAGGTCACAGAGACTTGAACCAGCCGTGATGGTTTGAATGTGGAGTGTCCCCCACAGTCTCATGTGTTTTGAATGCTTGGTCTCCATCTGGTGGCAATCTGGGAGGAGGAGCCTTGCTGAAGCTGTATTATACCTGTTACAGCCCAGCTTTCCTCTTGTCAAGTCTCAGGTTTCCTCTCTTGAAGCTTTCTGCCAGCTGCTTTGGCAAGAAGTGATGTCCAGCCTCTGCTCTACCATCCTCTCCCTTGCCATGCTGAAATTTCCCCTCAAAACTACAAGCTAAAATAAACCCTTTCCTCCTATCAGCTGTTTTTGGTCAGGTGTTTGATCCCAGCATTGCAAAAGTAACTACAACATCAACCTAGTTTAAGGCTACTATACTGCATAAACTAATGATTCATTTAGGTATTTAGTAAGTCAGAAAACCTACCACATGCTCTCAGAGTCAAGGCGGGCTCTATACACACAAGAAGCACAAGCTCAGAGCCCCTGTTTGGGATCCTGAAGAGGCTGGAGATCACCAGATACTGTGGTTTGTTGCTGGTGGTTTGAGACAGACCCACATTCTTTAGCTGTCTTTGAATTCACTACATAGCACAGGCTACCCTTGACCTTCCAATAACCTTACCTCCTCAGCCTCTAGGGTACTAAGATTATAAACACTCCTACCCAGTACTGCCCTGGAAGTTGAGAACACACTCCGACTCTTCCACTGGACGCAAAGTCAGAGAAGCAAAGAAGCTACTTTGGTGGTCAATCTTCACTCTCAACTTTACTGGATTTAAAATTACCATGATGTCAGGCATGTGGGCACATGCCTTTAATTCCTGCACTTGGGAGGCTGAGGTAGGAAGAATTGCTACAGAGTACCTGGCCAGCGCGAGCTAGAGTGAGACTTTAAAAAACAAAACACACATAAAAAGAAGCACGAGCCGGATGTGGTGGTGCACGCCTTTAATCCCAGCACTCTGGTGGCCGGGGTAGGAGGATCACTGTTAAAAGTTCGAGGCCACCCTGAGACTACATAGTGAATTCCAGGTCAGCCTGAGCTAGAGTGAGACCTTACCTCGAAAAAATCCAAGCACACCGGGCATGGTGGCCTTTAATCCCAGCACTCCGGAGGCAGCGGTAGGAGGATTGCTGTGAGTTCAAGGCTACTCGGAGACTACATAGTAGATTCCAGGTCAGCCCAAGCTAGAGTAAGACCCTACGCAAAAAAAAAAAAAAAGAAAAGAAAAAGAAAAAAGAAGAAACACATGAAAATACAGTGGGTGTGTCTATGAGGATGTTTCCAGAAAGGCTTCACTGCGGTGGGAAGGCCCTGAATGTAAGTGGCAACACCATTCACCTCCCTGCTTCCTGACCAGTCAGGTACCCAGCTGCCTCCCTCTCCTGCCGCCACACCTTCCCACCAACGTGGACAGCGCCTCGCCCTGTGAGCCCAAACAAACCCTTTCCCCCTGAAGCTGCTTTTGTCCGTTATTTTGTCACAGCAATAAGCCAAGGCACAAATACAGCTGCTCAGGCCATACAGGCCTTTGGAAGTCATTCACAGCCAGGATGCACAAATGGGGTTCTGGGGAACCCACACACCCAGGCAGACTGCAGCGGCAGGGAGGGAGAACAAAGGGAGAGGCCCGCACACGCCGAGTGCCACGGGAAGGTTCCATGGGGGACTCTCTCGCTAGGACTTTACAAAACCTCCGGGAGAGCAAAGATCTCCTTCTGTAGGTGAGGAAGAGAGAGGGGTCTGCTCTGCACAAGACAGACCCCTCTGTTCCCACAGCGAGGGCTCTGCGGGTGGACAGACTGGGCTTGACTCCTGTTTTGGCTTCTTGATTGGTTTCTCTAAGCTTCATGCTAGTCCTCCAAGAAGGAGAGCAATCCTAACGTCCTCAGACAAGCAAGCGGGCCAAAGGACGCAACGCCGAGGAGGAGGGACGGAGCCAAGCACAAGCCGTCCAGGAACTGAGACTTGAGCGGACATCTATGTTCACATCCCAGCACTTCTCTAGGCCACGCGACCATTCAAATTTCTCAGCTCTAATTCTTTATTTTATTTATATTTTTGGTTTTTCAAGGTAGGGTCTCACTCTAGCCCAGGCTGACCTGGAATTCACTATGGAGTCTCAGGGGGGCCTCGAACTCACATCGATCCTCCTACCTCTCTGCCTCCCCAGCGCTGGGATTAAAGGTGTGCGCCACCACGCCCGGCTGAGCTCTTACTTCTTAATTCCTCCTGTATTTAATTCACGAGATAATTCCTTGCATGCAAGTGTGCTGGAGCAGACAAGTGGATGATCAATGCTTGTCACCACGTTCTCACGAGGGGGACCTGTCTTGCAATGTCCCTGCAAATGCTTGGGGGGTATGTCCACCAGGAACCTCAGCATCTCCGGGGTGGATAGAGGTGAAGAAACTTGAGGATGACTACATCAGCAGGGGCTGGCCTGGGTGACTTGTGTGTCACATGGAAGCTCTCTCAAGGAAGTGTTGCATGATTGTATTTTATCTTGATTTTCTTGGGGGGGGGGCAAAAAAAAAAAAAAAGGCAAGAACTTCAAGGTCAGGTTCACTTCCTGGCAGGCTCCTCCAAGGCTCCAGAGAAATGTCAAGAATGCAGACTCTGGGCCCAGTTTACATTCCCACCCTCTTGGTATCCAGGATACCAGAGGGACCCGAGGCATTCCACCTTCACCAATCAGCCTCCTGGGCTGCTGGGGGCGGGGTCTCCAAGGGCTCCTGGGAGAAACATCACTGCAGACCAGAAGGGTCATTCGTTCCTTCCTTGGCCCAACACATATATTCAGAGCTCCCTGGAATTAGGCCAGAGCTCTCACCTCTGAAGCCTTGCAGTGAAGCACCCAGAAAAAACAAAACAAAAAAACAGACAAGAGAAGTCATGTGAGCAGTTCTGCAAAGCTGCTTCATTATTAGTGGGATGCGGGGGGTCTCACCTCCTCCTCAAGATGAGGGAAGTGGGCTGGCACTGTAGCTTGCTTGGTAAAGTGGCTTCCCTAACATTCACAAGGCCCTGAGTTCTGATCCCCAACAGCACAGATTACACACCTGTAATCCTAGCACTTGGAAGGTAGAGGCAGGAGGTTACAAGTTTAAGAAAAGGACTGGAGAGGTGGCTTAGCAGTTAAAGCGCTTACCTATGAAGCCTAAGGACCCAGGTCCGATTCCCCAGTACCTACGTAAGCCAGATGCACAAAGTGGTGCATGTATCTGGAGTTTGTCTGCAGTGGCCGGAGGCCCTGGTACGCCCACTCTCTCCATCTCTCTCATAAATAATTTTTTTTTAAGTTCAAGATAATTCTATGCTACATAGTGAGGATTTTTATCTCATATTCACGATGTAGCCAAGGATGAACTGGAACTCACAGAAATCCTCCTGCCCCAGTCTCTTAAGTGCTGGGACTACAGATTTGAGCCACCATGCCTAGACAGGAAAGTGTTATCCCCAGTTTCAAGTTCCCAAGGTGAGGGACCTGGGCTGATGAAGGAGGGAAGGGGCACTGAGGAGGCTGAGGAAGCGCCTGGGCGCACCGTCTTCTTGCCATGTCCCTCGGCCTTCTGATTCTCATTCGATCCTTGGGGACAGCCCCGCAGCCTAGCCGATGCTGAACGGGGCATTTCCAGGTTGGGATGGGCTCTCAAGGTCACAGGCACACTGCCCAACATTAGGACCCCCCCAAAAACCTATACCCAACCTCAAAGCAGGCACTGTCCAGGGAGGGGAAACCAGAGGGCTCAAGGCACCTAGGAAACAATCTCTGGTCTAAATGTCACAGACAGTGCGTCAGCAGCTGTCACGGCACACATTTTTCTTCAGCTCCAGAGGAAGAGGAGGGTCTGCAGATTCTTGTTTGACACTATACAAGGGGAAGGGGGAGCAAAAACCCTTTGAAGGTGCCAAGGAGAACAGGAGGGAAGATAGGAGAGGGTAAGAAGAGAGGCAACTCACTGCTTAGTAGTCCTTTGAAACCCCAAGAGACTCATGAGTTCCTAGCCCCCTGAACAAGGAGCTGCTAGCTGGCTTCACCTGGACAGAGGGAGAACTAACCCTAACTCCCAGCACATGGAGGCGGGGCTCGAGACACAGGTCCCCTGGCCCTGCGAACTTGCTTGTTCTAGAACGCAAGGTTGACGCAGGGAGGAAGCTGCAAGTCTGATACACGACTCCCGGGGAAGGGGTGGGCGGGCACTGTGACGGTCCCACACTGGAGGACAGCCGCCTGAGTCACCCAGTTACTTCTCGAAGTTCTGCCTGCAGGGTCTGGGGCTTCAAGAACGGTGGGAGGGCGTGATCAGACAGGGATTCTGGGGACACCAGCTACTGCTCATAGCTGGACGACGACAATCAGGAGGAGCCCATTCTTCTGCCACTTTCCTAAACTGCAGAGCCCCAGACCTCCCAAATCCAAATGCTCCCTACCCAACAGCCTCAGACAGTGTCACCGCGTCCTTTTCTTGGTCTCCTGTCCCTTTGCTTCTCTACCATACCCAATGGCCATCCAAGATCTTCCTTAGCCACTGCCAGCCCAGGTCTCTCATCTTGGGAACCTGAAACTGCTCGTATAGCAAGTCATGAAGACCAGAGCACCCTTAAAAGGGAAATGAGGGTTGGAGAGATGGCTTAGAAGTCAAGGTGTTTGCCTGTGAAGCCAAAGGATCCCAGTTCAACTCTCCACGACCCACGTAAACCAGATGCACAAGGGGGCGCATGTGTCTGGACTTCATTTGCAGTGGCTGGAGACTCTCTCTCTCTCTCTGTCTCTCAAATAAATAATAAAGTTTTTAAAAAGGGTGGGCATGTCAGAAGGGGATCTGACCTACTCCTCAAGATGAAGGAAGCGGGCTGGGAATGTAGCTCAGTTGGTAGTGTACTTTTGTGGTTGATTCAGGTGTCCCCCATAAACTTCTGTGTTCTGAATGCTAGAGTCCCAGC
Source organism: Jaculus jaculus (assembly GCF_020740685.1). NCBI lineage: Eukaryota > Metazoa > Chordata > Mammalia > Rodentia > Dipodidae > Jaculus > Jaculus jaculus. Next base: position 24,215,729 of record NC_059107.1, on the reverse strand, counting down.
TGATGGATATTTGGGAATTGATGCCTCCTGGAGGGAGTGTATTGTTGGGGGCGGGCTTATGGGTGTTATAGCCAGTTTCCCCATGCCAGTATCTGGCACACTCTCCTGTTGCTATGTCCACCTTAGCCAGGGTGTGATGTCCACCCTCTGCTCATGGCATCATTTTCCCGTCATCATGGAGCTCCCCCCTCGAGCCTGTAAGCCAAAACAAACCTCTTTTTCCTACAAGCTGCTCTTGGTTTGGTGATTTCTACCAGCAAGGCAAACCTGACTGTAACAACTTCCCTTGAAGTCACAAGGCCCTAACTGACAGGTGGACAGAGGAAAGAGAAAGGTCAAAGGGAACTCTGTGAATGAGTGTATGTGGGGGCAGAGGGCACCTTCCTCCATTCCATCCCCTTCTAGCACAGTCCATGCACCATCCGGGGTACCATGGTGGGAGTAATGGCGGTAACCCTGAAAATGATTAGTGCAATACTGAAAAAACTCAGTGCAATTCACCCCATAATTCTAAAGGTGGTTTTATTTTCCCCTCCATTTTATTATTAAGAAATCTGACTCGGGAGGCAGAAGTAGGAAGATCGCCATGAGTTCAAGGCCACCCTGAGACTACATAGTGAATTCCAGGTCAGCCTGGGCTAGAGTGAGACCCTACCTCAAAAAAGAAAAAGAAAAAAAGATAGAAAGAAAGAGGGAAAGAATTCTGAGCTTGGGAGAGAGAAACTAACTCATCAGTGGTCTTCCTCCATAGATTGCCCCATGGATTTCTTCCAAGGGGGTGCTCCTTAGACCTTTTTCTAAGATTCAGAACACTTGGGCTGGAGAGATGGCTCAGTGATTAAGGTACTCACCTGAAATTCAAAATAACTTATTGTTTAAATTTAATTTTGTTAGTTATTTGAGAGGGAGAGAGAGAGAGAGAGACAGAGAGAGGCAAATAGAGAAAGAGAATGGGTGTACCAGGTTCTTCAGCCACTGCAAACGAACTCCAAATGCATGTGCCACCTTGGGCATCTGGCTTACGTGGGTCCTGAGGAATCAAACCTAGGTTCTTTGGCTTTGCAGGTAAGTGTCCTAACCGCTAAGCCATCTCTCCAGCCCAGAACACTTTATTTTTGTTCTTGTTTTGTGTGTCCTGCATGCACCTGTGTGCCACATACACTCACCTGCAGTGGCCAGACTGGAAAATGGGTTGTTCTACTCCTTTGCCTGATCTTGTTTTGAGCCACAGTCTTTTTACTGCTTCTGGAGTTTGTGGGTCTCTGCTCCCCTGCAGTACTTGGGTGATAGAACCACATGGGCATGCAAAGCTATTTTACATGGGATCTGGAGATTTGAACTTGGGCAGTCACAGGACACCTCAGCCCCTCGTGTTTGAGTAGGAAGCAAGTGTACTTATTGGGTGAGCCATGGTCCAATACCAAAGACCCTCCATTCCATGAGTTTCACTGACCCACCCCAGTGTGCGGAGGGGAAGCTTTCTTTTTAGTCATCTTTTTTTAGAATTTACATTTTTTTAAACCAAAGCCAGGGCTTTTAATCAAGATTGCTTTGTGCTATTTCATTTCCCCTCTGTTTATTCCTCTATCCTTTTAATTACTGTTTTTGCCATGTTCCTACCATTTGCATATACTAACCTCTCCTCCAAAAGAGGAAGCAAGGAGGCTTCCTGAACCTGCCTTTCCAGCGGGTGCAAGGATCTGCAGAATACGGTGGACAGACTCTAATTTCAGATTCATTAGCATGGCTCATTAATTGATAAAAGCTCTACTGCCCTCCTCCCAACCCTTTCCCTCAAATACCCCAAACAGCAGATTAAGTTTTAACTCTGGCTGGCAGGACACCTGCTTCAAAAATTCCTCCTCTCCACCCCCACCTCCTAGGATTTACAACACACAAGTAAACATTTACACTGGTTAAGATTTACTAAAAGGAAGTGTGGCCTGGAACACTGCTTTTGAAGTTCTGCCTAAGCCTTTGAAAACATAAGCTCACACTGGAAGGGAAAACCTCTAAGCCACCTAGGTGCTGGCCAGCGGCAGCATGGGCTCAGCTAGCCAAGGCTTTCTCTCTTCTTCCCGTGGGCTTCAAGGCCAGGAGACATAAAATCATAAGCCGAACTCGCTCTAGGCGAACAGAGCTGCCAGTTGGCAGTGCAATCAAGTGGCATCCCAGGTACCCTCCTCTTGGATAAGGCTTTTTAAAATTTTAATTAATTAATTCATTTGCAGAGAGAGAGAGAGAGAGAGAGAGAGAGAATGGGTACACCAGAACCTCTAGTTACTGCAAACAAACTCCATCACTGGGTACTGGAGGATCAAACCCAGGTCATTAGGTTTTGCAGACAAGTGCTTAACTGCTGAACCATCTCTCCATTCCTTGGATAAATAAGACTTTTTTTTTGATTGTTTGAGGTAGGGTCTCACTGTAGCCCAGGCTGACCTGGGATTCCCTATGTAGTCTCAGGGTGGCCTCGAACTCACAACCATCCTCCTACCTCTGCCCCCCGAGTGCTGGGATTAAAGGTGTGCACCACCATGCCTGGCTAACACTTTCTTGACTAAGCTTCTATCAAGGCCAAGGACAAGAGCTCCCTTCAAAGGGGGACGAATGGGCAAGAGCAGCTCACGAGGAGCACGGTGTCCAGCTGCTTGCACCAGGCAGAGGTGATTTTCTCAATGAGGCATGAACACTTTCCTGTAGGTGGGGTGGCAGGGCACAGCCAGCCCATGATGTATGCTGGCTGAATTATAACAGATGCCAGGGCAAATGGAATCACCAGGCTAAAGGCATGCAAGTACTTATGAGTGAAACTATTCCCTCCCACTCAGCCCAAGATTGCTGGTGCATGCCAATGGAAATGGAGTCGAGGTGGCATGAACACAATGATTTGGGATTGGCATCCAGTTGACTGCTTAGGGGCAGCACCCTAATAAACCAGCAAAGATATCAGGCAGATTTGTTAGGTAGTTTAGGGTGACTGGGTTGCAAAATTAAAAAAGAAAAATGTCAGCTGGTCATGGTGGCACACGCCTTTAATCCCAGCTCTCAGGAGGCTGGTGTAGGAGGATTGCTGTGAGTTCAAGGCCACCCTGTGACTACATAGTGAATTCCAGGTCAGCCTGGACTACAGCAAGACCCTACCTCAAAAAATAAATAAAATCTAAAAAGAACAGAGGCCAGTTAGAAAGAAGGAGCTCTCGGTGAAAGGGGAAGAGGGGACAAAGAAGAATGTGGGAGAAGATTATGCAAACAGCACAGGGAGCTGGAGCGATGGCTCAGCAGTTAAGGCACTTGCCTGCAAAGCATGATGGCCAGGGTTCAATTCCCCAGTACCCACATAAAGCCAGATGCACAAAATGGGGCATGCATCTACAGTTCGTTTGCAGGGGCTAGAGGCTCTGGTGCACCCGTTCTCTCTCTTCCCTTTCTCTCCTTGCAAATAAATAAATAAATAAACTGTGCTTAAAAAAGAAAAAACAAGGTAATGCCCTGCCAGGCCAACACATCCTTCCTGGAAGCCACCTCTTCCTCTTCCAGGAAGCTTTTCCTTTTTACCACCTGGTGCTGACAGGACTCCTTTTAGCATCTTAAATGACAGAAACCAGCCAGAAGATGGTTTCTCCTGTGTCCTAGTACAGAGTTCCCAGTGACCAACACTAGCCCCATCCACCAATCTAGGACCCCAGCTTTTTCTGACATCAGCCCCAAGTCCAGGCTGGCATCCCATGTGACCTGAGCAATTTCCAGAGTTAAATCTTCAAGGCAAGAGAAGCGAGGGGTGAGGTAAGCTCTGACTGCCATCTGTAAGGCTCCTGTCTGAGAGCCCCAGGCCAGGACCTGCCATCTTAGGAAACATGTGTAGGACTCGGCTAGTCTTTATTTGCAAGCAAAGAGCAATAGAGAAGAAAAACAGAGAGGATTGGTGTGCCAGGGCCTGTAGCCACTGCAAAGGAACTCCAGATACATGTGCAACTTTGTGCATCTGGTTTTACACGGGTACTAGGGAATCGAACTTGGATTGTCAGACTTGGTAACCGAGTGCCTTAACTGCTGAGCCATCTCTCCAGCCCCTCAGCTAGTCTTAATGCTAAGTACAGGCTCGGATAGAGTTCAGCTCTCACCTGCTTTATCTTTTTTTTTTTTTTTTTTAATTTTATTTATTTATTTGAGAGCGACAGACACAGAGAGAAAGACAGATAGAGGGAGAGAGAGAGAATGGGCGAGCCAGGGCTTCCAGCCTCTGCAAACGAACTCCAGACACGTGCACCCCCTTGTGCATTTGGCTAACGTGGGACCTGGGGAACCGAGCCTCGAACCGGGGTCCTTAGGCTTCACAGGCAAGCGCTTAACCGCTACGCCATCTCTCCAGCCCTCACCTGCTTTATCTTTGCAGTGACTGGAAATGGAGGAGCGTGGGACTGGAATGAGGAAGTGGGTTCATCATTCCACGCAGGCATGAGAGGTCACTAGACTGGATCCTGTCACTCACTCATACCTTTGAATTCAGCTACCAGGCATCTGCACATGCAAGACTGGCCTTTTTCATTTTTCTTGTACAATTTCATCCATGTATATAGCATACCATGTATTTTGGTCATGTCCACCCACATTATCCTCTCTTCTTCCCATCCCACGAAATCTCTTCTCAACTTAATTCCCTTCCTGCTGTCATGGTGTATTTACTAACTTATCTGTAACCCACTGAGTTAAGCTAGATTTGTCTGTATGGGCATGGGTAAAAGTTATTTTAAATCTCTTATAAGAAACCTATACATTTTATTTATGTTATTTTTTTCCCCTAACATGACAATTATCAACCTTGTTTTTGATTTGTTTTAATGCAGCATTGGGGATCAAATCGAGGGCCTCAGGTAAGCTAGGCAAGTCCTTCGCCACTGGGCTACAACACTAGCTGTGGTGTCCTCCATACTCATGGGTTCTGAATGCCTCGTCTCCTGCTGGTGGCAGTTCGGGAGGAGCTGTATTGTTGGGGTGGGCCCCCGCTTGCCCGAGTTCAACTAACTCTTTTGCTGTTTTGTTCAGTTGTTTGAAGTGGGGTCTCACTCTAGCCCAGGCTGAACTGGAATTCACTCAGGGTGGCCTTGAACTCACAGTGATCCTCCTACCTTTGCCTCTCAAGTGCTGGGATTAAAGATGTGCACCACCACACCTGGCATTGTTTTTGACATGCTGTAGCAACAAGTGATGTCCAGCCTCTGATCATACCAGGCCATCATGAAGCTTCCCTGTAAGACTAAGCCAAAATAAACCCCTTCCTCCCATGAGCTGCTTCTGGTCAGGTGGTCTGACCCAGCAACAAGAAGATAACAGGCACACTAAGCCTTTACAGAAAAAGGGCTTCCAACCCCTGTCTAATATAGCAGCTTTCAAGGCTCTGGTCTCAAGATACCTGTGCATTCTCCATTGAGGAGCCCAAGAATATATGCTCATGAAGGTTCTTATTGATCCAGATTATCGTATAGTGATGAAAAATGAGGCTATTTAAATATGTTCCTTAATTTTTTAAAAAACAATAGATCATTTACATGTTAACATAAATCACGTTCTTATACTGTCCCATCCTGTCCAAAATCAGTCAAGGGGTAGCATTTTTGCAAATCTCCAATGTAGAGCTTAACAAAAGAGAGCTAAATTCTCAGAGATCCTTTACATGTACCTGTTGCACAGTCACATGCCCTGTACCCTGCAAAACTCTACTGTACCATTGATCTACATGTTTGTTTTTGTACCAGTACCATGCTGTTTTTGTTACTATGGCTCTGTAGTATAGGTTAAAATCAGGTATAGTGAAACCACCACAACCTTATTTTTGTTGTTCAAAAATTGTTTAAGATATTCGAGATTTTTCGTGCTTCCAAGTGAATTTTTGCATTGTTTTTTTCTATTTCCGTAAAGAATGCCATTGGAATTTAGATGGAGATTGCATTAAATGTGTAGATTACTTTTGGGAAGACTGCCATTTTCACAATATTGATTCTTCTGATCCAAGAACAAGGAATGTTTTTTTCCATTTTCTAGTGTCTTCTGCAATTTCTGGCTTGTGTGTTTTTCACTTCCTTAATTAGGTTTATTCCATGGTATTTTATGTATAGAATCATGTCATAGCAAATAATGATAACTTGAGATCTTCCTTTCCAACTTGTACCTCTTTTATGCGTGTCACTTGCCTTATTGCTACGACTAAGACTTCCAGTATTATATTTAATAAAAGTGGGGGCAGTGAACACCTTGTCTTGTTCATGAACTTAGTGGAAAACTGGATATGTATCTGTAGAAGGATGAAAATAGACCCTTATCTCTCTCCATGCACAAAAATTAAGTCCAAAATGGATTAAAGGCCTTAATATCAGACCTGAAACTATGAAAATGCTAAAGGAAAAAGCAGGGGAAACCCTCAACATATTGGTCTTGGCAAAGACTTTCTGAATATCACCCCAATTGCTCAGGAAATAAAGCCATAAATTAACCAACGGAACCTCATGAAATTACAAGATTTTGTACAGCAAAGGACACTGTGAATAAAGCAAAGAGGCAACGTACAGAATGGGAGAAAATCTTTGCCAGCTATACATATGACAGAGGATTAATATCTAGGATATACAAAGAATTCAAAAAATTAAATAATAAGAAATCAAACAAGCCAATTAAAAAATGGGCTGTGGCTGGGCATGGTGGCACGCGCCTTTAATCCTAGCACTCGGGAGGCAGAGGTAAGAGGATCGCCATGAGTTCGAGGCCATTATGAGACTCCACAGTGAATTCCAGGTCAGCCTGGGCTAGAGTGAGGCCCTACCTCAAAAAACCAAAAAAATAAAAATAAAAGGCTATGGAACTAAATAGAGAGTTCCCAAAAGAAGAAATATGGATGGCATATAAGCATCTAAAAAAAGTTCTACATCCCTAGTCATCAGGAAAATGCAGATTAAAACTATGTTGAAAGCTGGGCGTGGTGGCACACGCCTTTAATCCCAGCACTCAGGAGGAAGAGGTAGGAGGATCACCGAGGGTTCGAAGCCAACCTGAGACTACATAGTGAATTCCAGGTCAGCCTGAACCAAAGTGAGACCCTACCTCAAAAAAAAAAAAACTACATTGAGATTCTATCTCACTCCTGTCAGATTGGCTACCATCATGAAAACAAATGACCACAAATGCTGGTGAAGATGCGGAAAAAGGAAGAACCCTCTACACTGTTGGTAATGCAATCTGGTTCAGTCATTGTGGAAATCAGTGTGGAGGTTCCTGAGACAGCTAAAAATAGATCTACCATATGACCTAGCTATAGCACTTCTAGGCATATATCCTAAGGACTCATCTCACTACCTTAGAAATACTTGCTCAACCATGTTTATTGCTGCTCAATTCACAATAGCTGAGAAATGGAACCGGCCTAGATGTCCCTCAACTGATGAGTGGATAATGAAGATATGGCTCATTTACACAATGGAGTTCTACTCAGAGGTAAAGAAAATTGAAGTTATGAAATTTGCAGGAAAATGGATGGATCTGGAAAGGATTATACTAGAAAGCCAAACGTCACATGTTCTCTCTCATATGTGGATCCTAGCTATAGATGATTGGGCTTCTGTGTGAGTAGGAAGAAAACTCAGTAGCTAGGCCAGTAAGCTAGAAAGGAGATATAAAGGGAATAGAAAGGAAGGGAGAGGGGGACTTAATAGGATGGTATTTTCTATATATAAGTAGAAGAATAGATTAATTGGAGCAAAAAGGCGTAAGTGAGGTCAGGGGAAGAGATTGAGTAAAGAAAAGATGGAGGGAGGCTAATCAAAACCTCAGAGGATATAAATAAACCATATGGAAACCTACTTTTTTGGACAATGAAATACACAGGAGCCATAGATTGTTACTAGAAATTTTTTTTTTCTTTGAAATCAATATTTTTTTTTAAATTTTTATTAACATTTTCCATGATTATAAAATATATCCCATGGTAATTCCCTCCCTCCCCACCCCCACACTTTCCCGTTTGAAATTCCATTCTCAATCATATTACCTCCCCATTACAATCATTGTAATTACATATATACAATATCAACCTATTAAGTATCCTCCTCCCTTCCTTTCTCCACCCTTTATGTCTCCTTTTCAACTTACTGGCCTCTGCTACTAAGTATTTTCATTCTCACACAGAAGCCCAGTCATCTGTAGCTAGGATCCCCATATGAGGGAGAACATGTGGCGCTTGGCTTTCTGGGTCTGGGTTACCTGACTTAGTATAATACTTTCCAGGTCCATCCATTTTTCTGCAAATTTCATAACTTCATTTTTCTTTACCGCTGAGTAGAACTCCATTGTATAAATGTACCACATCTTCATTATCCACTCATCTGTTGAGGGACATCTAGGCTGGTTCCATTTCCCAGCTATTATAAATTGAGCAGCAATAAACATGGTTGAGCATGTACTTCTAAGGAAATGAGATGAGTCCTTTGGATATATGCCTAGGAGTGCTATAGCTGGGTCATATGGTAGATCAATCTCTAGCTGCTTTAGGAACCTCCACACTGTTTTCCACAATGGCTGGACCAGATTGCATTCCCACCAGCAGTGCAGAAGGGTTCCTTTTTTTCCACATCCCCGCCAACATTTATGATCATTTGTTTTCATGATGGTGGCCAATCTGACAGGAGTGAGATGGAATCTCAATGTAGTTTTAATCTGCATTTCCCTGATGACTAGTGACGTAGAACATTTTTTTAGGTGCTTATATGCCATTCGTATTTCTTCCTTTGAGAACTCTCTATTTAGCTCCATAGCCCATTTTTTGATTGGCTTGTTTGATTCCTTATTAGTTAACTTTTTGAGTTCTTTGTATATCCTAGATATTAATCCTCTATCAGATATATAGCTGGCGAAGATTTTTTCCCATTCTGTAGGTTGCCTCTTTGCTTTTTTCACTGTGTCCTTTGCGGTGCAAAATCTTTGTAATTTCATTAGGTCCCAGTGGTTAATCTGTGGTTTTATTGCCTGAGCAATTGGGGTTGTATTCAGAAAGTCTTTGCCAAGACCAATATGTTGAAGGGTTTCCCCTACTTTTTCCTCTAGCAGTTTCAAAGTTTCCGGTCTGATGTTAAGGTCTTTAATCCATTTGGACTTAATTCTTGTGCATGGCGAGAGAGAAGAATCTATTTTCATCCTTCTGCAGATATTTATCCAGTTTTCAAAACACCATTTGCTGAAGAGGCTGTCTCTTCTCCAATGAGTATTTTTGGCATTTTTATCGAATATCAGGTGGCTATAGCTACTTGGGCTTACATCTGGGTCCTCTATTCTGTTCCACTGATCTACATGTCTGTTTTTGTGCCAGTACCATGCTGTTTTTGTTACTATGGCTCTGTAGTATAGGTTAAAATCAGGTATGGTGATACCACCAGCCTCTTTTTTGTTGCTCAGTATTATTTTAGATATTCGAGGTTTTTTATGATTCCAAATGAATTTTTGGATTGTTTTTTCTATTTCCATGAAGAAAGCCTTTGGAATTTTGATAGGGATTGCATTAAATGTGTAGATTGCTTTAGGTAAGATTGCCATTTTCACGATATTGATTCTTCCAAGCCAGGAACAAGGGATGTTTCTCCACTTTCTAGTGTCTTCTGCAATTTCTCGCTTGAGTGTCTTAAAGTTCTCATTGTATAGATTCTTTACTTCCTTAGTTAGGTTTATTCCAAGGTATTTTATTTTTTTTGATGCAATTGTGAATGGGAGTGATTCTCTGATTTCATCCTCTGTGTGTTTGTTGTTAGCATATACGAAGGCTACTGATTTCTGTGTATTTATTTTGTATCCTGCTACATTGCTGTAGGTTTTGATCAGCTCTAACAGCTTGCTAGTAGAGTCTTTAGGGTCCTTTATGTATAGAATCATGTCATCTGCAAATAATGATAACTTGATTTCTTCCTTTCCAATTTGTATCCCTTTTATGTGTGTCTCTTGCCTTATTGCTATGGCTAAGACTTCCAAAACTATATTAAATAGAAGTGGAGACAGTGGACACCCTTGTCTTGTTCCTGATTTTAGTGGAAAAGCTTCCAGTTTTTCCCCATTTAGTAATATGTTGGCTGTAGGCTTGTCATAAATAGCCTTTATTATATTGAGATATGTTCCTTCTATTCCCAGTCTCTGTAGGACTTTTATCATGAAGGGATGTTGGATTTTGTCAAATGCTTTCTCTGCATCTAATGAGATGATCATGTGATTTTTGTCCTTCAACCCATTTATGTAATGTATTACATTTATAGATTTGCGTATGTTGAACCATCCCTGCATCTCTGGGATAAAGCCTACTTGGTCAGGGTGAATGATCTTTTTGATATACTCTTGTATTCTGTTTGCCAATATTTTGTTGAGAATTTTTGCATCTATGTTCATGAGGGAGATTGGTCTGTAATTTTCTTTTTTTGTTCTATCTTTGCCTGGTTTTGGTATCAGGGTGATGCTGGCCTCATAGAAGGAGTTTGGAAGGATTCCTTCTTTTTCTATTTCCTGGAAAAGCTTAAGAAGCAATGGTGTTAGCTCTTCCTTAAAAGTCTGGTAAAATTCAGCAGTGAATCCATCCGGGCCTGGGCTTTTTTTAGTTGGGAGATTATTGATAACTGCTCGGATCTCCATGTTTGTTATAGGTCTATTTAAGTGATTAATCTCATTTTGATTTAATTTAGGTAGGTCATATAGATCAAGGAAATCATCCATTTCTTTCAAATTTTCATACTTTGTGGAGTATATGCTTTTATAGTATGTCCCTATAATTTTTTGAATTTCTCTGGAATCTGTTGTGATGTTACCTTGTTCATCTCTGATTTTATTAATTTGTGTCTCTTCTCTCTTTATTTGGTCAGATTTGCTAAGGGTTTATCAATCTTGTTTATCCTTTCAAAGAACCAACTCTTTGTTTCATTAATTCTTTGGATTGTTCTTTTTGTTTCTATTTCATTAATTTCTGCCCTAATCTTTATTATTTCTTCCCGTCTACTAATTTTTGGTTTGCCTTGTTCTTCTTTTTCCAAGGCTTTAAGGCGAAGCATTAGGTCATTTACTTGCGACCTTTCTAATTTCTTAATATAGGCACTTAAGGCTATAAATTTACCTCTTAGAACTGCCTTCATTGTGTCCCAGAGATTTTGGTATGTTGTGTTCTCATTATCATTTGACTCTATAAATTTTTTGATTTCCTTTTTGATTTCTTCATTGACCCACTCATCATTTAGTAGTGTATTGTTTAGTTTCCATGATTTTGTGTATGCTCTATAGCCTTTCTTGCTACTGATTTGTAGTTTAATTCCATTGTGGTCAGATAGAATGCAAGGAATTATTTCAATTTTCCTGAATTTGTTAAGATTTGCTTTGTGTCCTAATATATGGTCTATTTTAGAGAATGTTCCATGTGCTGCTGAAAAGAATGTATATTCTGCAGCCTTTGGATGAAATGTCCTGTATATATCTGTTAGGTCCATTCCTTCTATGACCTCATTTAGTCCAGATGCCTCTCTGTTTATTCTTTCCCTGGATGACCTGTCAATTGATGAGAGTGGGGTGTTAAAGTCACCCACCACCACCGTGTTTGGTGTTATCTGTGACCTTAGTTCTAATAGTGTTTGTTTGACGAATTTGGGAGCCCCCATGTTAGGTGCATATATGTTTAGGATTGTAATATCCTCCTGTTGGAGTGTGCCCTTAATCAATATAAAGTGACCTTCCTTATCTTTTTTGACTAACTTCGGACTAAAGTCCACCCTGTCTGATATTAGGATAGCAACCCCTGCTTGTTTTCTAGGCCCATTTGCTTGAAACACCGTCTTCCAACCTTTCACCCTAAGATAATGTCTATCCTTTGTAGAAAGGTGAGTTTCTTGAAGACAACAAATTGTAGGATCCTGCTTTTTAACCCAGTCTGCAAATCTATGTCTTTTCGTTGGGGCATTGAGACCGTTGATATTAAGAGATATTATTGAAAGGTGTGTATTTATGTTTGCCATTTGTGTGTGTGTGTGTGTGTGTTACTTGTTCTACCTGTGCTCTCTTCTGTTAACTGGTATTTGAGTATGGCTGGTTTTTTCTAGGTTCCTTATATGTGTGCTTTTCCTTTTGTTCAGCATGGAGGATTCTATCAAGTATTTTCTGTAGAGCTGGTTTTGTCTTCAGATATTCCTTTAACCTGCTTTTGTCATGGAATGTCTTTATTTCTCCATCTATTTGGATGGATAACTTTGCAGGATAAAGTAACCTTGGTTGACAGTTGTTATCTTTCAGAACTTGGAATATATCACTCCAGGCCCTTCTGGCTTTAAAAGTTTGTGTTGAATAATCTGCTGTAATCCTGATGGGCTTGCTTTTGTAGGTAACTTGATTTTTCTCTCTAACTGCTTTCAATATTTTTTCTTTGGTTTGTGTGTTTGGAAGTTTGAATATAATGTGGCGAGGAGAGTTTCTTTCTGGGTTTTGTCTGGCTGGGGTTCTAAAGGCTTCCTGTATCTGTATTGGCACCTCTTTCCCAATTTGGGGAAAATTTTCCTCTATGATTTTGTTGAAGATGCCCACTATGCCTCTGGAGTGGAATTCTTCTCCTTCTACTATGCCCTGAATTCTTATATTGGATCTTTTCATAGTGTCCCGAATATCTTGAAATTCCCACTCATACTTTTCTATAAGTTTGTCTTTCTCTTTGTTGGACTGCATTAGGTCTGCCACCTGATCTTCTAGCTTAGATATTCTGTCCTCTCCCTCATCCATCCTACTGGTGAGATTTTCTACAGAGTTTTTTATTTCATTAACTGTGTTCTTCATTGCTAGTAATTCTGACTGGTTTTTCTTTATTATTTCTATTTCTCTATTTATGTCTTGTATTGCCTTCTTTATTTCATTAAATTGGTGTCCTGCCTCTTCTTTGATTCCTTTGATTTCCTCTTTGATTTCCTCTTTGATTTCTTCTTTGATTGTTTTCATGTGTTCTTTGACCTCTTTGAACATATTTATAATTATTCTTTTGAACTCTTTCTCAGGCATTTCCTCTAACTCTTTCTCACTGGAGGACATTTCTGATGCATTAATACTTTTAGGTGGATTTATATCATCTTGCTTTTTAGTGTTTCTTGTGTTATAATGTATATATTTTTGCATCTTGGATTAAGTTAATGCTTGGATTTTCTAGCTAGCTGTGTATTCTTAGCTGTATCAATTGATTTGATGTAATATATTTTCAGGGTAGGACCTTAAGGTATTAGGTGTGGCTCTTAAGACTCTCAGAGTATCTACAAAGATGTTCTTAGGGGTTGAGTTTCCCTGCTATAGGAGTATTCAAGCAGGCTGAGTGGAATAATATACTGGTAGATTCTAAAATTTAACTAAACACTGTACCCATTCCATCAAAAACAGCCCCGAGTATGTATGCAAGAGTAGTTATTATAATGACCAGATCCTCTATCAACAAAGAGGTTTAGATTTCTGGTCTGTTGAGGTATCCAAGTCAGCTTGTGACCAAGTGAGACCCTTCCCTGGTGCAATCCCAGTTACCTTGGGTGATTGTGGTCTCAGTCAAGTTGCTGCCTGGGTCGTCGGGCTGCTGTTCTGATTTCTGGAGCTGGGCACTTGCTTTTCCTAGGGGGCAAACTGAGCCGCTGCTGCCGCCTCTGCAGCTATTGTAGCTGCCACCCCCGGAGCCACCACCGCTGCTGAAGCTGCCGTTGCCGTGTCCACCGCTGCTGCTCACCCCGAAGCCGCTGCTGCGGGATCTGCCGCCGCTGCCGCTCCTGGGTCCGCTGCTGCTGGGGCCACTGGTACCGGTGCTGGAGCCACTGAAGTTGCTGCCGAATTCTGCTCCTGCTTGGGTCCCGCCGTCAGCCCAAGTTGGCGTGGCCGGGTCCCGGGCCGCTGCTGTGTTCGCTGGAGCTGGGTTCAGGCGGCGGGGGAGGGGAGGGAGCCGCGGCTGCTCTGGTTGTATCGCTTCTCCACGTGTGCTTTTACCTCGCGGTCTGCTCCTCCCTCCGTTGCTCGCTGCCGCTCTCCCCTCACGTTTCCCGAGTTGCGGAGAGCGCGGTGTGAGGGGAAAATCCCGCACCTGGCTTGTCCTGCGGCTCGAGCCGAGAGTCCAGCGGTTTTCTGCCGCTCTGCGGTTGCGGCGGGTGGCCGAGCTGCCCCAGAGCCGCTGTTCCCGCCTGTGCAGGCTCTGGATGCTCTATAACTCTTCCACTTCTCCGCTGCCGCCTCAACTTCCTATACACCCCACTTTTTAGTAAAAGTGTGTATTTTGCTGAGTTTTTTTTGGTCTTTCCCCCCCCTAGGCTGCTTTGGCGTGGTACCTACGCCGCCATCTTAACCGGAAGTCCTAGAAATTTTTTAGTGCCAGGGATGGGATACCTTTCAGTGAGTTGTTGGCCAGGGAGGTCCCTAATGCCCCCAAAACATTACAGACCATTGCCAAGGCCCTTGGTTTCCCACCAGGAAAAGATGGTAAGACTCTATTGCTGAACACTCCACATACTTGGGCTGCAAGATCACTGAGAAATCCTGCTGGAACTGAGCTAATAACCTCCTCCCTGGAGACCAGCTGACAGAAAGCTGGGAAAAGCCACACTGTATGCAGGTCAATGGGAGAGAGAGAAATCACCAGTGAAGATACTCAACAGTGGACACTGCAAGCCTTATACTTGGCCAGCTAGGCCAAATGAGCCAATGGGTGCAATAGTGGCACATTTGTAATGGGGGAAAACAACAGCCCTCTAATTTGACTGGAGGTCCACTCCATGGGAGGGAATACATCCCTGATACTGAAAACCTACAACAGGGGTAGTCATGAGCCCTAGAGGTGTAACATCTGCTGCTGTCTGGCTAAATATATAGACTATGTTCATCAAACTGCCCAGTAATCACTTTTCTAAATGTTTCTACCCATATATTAATGCTACTCTCACTTTTTCATTAGAGAATTTTCTCTTTTCAGATGGCAGTGACCATGGGATGACTCAGAAGGCATCACGGGGCTGAGAAGAAGTGACAGAGGAGTGCTCAGCACTGCAACATCTCTCTCCCACCTTCCAAGGCTCAGGGTCCATTGTGGAAGAGGTGGCAGAAAGAATGTAAGAGCCAACGGAGGGGTAGGACTTACAATGTGCTCCTCTAGTCACAAAATGGCCTGGATATCCATGACCTCACGGTGCCTGACACTACCTACACAAGACCATCATAATAGAAGGAAAAGATCATAACATCAAAATAAAAGAGACTGATTGAGAGGGGAAGGGGATGTGATGGAAAGTGGAGTTTCAAAGGTGAAAGTGTGTGTGAGGGGGATTACCATGGGATATTGTTTACAGTGATGGAACTTGTTAATTATAAAAAGTAAAAAATTTCAAAAAAAAATACTGTACTCTCCTGAGAGGCCTAGAGTACAAAAGGCAAAGAATTTCTTAGTATTATGGTGATGTTTTGGCCTTGCAGACCTGATAGCTTCCTGGGGCCTTCTACAACCACACTTTCAGAATTCTTGGTCCTAACGGCCTAAACACCAACGCCGGGAGCTACTACTGGTTACCGCTGAGTACTCAATTCAAAGGACAGCTATTGCCTGGGACAGCATGTCACAGAGACCTTGGCCCCTTTCAGGAAGGTCCTGAGCAACAGATTTTTAAACTGGGAGTGGAGGGAGGTTAACCAGGAAACAGAGGAGACAATGCAAGTTCTCTCTTCCTTTAGCCCATCTGTTCTTTGGGCCTTGCTAGGGATGCTGGGCTGGGTTTGAAAGAAGAAATGTGGATTCCTGTGTCCCTTGACGTCTTCCCTAGGCGATGCTGTAGACAGCTCCATGCCGCTGGGATGAACTCCCCAACGGACACAATATAGTGAGAGAAAGGGATTTATTTGAAGCTTATAGATTCTGGGGAAGTTCCATTGGTGGCAGAAAAAGCTGGCACACTTTCACAGCCCCAAACAGAGAGAAATCACCACCAAACACCAGCACCACAAGCAAGAGCAAAACCTGCAGAAAAAAAAAAAAGAAAAAAAAAACAGCAGGGAACCCAGGCAGAGCTCAAGCCCTCTGAATACCTTTAAGCTAGAATCAGATTCTCCCCCAAGCACACCTTTGGGCCTCAGGATCTGCCCCCAGTGACACCTCTTCCAGGCAGGTGGCTGGAAATCCAAGTCATAAGCTTAAAAAAAAAACAGACAAACAAAAAACTTCCTGAGTCTACTGGGGGACATACATCAAAGTGTCATAGGGGAGAAGGAGTGAGCCAGGAATGCTCTTAGAAGTAACCCAAGTGACCTCATGGTGCAACGATTCCAGAAGCAACTCCGGAGAAGGGACACCTGGGAATGAGAGTGACATTCTACCAGAGAGGCGGTGTGACCTGACAGTCAAGGGACAAGGCCAGAGGACAGTTACACAGTGTACTATGAAAACCTGTCACCACACACCCCCTTAGCTCACTGTCTACAGGCCTCTCCTGCTGGTCATGGTGGAAGGGGCTATGGCCACCACCTTGCCACTTGCTCCCAGGCCTAGTTCCACTTTCGAGTTCCAGTCTCAGTGGGATCTCTACGGTTCTCCAAACACACTCACCCTGAGGCATGAAAGCAAGCTAGATTCTAGCCACCATCTCTTCAACCTTGCAAGTTCTTTGCTACCTTGAAAAAAACTGGGCAGAGCAGAAGTCCCCAGATGATGGAAGGCAGTAATTTCTGCTCTGTGAACACAGGATGTAAGTCTCACACCATTATAGGGCACAGGCTTCATAAACTTTTTCCACTCACAAATCCTTTTCAGCTGAGATCATTTTAGATGACTCTGGGGACTGGAGAGGAGGATCAGCAGTTAAGGTGCTTGCCTGCAGAGCCTTAACACAACCCGAGTTCAATTCTCCACTGCCCACATTAAACCAGATGCACATAGTGGCACATGCATCTAGAGTTCATCTGCATTGGCTAAAGGCCCTAGCATGCCCATTCATTCTCATTCTCTCTCACTCTCTGCCAAGCATGGTGGTGCACACCTTTAACGCTAGCACTCAGGAAGCAGAGGTAGGAGGATCGCTGTTGAGTTTGAGGCCATTCTAAGACTACACAGTAAATTCCAGGTCAGCCTGGACTATAGCGAGACCTTGCCTCAAAAAAACGTGGAAAAAAAAAAGGCTCTGGACATATGGACATATAAGGAAGATATACAAATCAAACACTGATGACAAATTATAAAGAAATTTATTTTACAAGCTGGGCATGGTGGCACATATCTATAACCCCAGCATCCAGAATGCTGAGGTAGGAGGATTGCCGTGAATTCATTTACTGAAGACAAAACATTTGCATAATGAGATTGATATGTTGCTGACTGTTACATAAAAAATGAAAGCCTGACTGAATAATGGTGCTGTAGTAGGATATAGAGCATCTTTAACATGTTTCAAAGTTGATCAATATTCTGATTTTACAGTCATCAATACTAGAATGTCACTTCATAGCAATGTTATGTAGTTCAAAATGGCAGAGGTACAGTGATGACTCAGCCGCTGAGGGCACTTGCTTGCAGAGCATGGCAGTCCAGGCTCAATTCCCCGGTACCAAAGTGAGATGCACAAAGTGGCACATGCATATGGAGTTCATCTGCAGTGGCAAGAGGTCCTGGCACACCTATATTCTTTCCCTCTCTCTCACATTCTCTTTCTCCTCGCAAATAAAAATACATATTTATTTTAGCCAGGCATGGTGGTATGCACCTTTATCCCAGCACTCAGGAGGCAGAGGTAGGAGGATCACTATGAGTTCAAGGCCAGCCTGAGACTACATAGTGAATATACAGCAATGCCCTACCTGGAAAAGCAGAGGAAAGAAAAAAAAATTTTTTTAAGTGGCATAAGTATGTTTAGGGCTATTTTATAAATTGTTGGAAGTTGCACTCTGATCCCAAACCAAAAGGAGGATCACTGTGAAAATTCATTTAATAATTTGTTCTGCAATTCAAGTGACCATCTCAAGCAATGTGAACGTTCCAACAATCCGATAGCAAAAGCCACACGAGTACTAATTCGATACTTACGCGCTGAAGAATGACAATGGTAAAGTATGGCCTTTGTTTTCCACAATGAACCATCGTTTCTATAAAAGCAGAAGACTTTGTATGTCGAGTAACAATACAATTCCTAGGGGACAACAGCGTTGGAGCCGAGTTGATTGGTCTTTGGCCCATGTCTGTCGAAGCGCTACCACGGCGCATGCGTCCTGTAAGGTACGCACATGCGGTGCCCAGCCTGCAGGGAAGTCGTGCATGCAACATGGGCCCGCGCTGCCACACGTACTTACGATTGGTGGGTGCATTCGAATTGGAATTAACTTTTGGTCACTGAGAATTTAGAAAGCTTTGTACTGTTGCCAACACTTTGGGGACCTCCTCATTCAGTTCCACCACCCCACGTGGGGTCATGACGCGTAGTTTAAGAAGCTGAGACGGGCTGGAGAGATTGGTTAGCAGTTAAGGCACTTGCCTGCAGAGCCTAAGGACCCAGGCTCGACCCGCCAGTAGCCACCTAAGCCAGATGCACAAGGTGGTGTAGGTGTCTGGAGTTCGTCTGCAGTGGCTAGAGACCTTGGCATGCCCGTTCATATCCATTCTCTCTCTCTCTCTCCATATATACACATATACATACATACACACATGCATACATATGTATGTATACCTTTCTCTCTCAAGTAAGTAACTAAAATAAATGCTAAAAAAATTTTTAAAACAAATAAGAGTCTGTTTTCTCTAGGACTCATTTGTTCTAAGTCATGGAGTCCCGTCAGTTCACTTCTTATCCCATTTCACAGATGGGAAGATAAAGACTAGAGCAGGCTGGTAAACGACTCTGGGGAAGAAGTGAGTGAAGAGTGGAACCAGGATGAAAATCGGGCAATGTGGCTTCAACGAGTCAACTGCCCGAACATTTCCCAAAAGAATGCCTGAATGGATGCTCACAGTTCTAGGCGTTAAGAGAAATGCAAAAACCAAGCTGGATGTAGCAGTGCGTGCCTTTAATCCCAGCACACAGGAGGCTGAGGTGGGAGGATTCAAAGTCCATTTGGGCTAGAGTGAGACCTCCACCTCAAAACTGAAAAACAAAATAAAATCTAAGTCACTGAGAGCTGGTGTGGTAGTGCGTTTCTTTAATCCCAGCACTTTCTTTCACAGGCAGAGAAAGGAGGATCCAATCCGTGAGTTTGAGGTCAGCCTAAGACTACATAATGAGATCCAGGTCAGCCAGGGCTAGAGCAGGACCCTACCTTGAAAAACAACAACAACAACAAAAGCCTCTGAGAGAATTAAGGTGTAAAAGGTGGAGGAATGTCCTTGAGCCAGCCAGGGAGAATCTGGTTTTTCTCCTTATCTCTTGTCCCCTTACACCTCACAAGGAAGTCACTAGATGCCTCTGATCTAATGGCTTTCTTAGAAGAGAAAGGAATGTAGAGGATTACTCCCTTTTCCTGAAAACCTGGAAGCATCTAGACACCTGCATCCAAGGCTGGACTGCCCATACAGTGATCTCCCATGACAACCAGCCTCCCCCCCCTCACCCCGCTTGGCCTGAGGAGATGGCCCATCAGTTAAAAGGACATGCTTGCAAAGCCTACTAGCCCAGGCTTGATTCCCCAGTACCCATGTGAAGCCAAATGCACAAAGTGGCACATGATCTGGAGTTAGTTGGCAAAAATCCCTGGTTTTCCCATGCCCATTCTCTCTCTCTCAATCTCTCTCCTTTCAAATAAATTATAAAAAAAAAAACAAAAAACCTGGGTCTCTGGGTGGGCTTTCTCACTTGTAGAAACTTCCTGCTTATAGGAGCTCTGTCTTCTTTCCTTCTCCTAAGCTCTATAAACCTGAATCTCTGTAAACTCTAGGCTCTATAATAAAGTCTTTCTAAACTTCATCTTTTGGTCTGTGGGTTACATTTGTCAAAATTCCCAAGACAAGAACCTGGAAGGCTACTAATTCAAGGGAAGCTTTGTGTGACTGGTTCAGTGTCCAGCACTTGGCTCCTGCATTATTGCCCATCAAAAGCCTAGCAAGGGGGCTGGAGAGACGGCTTAGCAGTTAGGCATTTGCCTGCAAAGCCAAAGGATCCCGGTTCAATTCTCCAGGACCCATGAAGGCCAGATGCACAAGGGGGCTCATGCATCTGGAGTTCATTTGCAGTTTATTTGCAGAGGCCCTGGCATGCCCATTCTCTCTCTCTCAAATAAATATATTTTTTAAAAAAGCCTAGAAAGGCTCCAATGCCCTCAATTCCTGTATCAACATAAGATATCACTTCAGATTCATTCAGATAACTATTAAAGCTATAGGAAACCAGTGTTGACTGGTTTCTGAATCTGCAGAATATGGAAGCCTTGCCCAAGGCACTATGAAAAACTATGGTAAAATAAAATGACTATGGGACCTATGACTTCTGCCTCTGGGTGTACACCTACAGGAACTGAAAACAAGGATATGAGCAGATATTTGTACACCATGCCTGCAGTACCATCAGTCACAAAAACCACAAGGTCGGGGATAGAGAGATGGCTCAGTGGTTAAAGCGCTTGCCTGCGAAGCCTAACAACCAGGGTTCAATTCTCCACTGTCCATGTGAAGCTAGATGTACAAAGTGGTGCATGCATCTGGAGTTCATTTGTAGCATCAACAGGCCCTAAATTCATTCTCATCCTCAAGTCTCTTCTCTTCCCCCACATCTCTGTCTCAAATAAACAGCCTGACATGGTCGTGCACACCTTTAATCCCAGCACTCGAGAGGCAGATGTAAGAAGATTGCCATGAGTTCGAGGCCACCTTGAGACAACATAGTGAATTCCAGGTCAGCCTGGGCTACAGTGAGATCCTACCTCCAAAAACAAAAGCAAACAAACACACAAATTCAAGTAAATAAATAAATTAAAATGTAAACTTTGTGTCATATTTCTTACAATTATAAATAATGTAGCATTTTTAAAACATAGATTATAAAGGCACTTGGGTATTAAGACTCAGTACCTTTATTATTGTAATTTCAGTAATGTCAAATTAACAACCTAGTGAAAATAATCAGGACTGATTCCACTGGTGGACTTTAGGGACTGAGGGGACACTGCAAACAAATTAGACATTCATTGGACCCTATACCAAGCCAAAATGGTTAAGTCTTCCTTCCTTTCTTTTTTACTTTCCTTTCCTCCCTCCTTCCTCCCCTTGCTCCCATGTTTACTGAGGTAAGGACTTGCTATATAGCCCACCTTAAACTTACACCAATCCTCCTGCTTCTGCCTCTGGAATGCTGCAGTTGCAGTCATTAGCCACCGGGCCCTAGTTAAACTATAGATTTCTAACTGGATACTGAAAATCACCCTCCGATGAGGAGACCAGGAATGAAAGGCGAGTCAGCTCACGTAAGAACAGAAGCTGGGTTATGCAGTGTGTGGGACCCACAACAGCTACCGCACCCACCGTCCAGCCCGGAGAGGTGTTCTCACGAGAGGAGATTTTCGTGATGTCACCAGGCAATCGCATTGCATTGTTAATGCTTCATTCAGCCCAGGATGACCCTGACCCAGCGCCTCTGAATGAAAATGAAAATGAAAACATCTGGGAGGACTTTTCCCCAAAGCCATGAGCCATGGCATCCGAGCTGGCACAGGCCTCTGCCGGCTCTGCGTCCGCTGCGCTCTCTCCGGTGAGCTGAGAGCGGGGTGACGTCGGGCAGCGGGGAGCGCACGCGGGGAGGCCCAGGCTCCAGCCCCGCAGGTCACACTGCCCCCTCATGGGCCACCTGCTGTCCTCACCACTCCACAGAGCAGCATCTGTGGGATTCAGGAAGGAGACGGGAACTTCCTCCAAGGCCTGAATTCCAGCCACTCACCCTGGAGAGTGTGAGAGCTTAACAAATCTTCATTCAGGGCACACAGAGGAAGGCTCAGAGAAATGGCAGGGAGCTCAATGGGGTTTTGTGATGCGCCGGGACCACATGCCAACGACGCTGAGGAGACAGCACAGTATGGTTAAGTGCTTGGGCAGGCAGCTCTAGACTGAAACGTTAGCCTCTTGCCAACTTGCTGTGTGACCTTAGTAAGTTCCTAAACTTTTCTGGGCCTCAGCTCCCTGGTCTGAAAGGTGAAGACGTCAGACCCCATAAATGGCAGTTGTCATTTATACCCTCAGCTGAGGGTTTCCATAGCAGCCAGGAAGGATTTTAAATTTTCCTATGACTTCATTATTTTTGTTTATTAGAGAGCTAGAGAGAGGTAGATAGATAGATAGAGAGAGATAGAGAGAGAGAGAGAGAGAGAGAGAGAGAGAGAGAGGGAGAGAGAGAAAGCCTAAGCCCAGCACTCATGAGGCAGAGGGAGGAGGATCACCATGAGTTCGAGGCCACTCCGAGACTACATCATGAATTACAGGTCAGCCTGAGCTAGAGTGAGACTCTACCTCAAAAAAACAAAAAATAAAAATAAAAAAATTGAGAGAGAATGGACACTCCAGGGTCTCTAGCCACTGCAAACAAACTCCAGACATATGCACCACCTTGTGCATCTGGCTTTATGTGGGTACTGGGGAATCAAACCTGGCTCCTTAGGCTTTGCAGGTAAGCACCTTAACCGCTAAACCATCTCTTTAGCGCCACTTACTATGTTTTAGCCAATGGTAACATTATACTGTCTTCAACAGAAGGCAAAGTATAATTAGGGGAGAAGAGGTTCATGAATAACATCCTCATGAAAATAAAATAGAAGCCACACCTTTAACCCCAGCACAGGGGAGGAAGAGGATTACTATGAGTTCGAGGCCACCCTGAGACTACATAGTGAATTCCAGGTCAGCCTGGGCTAGACTGAGACCCTACCTCAAAAACCCAAATAAAATAAAACAAAATATGAGCTGGAGAGATGACTCAGCTGCTAAAGGTGCAGGCTTGCAAAGTCTAATAGCCCAGGTCCAATTCCTCAGTATCTACGTAAAGCCAGACACACAAGTGGTGCATGCATATGAAGCTTGTTTGCAGAGGCAATAGGAGCTTGTATGCCCATTCTGATTCTCTCTCCCCCTTCTCTGCTTGCACAAAAAAGAAAGAAAGAACTCAGTACTTGTGTAAAGTTTTGTAACACTAGATTCCCTTACACCATAGCAAAGGCCAGAAGCATTCTCATGCCACTGTGGATGTTAAACTCAAGCCAGAGGCTCACCTCTCAGCAACTCTGCCCTCCTCTGGCTGCTTCCTTCAGCCAGTTCCCTCTTCCTTTCCCCGCTTTTTATTTTATTTTATTTTTTAGTTTTTTAGTTTTTTTAGTTTTTAGTTTTTCGAGGCAGGATTTCAATCTAGCTCAGACTGACCTGGAATTCACTATGTAATCTCAGGGTTGCCACGAGCTCATAGTGATCCTCTTGTGCTAGGGTTAAAGGCGTGCGCCACCGCGCCCGGCCCCTCTTCCTTTTTCAATGACGGAGCCTGCTCTAGAGAGAGTGAGTCCCCGGCGGGAACTCCCTGGCTGGGGCCCTTATGGTCACAGTTGTATGCAGAGCATCACCAGGTTAGACCTGACCTTTCCAAAGCCACCCTGTTTCCCTCCTGGCCATGAACAGGCTTGGAGAAGGCACCTGCAGAAGAAATAATGTTTTGTGGGCTGGAGAGATGGCTTGACAGTTAAGGCGCTTGCCTGTAAAGCCTAGGGACCCAAGTTTGATTCCCCAGGACCTACCTAAATCATATGCACAAAGTGGCACATGGGTTTGGAGTTCGTCTGCAGTGGCTAGAGGCCTTGGTGTGCCCATTATTTCTCTATCTGCTACTCCCCACAGATAAATAAATAATTTTTTTTAAAGGATGAAATTTTAAAAGAGAAATGTGTTCTGCTTTTAGAACTTGCTAACTGGCAACATTTTGGATCCCAGGTACCAGGCACTCCTTCCACTAGCATGACTAAGACAGCCTGTCTAGGCAGCTGGCAGCCTCGCCTGATACCTGTTGGGTCATCAGTTACTGGTTGAGCAAACAGAAGTGATGAGCCTGGCAGAGAGTTATGAGCAATCTGGGGAAGGGACTTAGCTGTTTCATCGTCTCGTGGCTCCACTTTTCCAGTCCTGCCTGCAGGTGGTCAAGTAGGATTGACCAGTGAAGCTGCCCTGGGCATGGGCTCAGGTGTGCTCTGGTCTCTTTTTCTAGAACGGGGTTGGGTCTCTTTTTCTAGAACGGGGGCCATCTTTCTGACATACAGACGGGAGAGTCGGCATGGTGGCACACTCCTACAATCCTAGTACTTGGGAGGAAGGAGGGGAAAAAAAAAAAAAATCAAGTTCAAAAGAAGCCTCAGGCCAGGCGTGGTGGTGCATGCTTTTAGTCTCAACACTCGGGGGGCAGAGGTAGGAGGATCGCCATGAGTTCGAGGCCACCCTGAGACTACATATTGAATTCCAGGTCAGCCTGGGCTAGAGTGAGACCCTATTTGGGAAAAAGAAAAAAGGAAGAAAGGAAGGAAGGGAGAGAGGGAGAGAGGGAGGGAGGGAAGGACTCCAAAAAATAATTTTCAAAACGTATACGTACATACATGTATATGGGGCAGTAGAAATGGCTCAACAAGCACTTGCACGTGTGTGCAGAGTTTGTTCCCCGTGGCAGCAGGACTTGGAGCGCCCATACTCTTTCTGTGTCTGTCTGCTTTGCTCATCTCTCCCTCTCCCCCAAATAAATGTTTTTTTAAAAGGGGGGGAGGGGGAGGGAGAAGGCTGCAAGTGGGCCCCACACATACGCAAGTGGGTCGAAGACGGCACACGCGCAAAGTGAGGCCGGCGGAGCATGGGAGGGAGGCCTCAAGGCAGACCATCTGGGGGGCAGCGAAATATGCAGATCCCCAGATTCAGCCTGGACCTACAGTCCTGTGGGGAGACTACCACTCGCGAGACCCGGGGACCATGCTGCTATCCTTGGCTTTGATGGACTACCGGTTCATTTTCCTGAAGTATTCCCAAAGGAACTTTGGACAGCTCACTAATGACTCGTTCTTCAGTCATTTCACACAGACCTACAAACCAACATGCAGCGAAGTGGAAATGAACCCTGCTGGGAGGGCAGCAGAAGCCTCGATTCCACCAGTGGTTGGATAGACCGTCGGGAGATTATTCTAGGAGGACAGAAAGGGGAAGGTGCTGGCAGCCTGGGCGTGTTATCTCAGGAATGCGTGGGGCAAGGTCCTTGCTTACGCTGACATGGCACACGGGTGAGCCTTGCTGGGAAGGGCAAGTGTACCAGTCTCTGATGGAAAAGCCCCCGGAAACTGGCCACACCTCACCACCCTCATGCCAGGAAAGTATGCCACTCTACAGCCTGTAATGACTCCCTACCCTCTGCTCCCTAGACCCTGGCAAAAATCACCCTGGGGCGGGGGCAGGCTCAGGCCAGGGTTTACATGCAGGGCCACTGGCTTAACCAGCGCCCACCTTACCCATTTAAGCCTCTTTCCTTCCGGTTCACTGTTCTGGGGAGCCTGCCCCATATGTCCCCTTCTGGGAAGGCTACTGGAGACGCCTCAGGGCTCTTGCCTTCATTTTCTAAACAGTGGACTCCTGTGTTTCTGACGTGTAGAGTGCCTGCCTGGTCACCTCATTACGTCCAACAGCCAACAAGCACAGCCCTTTCATAGTGTCCCACCACTGACAACTGTTCCCCAGGTGTCAAGCTTACCAGCCCAGGCAGAGTTTTTTCCCGGCCTGGGTTGACTCTGGCATCTACTCTGACCTTCTGACATTCAGCCCTGCTGGTCACCATGCCTCTTGACCTTGCATTTTCCAAGCAGCTGTGAACCCCTAATCAACTGAGCTCCTTCACTCCACCCAGCTTGAATCGCTTACCCCGTATGGGGCTCTGGGACTAAGCTAAGCAGCTAGATAGCATTTATAACGGGCTGTAAAAGCGCACTGCCCACTGATATCGCAGCTATGTGGCCCAGTGTCATCAATCAGAGCTCAGGAAGCGCAGGTGCCCACAAAATAAGAGGCTGTACATGCAGAGTGCTGCACGTTTAGGGCAGCTCAGAGGCTAATGTGCACACGCAGCATTGGCTAAAAGTTGGATGCATTGCCCAATGGGTATACATAGGTAAAATTTCATATCATAGCCCATAAGTACGTACGATGAAGGTACCAATGAAAAATTACCAAAAAAGCTGGGCATGGTGGCGCACGCCTTTAATCCCAGCACTTGGGAGGCAGAGGTAGGAGGATCTCCATGAGTTCAAGGCCACCCTGAGACTACATAGTGAATTCCAGGTCAGCCTGGGCTAGAGTGAAACCCTACCTTGAAGAAAACAAAAAATAAAGCTGGGCATGGTGGCGCACGTCTTTAATCCCAGCACTCAGAAGGCAGAGGTAGGAGGACCACCGTGAATTCAAGGCCACCCTGAAACTACGTAGTGAATTCCAGATCAGCCTGGGATACAGTGAGACCCTACCTGAAAACAACAACAAAGGGCTGGAGAGATGGCTTAACAGGTAAGGCACTTGTCTATGAAGCCAAAGGACTCAGGTTCGATTCCCCAAGACCCACATAAGCCAGATACACAAGGTGGCACATGCATCGGGAGTTCATTTGCGGCGGCTGGAGGCCCTGGCATGCCCATCTCTCTCTGTCTATCTGTCTCTTTCTCTCTCTCAAATGAATATTTTTTTTAAAAAATCACCAACAAAAAAAGGACTGGAGCGATGGCTTAGTGGTTAAAGTATTTGCCTTAAAACCTAAAGACCCAGGATTGATTGCGCAGTACCCAGGTAAGCCATTTGTACAAGGTGGCACATGCCTCTGGAGTTTGTTTGCAGTGGCTGGAGGCCCTGATCACCTATTCTCTCTATTTTGCAAATAAATAAAAACAGCCCATATATTAATGCTACTCTCATTTTTTAAAGATTTTTAAAATTTTTTGGTTTATTCATTTATTTATTCGAGAGGGACAGAGACAGAGAGAGAGAATGGGCACACCAGGGCCTCCAGCCACTGCAAATGAACTCCAGTTGCATGCACCACCTTGTGCATCTGGCTTACGTGGGTACTGGGGAATCGAGCCTCAAACCGGGGTCCTCAGGCTTCACAGGCAAGCGCTTAACCGCTAAGCCATCCCTCCAGCCCGCTACTCTTATTTTTGATTAGAGAAGTCTCTCTTTTCAGATGGCAGTAGCCACTGGGGAGAGAAGTCAAAGTGCTGAGAAGAGACACTGAAGTGTTCATCACTAGGTGAGACATCTTTATCACACCTTCCAACCCGAGACCATTGCAGGAGAGGTGGAAGAAAGAATGTAAGAGCCAGAGAAAAGGGAGGAATGCTTACAATACTGTCTTCAGACATAAAGAGGCTGTGGCATTCATGACCTCACAGTGGCTGATGCTACCTACACAAGACCTGAGCAATAATGAACAGGCAAAATGATGAAGCCGGTTGTGGTGGTGCACACCTTTAACGCCGCCAGCAGAAAGGAGGGAAATAAAGGAGAGGGAGGTGGTGGGAGGAGATTATGATCTTGTATATTGTGTATATATACATATACATACATACATACATACATATATATGGAAGTTGTCAATAAAAAGTACAATTAAGCCAGACATAGTAGCACACCACTTTAATCCCAGAACTCAGGAGGCAGAGATAGGAAGATTGCTGTGAGTTCAAGGCCACCCTGAGAATACACAGTGAATTCCAGATCAGCCTGGGCTAAAGAGAAACTGTACCTCAAAAAAAAAAAGAAAAAATAATCATAATAATGATACAGATGCTGACTGGATGGTCTGGGGTACAGCCTGAGAATCTGCACCTCTAACAGCTCTAAGCGGTGATCGTGCGCTGGTCTAGAGCTCACTCTGAGGAACAAGATAGGCTTCAGGGGAATACGCAGGAGTTTGCCACAGGGGAGGAGGGCAGATACAGGGCTCGGAACAGAACACAGGCTTGGAGACAGGAACCACCAGGCCCTGCTAACTGCCACAAGCACTGAGAAAAATGTGCTGGTGAGGTCTGGGGAAGGAATGTCCCAGTAGCTCTCTGCTAAGTGCCTCACAGGAAATGGCACACATGCATACTTCATTCTTACCACAACCCTTCCGAGCAGACACCAGTTTAAAAGTACTAGTTCTGGCCTGGGCATGGTGGCACACACCTTTAATCACAGCACCTGGGAGGCAGAGGTAGGGGGATCGCTGTGAGTTTGAGGCCAGCCTGAGACTACAGAGTGCATTCCAGGTCAGCCTGGGCTGAAGTGAGACACTACCTTGAAGAAAAAAAAAAAAAAAAAAAAAAACAGGAGGCAGAGCTAGGAGTATTGCCGTGAGTTCTAGGCCACGCTGATAATACAGGGTTAATTCCAGGTCAGCCAGAGCTAGAGTGAGACCCTACCTTGAAAAACCAAAAGAAAAAAAAAAAAAAAGAACTAGTTCTGGGGCTGGAGCGATGGCTTAGTGGTTCAGGTACTTGCCAGCAAAGCCAAAGGACCCAGGTTCAATTCCTTAGTACTCACATAAAGCCAGATGCACAAGGTGGCACATGTGTCTGGAGTTTGTCTACAGCGGCTAGAAGCCCTGCCCTGCCTGTTCTCTCTATCTGCCTCTTTGTCTCTCTTTCAAATAAGTAGATTATTTTAAAATAAAAAGTACTAGTTTGGGGGCTGGGAATATAAGTATGTTGGTACAGTGCATGTCTGGCAACATGCAAAAACTTGGGTTTGATCCCCAGCACCCCACAAATTTGAGTATGGTGGCACAGACCTGTAATCCTAGCTCCCAGGAGGTGGACGAAGGAGGATTAGAAGTGCGTCATCCTCACCTACATAGGGAATTTGAGGCCAACCTGAAATACATGAGACCTTGTCTGAAGATAAAAATAAAAGGGGGGCTGGAGAGATGGCTCAGCTATTAAGGTACTTGTTTGCAAAACCAGGGTTCAATACCCCAGCATCCACATAAAGCCAGATACACAAAGCAGCACATCCATTTGGAGTTTGTTTGCAATGGCTAGAGGCCCTGGAGCGCCCATTCTCTTTCCCTCTCTCTCTCTCACCCTCCCCGCATCCTTAAAAATAAATAATATAAAAAATTAAATATGGGCTAGAGAGATGGCTTAGTAGTTAAGACACTTGCCTGAGAAGACTAAGGACACAGGTTCAGTTCTCCAGGTGCCACATAAGCCAGATGTACAAGGCGGCACATGCATCTGGAGTTTGTTTGCAGAGGCCCTGAAATGCCCATTCTCTCTCCCTCAAAATAAACAAATAAATATATATTTTTTTAATTAGGCAAAAAAGAAGCCAGGCATGGTGGCACATGTTTTTAATCCCAGCACCTGGAAGGCAGAGGTAGGAGGACTGTCATGAGTTCAAGGCCACCCTGAGACTTCATAGTGATATCCAGGTTAGCCTGGGCTAGAGTGAAATCCTACCCTGAAAAACCAAAAAAAAAACAGTAAGTAAAAAAGGGGTTTGGAGTCATGGCTCAGTGGATAAGTCACTTGCCATGCAGCTCTGGGTATCTGACTTTAGATCCCCACACCCCAGGGGCAAGCTTGGTGGGTTCCTGTGATTCCAGTGGGCCTGTGAGGAGGGAGGTGAAGACGGGAGAACTTCCTGGAAGCGTGCAGATGGGGTGGAGGAGGACAAGAGGCCCTGCCTCACGCTGAAGCGTAAGTTGGGGAGAGACACGAAAGTTGTCCTCCGACCGCTGCACGTGCGGCACCCCCCCCCATGCACACCCACACACACGCTAACTCAACTTCCTACAGTAGTTTCCTAACTTTCTGGTATGTTTGAAATGATATCGAAACAAAATACACCTAAATGCTCTGGGGCAAGTTTCCCTAGGTTCCTCTTAACCACTGGAAGATTTCTTTTTATTTTTTTGAGATTAAACTATTATAACAAGCCTGCTTTTGGCTACAAAATATAAATGCATGAGAAACATAAAAGTTTGATATGTGCGTGTATGTATGTTGCTGGAAATAGAATCCACAGCCTGCTACACAGCACTGAGCGTGGCATGTAAGAAGCCCCAACCCAGAAAGAGCTTTTAAAATATTTTTTTTAATATCTTATTTTTATTTATTTGAGAGACAGAGAGAGAGACAAAGAGAAAGAGGTAGAGAAACAGAGGGAGAATGGGCATGCCAGGGCCTCCAGCTGCTGCAACTGAACTCAAGATGCATGTGTCACCTTGTGCATCTAGCTTACATGGATCCTAGAGACTCGAACCTCAGTCCTTTGGCTTTGCAGGTGAACACCTTAACCACTAATCCATCTCTCCAGCCCTAACTATTCTTTTATAGGGGCTGGGGAGTTGGCTAGCATTTGCCGTGCTAGAATGAGGACCAGAGTTCAGATGCTGAGCACTCACATAATGCCAGGTGGGTATGGTGGCCCATATGTAATCGCAGCCCTCAGGATGTGGAGCCGGGGGTGGCCCCTAGGGCAAGTTGGCTAGTTAAACTAGCTGAGTTGGCACACTCTGGGTTCAAGTGAGAAACTCTGCCTCGGTAAAGTGGAGAGTGATAAAGAGACCCAGGATCACCATTGGGTTTGAGGCCACCCTGAGACTGCATAGTAAATCCCAGGTCAGCCTGGGCTACAGTGAGACTCTACCTTAAAAAAATTATTGATTAAATTAAATTAAAATTAATTAATTCATAATTTTAAAAAGAAAGAAAAATGACTGTGGGCCAGGCTGAAAGGGCAGTGAGCACTGAGTTAAGTGGCTGGCCAATGGGAGGAGAGTCCTCTTGCTGGGTCTATCTTTTTCCCAAGCCTCAGTAGGAACTCGCAAAGGGAATGAGGAGTCAGGACCTGCAAAAGAAAGGGAGTCAGGGTTTGGCAGACAGGTGAGGGGAGAAGGGAGACAATCAAGATAGATGCTTCTGGGAACAGCAATGCCTGTGGGAGAGTTGACAGGAAGCAGACACTACTGCCCACCCATGTGGACCTTGAGAATTGCCCCCCCCCCCCCCCGTCGTGCTTCAACCTACACGAGACCAGGAGGACACCCGTGCACAGAGCCGCTGCAGCACAGTGTCCAGCAGACACCTGGACAAGGGCACCGGAGGCTTCACGGCACAGAAGGTGGTTGATGGCTCGGGGTACCACTAGGGAACATACGGGGAGAATGACCACCAGCGAGGGAAGAAGGCTGCATCACTGACAGACGCCATCAGGAGGTATCAGGACAATTCTGCACAGCCGCTGGTGATACCTCTAGAGCTCTGCTCCAAGCTGGGGCGGAGAGGATGGCCGGAGGGTGCCGAGGCATGCAGGGAGGCTGTGCAGGCAGAGGGTTTGGCATTTCTGTGTCCTTCAGGTAAAGGTCGGAGGGCGAGACACAGGATGAAGACCTCCTTCTGCAAAGGGCACTGCTGAGCATATGGAAGAAAAGTCCACGGCATGCTAAAGGGAGGGGTGTGTGTGTTCGTATGCATGTGGGTGCGTATGTGTAGAGGTGCAAGTGCACGTGTATGCACAGGCATGTAGAGGTCAATACTGGGTGTCTTCTTCACTTCTCCTTATTTTTTCATACTTTTTTTCTTTTCACAATTTTTATTAACATTTTCCATGATTATAAAAAATAGCCCATGGTAATACCCTCCTTTTCATATATATATATATATATATATATTTTTTTTTTTTTTTTTTTTTTTTGATTTTTCGAGGTAGGGTCTCACTCTAGCCCAGGCTGACCTGGAATTCACTATGTAGTCTCAGGGTGGCCTCGAACTCACGGTGATCCTCCCACCTCTGCCTCCCGAGTGCTGGGATTAAAGGAATGCACCACCATGCCCAGCTCTTTTCATATATTTTTAAAAATTTATTTAAGAGAAAGAATGGGCACACCAGGGCCTCTTACTACTGCAAACAAACTCCAGATGCAAGTGCCACATTGTACATCTGGCTTTACATGGGTACTGGAGACTTGAGCCTGGACCAGCGGGCTTTACAAACAAGGGCCTTTAACTGCTGAGCCATCTCTTCACACACACACCCCTTCTTTTTGAGACAGGGTCTTTCACTAAATCTGGAGCTCACCCCTTCAGCTAAGACTAACTGACCAGCAAGCCTAGGGCTTCTCCCCTAGTGCTAGCATTGTGGAGTTGGGACGCTGCTGCAGCATCTGGCCTTTGGGTGGGTACTGAGGAACTGAACTCGGGTCCTCATGCTTGCATAGAAAGTGCTTTAGTGACTGAGCTAGCTCCCTAGCCCCAGGAAGAGAAAGAGAGAATGAGTGAGTATGTATGTGTATGTGTGACGTGTGTGGCATATGCTTGTGTATGAGCAGATACATACACCCTGTGTGCATGTGTGTGGAGACCACAGGAGAAAGTCTGGTGGCCTCCTCCACTGTATCTCACCAAGACAAATTCCCCCATCCCAGAGCTGTGGCAGCTTTTTGGGTCAGTAAGCTCTAGTGATTCTCTGGTCTCCACTCTCGGCAGGACAGATGTTACAGATGTGCACAGTCATGCCCAACTTTTTTTTTTCTTTTTTGGTTTTTCAAGGTAGGGTGTCTCTCTAGCCCAGGCTGGCCTGGAATTCACTATGTAGTCTCAGGGTGGCATCAAACTCACAGTGATCCTCCTACCTCTGCCTCCCGAGTGCTGGGATTAAAGGCATGCTCTACCACGCCTGACAATGGCCAGCCTTTTATATGGGTACCAGAAATAAACTCTAGCAATCTCAAGCCCAGCAAAGCCTAAGGACCTAGGTTCAATTCCCCAGGACCACATAAGCCAGATGCACATGCGCCTGGAGTTTGCAGGGGTTGAAGGGCCTGGTATGCCCATTCTCTCCCTTCCTCTCTATCAAATAAAATAAATTTTAAAATGTGTACTCAAAAAATAAAAACATTTGGTGTGGTGGTGCACACCTTAAATCCCAGTACTCGGGAGGCAGAGGTACGAGGATCGCCGTGAGTTTGAGGCCACCCTGAGACTACATAGTGAATTCCAGGTCATCCTGGGCTGAGGCAAGCCCCCTATCCTGCAGGGAAAGAACGACCAGCAAACGAAGATCCTTCTTGATCACACTTTATTGGAGAGCCTCTTGGTTAACAGGAAAGTTGATGGCGAGGGGCGAGGGGCGCAGGAGTGTAGCTGCTTTTATAGGGCAGAATACTATGGGATGCCTGCTGATTGGCTGCCATAGGCTCACCCACCCACAGGAGCCACGGGATAGGCTCAGGACAAGGTGCATCAAGCGCATGCACAACCTCAAGGGAGGTTGCTGCCTAAATGAGGAAGTATTTACCTCAAGACTGGCGGGAAGCCAGCATCATCTTGTAATGGCGTCTGCATTGGCTCCCTACACTGGGCTACGGTGAGACCCTACCTCGAGAAAAGAAAAAAAGAAAGAAAGAAAGAAAAAAGAAGACCTAGCTAAAGAGAGAGGTAGTCAATGCAGGTGAATCTTATTAAAGCTAAAAACAGACCAGACTCACTTTTCCATCAAAAGGTCTTTGTAGGGCTGGAGAGATGGCTTAGCGGTTAAGCGCTTGCCTGTGAAGCCTAAGGACCCCGGTTCGAGGCTTGGTTCCCCAGGTCCCACGTTAGCCAGATGCACAAGGGGGCGCACGCGTCTGGAGTTCGTTTGCAGAGGCTGGAAGCCCTGGCATGCCCATTCTCTCTCTCTCCCTCTATCTGTCTTTCTCTCTGTGTCTGTCACTCTCAAATAAATAAATAAATAAATTTAAAAAAAACAAAAAGGTCTTTGTAACCACATCTTGACCTTCAGTGGTATTTACCAAGCCTGTTCATATTACCCTCCAAGTTTCCCTAATCTGCAATCATTTTGTGTTTTATTACCTGTCTGTAAGTCCATGTGTGATGTCAGTCTATGTTCACTGCTGTGCCCATTCTCTGCACAGCTCCCACCAGGCATCACACCCACTATGATAATGGAATGGCTTTATTTTTTTTTTTTCAGACAAGGTCTCAGTATGTTGCCCAGGCTGGCCTCAAACTCACTATCCTCCTGCCTTGGCATCCTGAATGCTGGGATAGTAGGTGTGTGCATCCACACCCAGGTTGGAATTTTTAGTTTCAGTTCATCCAAGCGTGGCCACTTCCTGCTCAGCAACCATGCACCTGAGATGACCACCTTGACTTCTGGCGAACTGAAAACAAACATCTGAAGGATGTTCCAATGGGCAAGCAGGAATGTTGCAGGCCAGGCCCCTAACAGGTTGCCAGGCCTCCTCCGGGAACCCTGGCTCTTGCTGAACCTTCAACCAGTCACGGGAATGAGGTCCTCGGAGCAGAACAGTCTCTAAGAAAAAAGGAAAGTTGGCGATCTTGCCACGGGCAGGGGCATCTGATCAAGGAAATTATTCCTAGGATGCTAAAACAGCCAATGTGCTCAGAAGCGCTCAGAGAGAGGGACACCTGAGCGACAGCTGCCTGCCACAGAGGGCAACTCGGTGAAGGCATTCTCTGGTCAACAGTTAACCTGGTCTCGCCCACAGGATGGTGAAGAGTAGGATGGGAGGGGGCGGCAGCTCCCTGGGTTGGCATGGCAATCCTACCACTTATTAGCTATGCAATCATGGGCTAGTTTTCAACCTCACTCCCCAGTTTCCCCATCAGCCAAATGGAAAGGATAATGGCCAGCTGGATGTAGTGGCACACAACTTTAATCCCAGCACTCGGGAGGCAGAGGTAGGAGGATCGCCGTGAGTTCAAGGCTACCCTGGGACTATAGAGTGAATTTCAGGTCAGCCTGGGCTAGAGGGAGACCCTACCTTAAAAAACCAAAAAGAAAAAGTCATGCCACCTGGATTAGTATTCATCCACAGGCTGAGATATAGAGGTCGAAAGCACGGGCACTCACTTTCTGGGAGCCTCAATGATGCAACTTATGTGCCTGGAACCCACTGCTGCTCCAAGAAAAGAAAGGAAAGGGGGCTGGAGAGATAGATGGCTTAGCGGTTAAGGCACTTGCCTGCAAAGCCAGAGGACCTCAGTTCGATTCCCCAGGACCCACATGAGCCAGATGTACATGGTGGCGCATGCATCTGGAGTTCGTTTGCAGTGGCTGGAAGCCCTGGGATGCCCGTTTTCTCTCTCTCTCTCTCTCTCTCTTGCACCTCTTTCCCTCTCTCAAATAAATAAAATATAAATAAAGATACTTTAAAAGACTATCAATAAAAAAAATTATCACTAAAAAAAAGGAAAGGCAAGCCCACTCCCCAGGCTGCCAACAGCTCAGAACAACTGATTCAAAAGTATTACCGGTGTTATAGGAGATTTCCACATGCAGACAAGGAAGAGCCCAAATCTCTTCTATGCTTAACACATCAGGAAAGCAACACCAAGACAGGAGGAGTAAAAGAGGGAATATTGCCAAACAGCAAAGTACCTAACATTCCCTAAATATCTATTTCTCCTACAACAATTTTTAACACTTCCTGGATAGCCTCAATTTCTTCCAAGTAGAACAGTTTAAGTGATGAGTTTTAAAATGATGTGTGATGTTCACACCAGTGCCCTTTATACGGTACTTTCACATAATCTCATTCAAACTTTGACAAGCACCCACCAGGAAAATAGACTTAACTACAGCAGTGAGTCTCCCATCTAGCTGCAGCCCAGAGTCTACTGGTTGTATTTTGTTGTTGTTGTTGTTTTTGTTTTGGAGACGGGTCTCATCATGCAACCCAGGCTGCCCTAGAACTCCCTATGTAGCCCAGACTGACTTCAAACGCTCCATCCTCTGCTCTTCAGCTCTCAAGTGCTGGGATTACAGCTGTGCACCACCATATCCAGCTCTCAACAGTAACTTTCTAGAAAATCCCACACCCAGAATCTCTGGGAGTGGACTGTGAATGTGTATTTTCAACCTTCCCTGCCAGCTAGCCAATGGTTCCAGCGTACAGCAGAAATTGAGAACCACTGACTTTTCTACAGGTCTCCTTCCTTCTGTTGTGGAAAGGAGATGGAGTCTTTAATTCCCTGTCGGGGAGTAACAGAGACCCAGGTACAGGAAGGGCAAGGGATTTTTGGCCAAAAAGAAGGACTAGAAAGAGAACTAAGAGGGGGCCAGAGAAATGGCTCGAAGGCTAAGGTGCTTGCCTTCCAAGCCTAAAGACCCGAGTGCAATTCCCCAGTACCCTCATAAACCAGATGCACAGATGGGTGCCTGTGTCTGGAGTTTCCAATGGCTGGAGGCCCTGGTGCACCCATTCTCTCTCTCTCCCTCTCTCTGTCTGTCTGTCTGTCTCTCTCTGATTGCAAATAAATACATTTTTTTTAAAGGAAAGAAAGTAATAGGGCTGAGGAGATGACACAATGGTTAAGGCACTTGCTTGCAAAGCCAAAGGATCCAGGTTCGATTCCCCAGGACCCACATAAGCCAGATGCACAAGGTGGCACAATGTGTCTGGAGTTCATCTGTAGTGGCTGAGGCCCTGGGGTGCCCATTTTCTCTCTCTCCCTCTCTTTCTCTCTCTCTCCCTCTCTCTCTCTCAAATAAATAAATAAAAAGGAAAATTTTTTAAAGAAGAACAAGAAGTAGAGCTAAGGCTCCAGGTTTGGGAACACGCACACCCTCAGACCCCCGAGATGTAGGAGATGGAGAAGATGCAGATGACTGCATGGTTCCGAGAAAGCCAGTAAGATGCTATGGGGCAGCACAGGCAGGGCAAGGGAATGGGGAAGACTCCCCAGCTTCGTCCGTGAGCTAAAGCAGATGCAAAAGACAGTGGGAGCTTGAAGAAGGGCTTGGACAGTAAGAGCTCATAAACCAATGAAGACCAGTTCTCACCTGGCTGTGCAATCTTGGCATTACCTGCCAACAGTAAGTCCTGGTGAGGGCTCCCAGGAGGGACAGTTGCCAGGGGTAAGGGAGCTGAGTGAGTCCCTCCCAGTGTGAGCAGGTCATAGAATAGTCATGGATATGCAAATTCTATACTTTCTAATTAAAGGGAAGTGCCCCTGGCTTCTCAAATCCCCTCAGGCTGCCTGCTTCTAATATGGACAAACCCCACAGGGCCAAGTGTGGCAGTACAAGCTTGAAATAATTCAAAGCTAGCCAGGGCTACATGATAAGGA
Source organism: Jaculus jaculus (assembly GCF_020740685.1). NCBI lineage: Eukaryota > Metazoa > Chordata > Mammalia > Rodentia > Dipodidae > Jaculus > Jaculus jaculus. The sequence goes on along the minus strand of NC_059107.1, from coordinate 24,178,646 downwards.
GAAAAAAAAAAAAAAAAGATTAATCACACCAGGCTGTGGAGATGGCTCAGCTGTTAAAGGTACTTGCTTACAAAGCCTATTGGCCCAGGGTTCAACTCCCCAGAACCCATGTTAAGCCAGACACAAAAAGTGGTGCATGTGTCTGGCATTCGTGTGCAGTGCCAAAGAACCCTGGCATGCCATAAACACACACACACACACACACACACACACACACACACACACACACACACAAATAAATACATATCTTAAAAAAGAAAAAGAAAAAAGCCAGTTGTGGTGGCGCACACCTTTAATCCCAGCACGAAGGAGGCAGAGGTAGGAGGATCACAGTGAGTTCGAGGCCACCCTGAAAGTTCATAGTTAATTCCAGGTCAGAATGAGACCCTACCTTGAAAACACAACAAAAAAAGGGTGAGCTGGAGAGATGGCTTAGCGGTTAAGGCGCTTGTTTGTGAAGCCTAAGAATCCAGGTTCGATTCTCCAGGACCCACATAAACCAGATGCACAAGGTGGTGTATGCATCTGGAGTTTGTTTGCAGTGGCTAGAGGACCTGGCATGCTCATTCTCTCTCTCTCTCTCTGTCTCAAATAGAGTAAATAAGTAAATAAATAAATAATATAAACCTTTTTTTTAATTTTCATTTGTTTGAGAGCAACAGACAGGGAAATCGAGCCTTGAACCGGGGTCCTTAGGCTTCACAGGCAAGTGCTTAACCACTAAGCCATCTCTCCAGCCCTAAAAAGCAGAGCAATGGATTCACCAAGCAACCACAGAGCTCTGCAGGTAAGCAATGAAACCTTGAGACCACCGCTGTCGGTGGGACTATTTCCTCCAGCCCTCTTAGCATGGGGAGGAGAACCAGGTGGCTGGCCCCACCTGCATTCATTTCCTCACTGTTCCCACTTCCAGATTACTGCCAAGTTTGGGCCAGCAGCCCCACAGGAAATGCATATTCTCGGGCACCACCCAGAGCCAGACTCCATCACTGGTCTAGAATGACAAGGACTTAACCACTGCTGAATCACCGGTGCTGGAATGTAGCCTGGCCCATTACAGCATGCCATTCAATAAATATTTGTTAAATGACAGAATGTGTGTCCAGATGAAACCAGAGAGGAAAGGAAACAGGCTCAGAAGGCCCGACACTTGGAGCTGTCTTTGCGCAGTCAGTGCCGTGTGGTTCTCAGTGACTTGTAGTAAATGCCATGAGTTGGCGACAGTTGTATTTCACAACTATTTTCCCAGCATTCAACCCAGCTCACCCTAACAGGCTCTTGTTAACACCCTATGGTGGGCACAAAGGTCTCCAGTTTCCAAATCTAGATTCATGTCACCACTGTCAAGAGGTGTCACGGTCACAGATGGGTAAAAGAATTTGAGGGAACACCAAGTGCCCGGGGTCATAAAGCAACTATCTGTTTAACAATTGGCTGGTCTTCCTCACCCAAGCGTCCAGCCCGCTGCAGCAGGACTTTGCTCGCAGTTGGCACTCCATAAATACCTACAGAGCGAATGGCCAGCACCTGACTGGGCGGGACTGATAAACGCCAAATGCCCTCCTGCACCTTCTGCATGCCCAAACCCGCAGGGCTCTCTGCCAGCACGAGCAGAGGCTGGAGGGAAGGGGCACACTCGACCAAAGCAGTTGTGAACGGTGCCTGCGCCTGCGTGGGTCTTACGAGCTCTGCCAGGACAAGGGCAATCCACTACGCCTGCTTCCTACGCGCACTCACACAGGCGCACACGCGTGCAGCCCCGATGCCACCTCGCCAGCAAGTCACTCCACTCCAGAAATTCCAAAGGAAGGCTTGCCTCTGATAAGACCCAGGGGAAAGTTTATGGATTTATTTATATAACAAACACTGTTAAGGTGGTTTGAAAGCAATGTCATCAACATGGCTCAGGTGGGCTGTGGCCTCCAAGGGGTGAGGCTTGAGCTGACAAGGAAGAAAGTAAGGAGGAGTGGGAGTTCTCCACCAGACGTGCAGGAGGCTAAGTGAGCCTGGCTACGAGCCCACCTTGGAAAGCCCGGTGTGCATCAGGCACCATGTGGTCACTTTCCACACCAGGTGTCTGTCCCCTTATCCTCACACAACCTTTGGGGGTAGGCATGTTTCATTGCCCCCCCCCCCCAACACACACACATACACGCTCCTCATGATTCTACAGCTAAGGAGAAAGAAATGGCTCAGGCCCCTTGCTAGTGGTGAGAGACAAACCTGACTGTCCCCTGGTGATCTTTATGAAGTTGAGGGAATAACGGCGAGGTAAGTGATACCCATGGTGCGTTACAGCCATGCAAATCAGTTTCCCCGTGATGGCGAACAAGGTACATGCTCCAACAGGCATTTATTTAAAAAAATATTTTATTTAGTTATTTGAAAGATGCATATATATATGTGTGTGCATGCATATATATACATATATATATATATATATACACACACACACATATATATATATACACACACACATATATATATATATACACACACACACACATATATATATATATATATACACACACATATATATATATATATAGAGAGAGAGAGAGAGAGAGAGAGAGAGGGGGGGGGGGGGAGGGAGGGAGGGAGGGAGGGAGGGAGGGAGGGGTAGAGGGGGGGTACACTGAGAAAGCACACCAGAGCCTCTAGCCCCTGCAAATGAACTCCAGATGCATGCGGCACCTTGTATATCTGGCTTTACGTGGGAACTTTGGTAACTGAACTTGGGTCCTTTGGCTTTGCCAGCCAGTGCCCGTAACCACTGAGCCATCATCTCTCCAGCCCACCAACAGGCATTTCTGCTTCTCTCTTGTTCTCTCTCTGTAGTTACTAAGGCCCCTATTTTCTCTTGAAACTCATAGGAAGAGAACGCAGGGATGGAAGGAGCTTTGAAATCAGACTTACTTTACATTCCAGTTCTGCACCTTATCCTTGGACTTGCTACTTTTTGGTCTTTCTGCCTCGGTTTCCCCATTTGCAAAAGAACATTACCACCATGATGTACACCAGTGCCAGGCAGCGGGTGAAGGTCATTAATGAAAGATAACCATTTTTCCTGGGCCTCCTTAGCGCCCCATGGCAGTTACTATCCTCACAGTTCCTAACACAAAGGCCAAGTCACATATGTGTAAGCAGTTCCTGGAACACACAGTAAAACCCAGAGCCCTCACTACCCAGGAAAAGTCACTGCAGAGTCAGGCTAGGAGGGCTTCCCTGGGTCATCTCATCCTAGCTGTCACCTGATGCCTGTATCTTGACACTTTACCTTCCCAAGTTCCCAGAAATACTCCAGGGATAGCAGAGGGCCTGGCCAAGGCAGGGTGCGTATGTATATGGGCTGAGGGTGGGCCGGGAGGCTGCCACTGAACCAGGTTGGGACAACAGCAGGCAGCCGACTGGGGAAAGTCAGCAGCTGCCACAGGCCTGGTGTCCCTGCTGCCAGCAAGTGATGAATGGAGGAGGGAATTTAAAAAGGAGCCAACAAAGATGTCCCTAATCTTGATGCGGCTTCATTTCTCGCCCCCTGGCTGACCATTGAGTGAGAACTTAAGCCCCGGTCCCTTTTCTTCATCAGACATTTGAAACTGAAAGATCCCATTTCTCCCCAAGTGGGAGATGGCATGGGTAGAAATACTGAGGAGGCTGATGGGGGGCCAGAGGGGGGAACACGTGACTTATACATTTGGCCAGCTCTATGCCCAGTCCCTTCTTCGCAGTCCAACACCTTCATAGAATGTTCTCCCTATCTAATCACAACGAACGACTATCCCTTCTTCCTGTCTCCCACTCCCCATACACATTTGCAAGATATCTATTTAATTTTATTTTATTTTATGCTTACAAGTAGGGTCTCACTCTAGCCTAGGCTAACCTGGTACTCACTCTGTAGTCCTAGGCAGGCCTTGAATTTAACAGCAATCCTCCAACCTCTGCCTGGGATTAAAGTGCCTCGTATTAGAGTGCTGAAATTAAAGGCATGTGCCACCATGCCCACTGGATTTTAGCAAGAGATTTCCTGCCCGGGACCTAGAGACTGAATGGGATGCTGGCAAAGACCGACAAAACAATGCTGGCGGTTTTCTGTCTCTCTCATTCTGAAATAAGGATTCGAGGCAGACAAGAAGTCCTGCCCAGTGGCTGTTCCAGGTAGGGGTGTGTGGGCCCTCTCCGTGCTGGGAGAGGTATGACATGGGTTTTTCACATAAACCACACCCAGATGCACCCCTCTGCCATGCCCAAGTGGAAGGGCTTCACTCAGCAAGGAGCTGCTAACAGAAACGCTACGGAAGCTGCTTCTCTAAGGTGACGTGGACTCCACTTTTCTGCAGCCCCTTGCCGTGCCAGGAGTAGGAAGCCTCGTCATTTAGAGCCACATGGGACCAGAGAGAGCTCCTGACCCTGCACAGGTAGCCACTCATCACTAGGATGGCAACCCCCGAAAACGCCAGTAAAGCCTGGCCTCGGGCTTCTCCCATCTGGATAACTCTGCAGCAGCAAAGCATGCCGACCACGCCGAGCTCTCTCTCCGCCTCGTCCCTCCTCTCCTTGCGTGCACCTGCCCTTGGCATGCCAGCCTTCCTGGTAACTACGGCAACCCGATTCTCTTCCCTTCAAAAGGGCAGTGTTTCTCTCATGGCTCCCTGGGACCCGAGGGGATTGGAAAATCAGGTCAGTTTAGCTAAACTCTCTTCTGCAAGGGAGCGGGATGGGAATACAGGAACTGCCTCAGGTGCTCATTCCCTGGCGGTTGGGAGCATATGTCTAAACGACTTGGAAACAACCTGGCTATCCCTGCTCAGCACTGCATACTTCGGTCTCTACCCTTCTCTCTGGGGTCTCAGCACCCTCCCTCCCAGGGCTCTGGTTAGCCAGCTGTTTCCGGGGGACAGAGTCCACATTCAACAGCATCTTAAGCTGACATGAGCCTACTTACTGACTTCTCTGATTAAGGTGCCTTAGCAACACCACCCCGAGACCCATGTCAAGTTTGCCCATTCTGAAAGTAAATGGTAACTTAAGGCCAATTTAGCCAAAGGGTGCTCTGTGGCCCTGAGGTGGACAGGGTGGAGCGCCCAGACCAGGCTTCTGCTAATAATAGGAACACAGATTCACAAGTCCACCTAAGGACTCTAATTATTACTTAATCTTTGTAAGTCACCTTCTCCATCTGAAGGTGGAAGATTAATACTACTGACCTCATGCAGCTGTTGAAAGGATTAAATTAGAGCACAATACAAAATATTCAGCCCATGGGCATGGGAGATGTTCATGGGACATATAGTTTTTGCTTGCTTGTTTGTTTGTTTTTGAGACACTGTGATGCTATGCGGTTTAGGCTAGCCTCAAACTCATAATTTTCCTAACCTCAGCTTTACAAGGATGGGCTATCAAACCTGGCTAAACGGTGTAAATCTAAAACCCAAGCTTGGATGTGTTTTGCATGTTGCTGTTAATATTACAAGGGTATACAGGTATCAGTGGGCCACTTGTGACGTAAGCAGGGAGCACACAGGGCTTGAACAAATTCTCTGGCAGGCTAGTTACATTCCCACCTCAGGAAGCACGTCAGAATGTAAACTTTTAGGCTGACAACGGTAAGGACAGGAATGTACTCAGTTGGTGGAGGACTTGCGTAGCACACAGGAAGTCCTACATTCAAATCCCCAGCAATGCATAAACTGGTGTTTGTGATAAAGTCTGCAATTCCAACACTCAGAAGGTGTAGGCAGAAGGATAAGAAGTTTAAGGTCATCCTCAAATACAAAGCAAGTTCAAAGAAGATTGACCCTGGGTGTGGTGGCACACGCCTTTAATCCTAGCACTCGGGAGGCAGAGGTAGGAGGATAGCTGTGAATTTGAGTCCAGCCTGAGACTACATGGTGAGTTACAGGTCAGCCTGGGCTACAGCAAGACAGTACCTCATAAAACAAACAAACAAAAAAGTGCCATCAGCCAGACAATAACCTTAAATCGATTGTAACTGATAATAAAAATAGTTATTTGCTTGTGATCATTGGTACTTTTACTGTCCCACATACTGAAAACTCCTATGACACAATGCACAAATGATTCTGCCACCATGAATGAAACTCGCCCATCTACACAGACCAAGAAGACTGAAGAAAAACTCACACAATTACCACAGATGAGGAGAAGCCAGGCATGAATTTTAGGGCAAGGTTTACATACAAGAAAGAAGACAGACAACCTTTGCTCGACTCAAGACTGACATTTATTTGCTTCGTGACCCTGGACAAGTCACTTGTCTGCACCCGAGTTTCATCAGTGAGATGCAAAGCCACGAATACATAATCAGAAAGGTCTCTTCGGCGTGAGGGGAGGGTGGGGACTTAGCTTCCAGAGGGAGTTAGGTGTTTCACAGGTACTTTTCCTAGTGAAAGCCGAACTGGCATTCTCAATCGCCTCTTGCTGGCTGCCCCACCTGCGCAGCCAAGGTGCAGAGAGCGTATGTAACTTGCCTAGGTCACCCAGGGAATAAGTCAGAGGCCCAAGATGCCAAGCTCCAAAGGCTCGGCCTCTTTTCATTACCCACACTTGCCCGTGGGTTGGCCATGGTCATAGCGGAAGGGTCACAGGTAAGTGACACCATGCCTGCCTCACTTCCCAAGGCGAGTTCCTGAAGCAGGAGGGCAGAAAGCTGAATGGAGAGGTGGTTAGAAATACGGCTTCCAGCCGGGCACAGAAGCGCACCCAGCACTTGGGAGGCAGAGGTAGGTGGATCGCTGTGAGCTCAAGGCCATCCTGAGACTACATAGTGAATTCCAGGTAAGCCTGGGCTAGAGTGAGACCCTACCTCGAAAAACCAAAAGGAAAAAAAAATATATATATATATGTATGGCTTCCAGCCAGGCATGACAGAGCATGTATTTAATCCCAGCACTTGAGAGGCAGAGGTAGAAGGATCACTCTGAGTTCGAGGCCAGCCTGAGACTACATATAGTGAATTTCGAGTCAGCCTGGGCTAGAATGAAACACTGCCTTGGTGGGGGATGGGAAGGAGTGTGTTCCTCCCTAGCACCATAAAAAGAAAGAAAAAAGGAAAGGAAAGGCAGGTTCTATCCAGCCTGTGTAACATTTACACAGCTCACAGAAGTCCAGTGACTTGAACTGGGGCTATAACCCAAAGACAGACTGCTTGCTAGATGCGCCTGAAGCTCTAGGTTCAGCCCTCAGCACGGAAAAGAAGAAACAGGCGATGCTATTGTTTTGCTGTTGTTGTACACCGAGTGTCCCTGAGCCTCGGGTAATTCAAGTCCCAGGTGGGATTGCTGGGAGGATTTACAGAAGTTACCCATGCAACGCTTTCCACACCCCTCCTGAATGCGGTAAGTGCTCAGCCAACGACCTGTTCTCCACCTCAGCTGAGAGCATTTTAGGTGACAAGATACTTTCAAGTTATCTATGGCATGAGTTATGAACCTGGGGTTCGCTGGACCCCAGAAATAATGTGGGGGGGGGGAACGGGGAATAGCCTTGCACACCCACCCACCACAGACAGTCTCTCAAGATCTGGAACCTGACAGAGGTTAAGAAGACCTTTTTCAAAGCTGTAGACCCAACTTCCTATAACATTTCTGAAATGAACAAACGTCGGCCCTCCTGACATGAGAAAAAAAAATGCTGAGATCTGATGTGTGTCTCCAAGACCCGTTACCAGAGAAAAATGCCCACATCTCTCAGGGAGTCCCCCGAGGTCTAAATGCAAATCGGGGAGCCGGCAGGAGTCAGGCTTCAGGAACCTTCTCTGGCAGGGCCCATCCCCATGATCCATTCTTCCTCCAAGAACAGTGGGCATGTTTGTCTGTGCACGCCATCAAGTTGAACACATACAGAAGGCTGGCCCTTGGCAGTCCAGAAGCGCCCAAGTTCTGCAGCAAACAGCGCCCAGCTCTGAGGGGCTGCTCAGGCCTGACCTGCACTGCCCGACTCTCTAGGGGCCTGCCCCTCCCCAGAACTGCCTTGATTTGGGCAGAGTCTGGGTGCTGCTGCAGCCTTTGGCCCAGTGGGCAGGGTCCAAGCTGCCCACTGGACCCTCTCCGGTTGTTGGGACAACCGTCCTCAGGAATTTCAGCCTCCCGGTCTTTCCTGGGTGAGAAGGGGAGAGTTGGCAAGGCTGGCTGCTCTTCCAAGCCCCTGGTGAAAGGGGAGGCTGAAAACTGGATTCCCTACCCCCAGCAGCTCCATGCCGGACAGCACACAAAACAGCTCGGCCCCAGAGGGAGGAATGTGCCAAGACATTCTTTAGGGTTGGTAACCAGAGACACTATTTTGTACTCGGTGGCTAAGAAATCACTTTTCTAACCAAAGGACCATGTGGCTTACTTCTTTTTAATTCAGTAGGCTGGGTGGGCATCTGCACGACTTGGGTGCTGACATACATATTCTGAAGGAGTGAAATTTTCTTAAATGTGATTTTTCACTTGTCTCATAGCATTAAGTAGTTACACAGACATAGTAACTTTGGGAGAACTGATCACCCCATTCCACCATCCCCCCAAAAAAGCTCAGCTCGTTTCAGCTTTGGCTAAACTGCTCCCTTCATATCCTCGAAGTCAAGTCCCCATTGTCCCTCCTCCTCATAAATCTGCTGGGGTAAAGAGGGGTTGGGGAGATGCTTAGCTGTTAAAGGAAGTTGCTTGCAAAGGCTACTGGCTTAGGTTCAATTCCCCAGTGCCCGTATAAAGCCTTATATACAAAGTGGCACATGCATCTGGAATTTGTTTGTAGGGACAAAAGACCTTGATGCATGCACATACACACAGTCCCTCTCCCACCCTCTCTGCTTGCAAATAAGTAAAACTGGGCTGAAGAGACGGCTTAGCGGTTAAGGTGCATGCCTGTCAGGCCTAAGGACCCAGGTTCGATTCTCCAGGTCCCACATAAGCAAGGTACCCATGGTGGCACATACGTCTGGAGTTCATCTGCAATGGCTGAAGTCCCTGGCATACCCATTCTCACTCACTCTCTCTAATAAATAAATAATAAAATAAATATTTTAAAAAGCATTTAATTAAAAAATATTTTTAAAAATAAATTAATTAAAGGGAAAAAAGTTTAAAAAGGAGATACAGAGGGCTGAGAGGCCCTGAGAGAATGCCTAATCAATGTACCCTCTCACCCACTGAGCCCTCAAACCTCAGAGAGGTCAAGCAATATTCCTGTCAGTACACAGACAGGATTCAACAGCAGAACCCCTAACCAGGTGACCAGAAGATTCCACACACCCATACGTGGATGTCCTTTGCCCAGCTCCATCAGAAAACTTCCAAAGTGCCCACTATGGAGACCCTCAGTGCTGACCCCAAGCTCAGAGCCACACACAGGACCAGCGCAGGCAAGATGAGCTGAAGACACAAAGTGAAATAGGACGCAGTTCTGCCAAGTTTGCTTTGGACTTCTCACTAGGCCACTCTGCCTAAAGCAAAGGCTGCGTGGGCCTGGCCTAGCACGGAAGGCAAGACATAGTACCTAGCTAAAGTACAGTCATACTGGGTTTTTCCCACTTACTATATAGATAAGGTGTTTTTTTTTTTTTTTTGGGGGGGGGGGCAAGCCCAGCAGACTGGCTTTTTAATTTTTTTTATTGGAGAAAGCGAGAGAATCAGCGTGCTAGGGCCTCTAGCCATTGCAATCAAACTCCAGACGCCTGTGCCACCTTGTGCACATATACAACCTCGCTCACCTGCATCTCCTTGTGTGCGTGGTTTACATGGGATCTGGGAGTGTCAAGCATGGGTCCTTAGGCTTTGCAGGCAAGCGCCTTAACTGCTTAACTATCTCTCCAGCCCTTAAAATTTTTTTGTTGTTGTTGTTCATTCTTATTTATTTGAGAGTGACAGAGAGAGAGAGAGAGAGAGAATGGGTGCCGCCAGGGCTTCCAGCCACTGCAAACGAACTCCAGACACGTGTGCCCCCTTGTGCATCTGGCTAACGTGGGTCCTGGGGAACCGAGCCTCGAACCGGGGTCCTTAGGCTTCACAGGCAAGCGCTTAACCGCTAAGCCATCTCTCCAGCCCTCTCCAGCCCTTTTTTAAAACTTTTTTCTTCAAATCATTTATTTATATTTATTTATTTACAAGCAGAGAGGCATAGAAAGAAGAGAGAGAAACAAACAGAATAGGTGCACCAGGGCCTCCAGCCACTGCAAACAAACTCCAGACACACGTAGCACTTTGTGCATCTGGCTGTACATAGGAACTGGGAAATCAAACCCAGGTCCTTTGGCTTTGTCGGCAGACCCCGTAACCACTGAGCCATCCCTCCAGTCCTTTTTTGTGTTTGTTTGTTTTGATTTTTCAAGGTAGGGTCTCACTTTAGCCAAAGCTGACCTGGAATTCACTGTGTAGTTTCACGCTGGCCTTGAGCTCACAGTGATCCTCTTACCTCTGAGGAGGCTGGGATTAAAGGTGTGAGCCACCACACCTGGCTTTTTAAAATTTTTTATTCATTTTTGTGTTTTTTTTTTATTTGAGAGAGAGGGAGAGAGAGAGAATGGGCACGCCCGCCAGGGCCTCTTAGCCACCGCAAATGAACTCCAGACACATGTGTCACCACGTGCATCTTGTTTATATGGGTACTGGGGAGTCAAACCGGGCTCCTTAGGCTTTGCAAGCAAGTCCTTCACCACTAAGCCATCTCTCCAGTCCTAGAGTTAAGGCTTACTTCTATTTATAGCAGTAGAAATGGTTAGTTTTCCATTTGTGAAAGTAGTACAAAAAATTTTTTCAGTACCTGATGTGAAAACAAATATTAAATAAGCAACATGGGCCTGGAATATAGCTCAATGCTTAAAAGCACCTGCTTGTAAAGTCTGTGGGCCCAGGGTTCAATTCCCAGGCCATCCATGTAAGCCAAACATTACAGGTGTCTGGTGTTGGTGTGCAGCAGTAAGAAACCCTGTCACACATGTGCACACAATATGAATATATAAATAGAATTTTAAATAAATTGAAAAATAAATCATGTGGTGGCGCACACCTTTAATCCCCACACTCAGGAGACAGAGGTAGGAGGATCATCATGAATTCGATGCCACCCTGAGACTACATAATGAATTCCAGATCAGCCTGGGCTATAACAAGACCCTACCTCAAAAAATAAAATAAAATAAAATACAGATAAGTAAATAGCCTGGTGAATATATCAAAAAGTCCATGTGTCTTTAAAATTTAGGAAACTGGCCAGGCATGGTAGCACATGCCTTTAATCCCAGCACTTGGGAGGCAGAGGCAGAAGGATCGCTGTGAGTTCGATACCACCCTGAGATTTCATAGTGAATACCAGGTCAGCCTGGGCTAGTGAAACTATACCTCAAAAACAACAACAACAAAAAATTTAGGAGCCAGGTGTGGTGGCACACGCCTTTAATCCCAGCACTGGGGAGGCAGAGGTAGGAGGATCGCCGTGAGTTCGAGGCTACCCTAAGACTACAGAGTGAATTCCAGGTCAGCCTGGACCACAATGAGACCCTACCTCGAAAAAATAAAAATTTAGGAAACTGCTCTAGCCAATTCAGTTCATGGTAACTACACACTTGCCCTCTCTTTTCTTTTTTCTCTTTTTTGTTTTGTTTTGTTTTGTTTTTCGAGATAGGGTCTCACTCTAGTCCTGGCTGACCTGGAATTCACTCTGTGTTCTCAGGGTGGCCTTGAACTCACAGTGATCCTCCTACCTCTGCCTCCCCAGTGCTGGGATTAAAGGCGTGAGCCACCACGCTTGGCTCACACTTGCCCTCTCAAAAAAAAGTATTTTTGAGAAGTTGTCTATGGCTATGTTCTTCTTTCAGAGGCATGGTCATTGCTGGTCCCCACCCTCCAACATAACAGCACACCAGCCTCAGCTACAGAATATTATGCTCCAGGACTCGTCAAAGGTAACTTGTCTCTTCTAAAGAAAAAAAGGCAAAGGACAGGGAGGGTGGGCAGTCATAGCGCTCCTGGGGCAACTGATCTGAGGGGCATAGGAAAAAACTATGCGATTCAAATTTTGAAGTTAGAATGTCAGAGCTGGGCTGGTGTGGTGGCTCACACTGATAATCCCAGCACTTTGGGAGTGGATGCAGGAGGATCAGGAATTCAAGACCAGCAGAGGCTACATGAGAGTGTCTCAGGAAAAACAAAAAAAAAATCAGAACTGGATGCAAACTTGATGTAGGCAAGTAGAAAGACCAAAATATTTGTGGGCTGGAGAGATGGCTTAGTGGTTAAGGTGCTTGCCTGCAAAGTCCAATGACCCAGGTTCAATCCCCCAGTATATACATAAGACAGATGCACAAGGTGGTGCATGCATCTGGAGTTTGCAGTGGCTAGAATCCTTGACGCACCCATTCTCTCCTTCTGCCTCTCTCTCTCAAATAAATAAATAAATAAATAAATTTTTAATGAGCAAATCACATATCTGGCTTTCAAATGTTCTCTTAGGCTTAAATATGGGAATTGGGGCTGGAGAGATGGCTAAACTGTTAAGTCACTTGCCTGCAAATCCTAAGGACCCAGGTTCAATTCCCCAGTACTCACGGAAGCCAGATCCACAAGGTGGACCGTGCATCTGGAGTTCGTTTGCAATGGCTAGAGGCCCTGGAGAGCCCATTCTCTCTCTATCTGCCGTTTTCGCTCTTTCTACCTCTCTCAAATAAGTATTTTTTGTAAAAAAGGAAACTAGACTTAGATCTCCTGGGTCTCTTCCAACTTTACTTTTTTCAAGGTAGGGTCTCACTCTAGACTAGGCTGACCTGGAATTCACTATGTAGTCTCAGGCTGGCCTAGAACTCACAGCCATCCTCCTACGTCTGCCTCCTCTCCAGAGTGCTGGGACTAAAGGTGTACGTATGCCACCACACCCTGGCTCTTTCACTATTTGTTCGTCCTTCCATGCAAACCTTTAAGGAGACCCACAAGGAAACTGAGTCCTAGAAGTTAAAGCAGCCTTCCTAACCCTGTGTAGCATAAAAATGTTCTCCTCTAAATTATATAAAAGAGACTATTCAGATATTCGATGCTTTGAGTTCAGCAGGTACCCAGGAAGTGATGAATGAACGTGTTCAAGAGAAGAGGAACGCCCGTTTTCTTTCTGCCTTTTCCTTCCTCCCCCTTCTTCTTTAAACCTACTTCTTTCTACACGTCCCATCCTGGACTTTCGAGGTGCCCCCAATCTAAACACTACAAGACGAAGTTTCTCAAAAAAAAAAAAAAATGGCACCTCAAGTTGCTCCACGGGCACAAGGTCACAGACCAGAAAATTCCACATTCCTGAGACACTTTAACCACAAACCATGTCAGCAAAGGACAACAAAGTGATCTGCAGGTGGATGGCGAGGGCTCTCCACTCCCAGGACGTGCAAGGGGCAGGTGTGTGTGTGTGCAAAGCAATACCAAGTAGTCAAGGGTAGATGAGAACCTGGACCCGTTAAGACTTGACCTGCCAAAAGTGCACCCTCCACACACACACACACACCAAGGTCAGGACTTGCCAAGGAAGAACTGAGCAGTCTCGGGCCCCAGAGGGAAGAAAGGGAGGAGAAAGAGGTGATGGGTAGGGCTAGGCGGGAGGCCTCTCACCTCCATCTGTATCCTCACAGCTTCCAACTTGCTATGAGATTCCTGGAGAACCAGTCTCTCCCCCTTTGGCCCTCCCCCGCCCTCTCCTTTCTCCGCCACCCGCAGCCTCCCCTGACTTGCTTCAGCAGCCACCCAGGCACCTGTCAAAAAGCTGCCTTCCCCTCGCCAAGTGCAATGCCCTTCCTCCAACAGCCTCCCAGAAACCCCAGCGTCCTTACTGAACCCCCACCTCCCCCCTTCCACTTCCACCCAGCCGGGAGAGCCACTCCCCCCCCCCACACACACACACCCAGGAAGACCTGCCTTCCACCTTGCCTAGGTCGGTGCCCCCACCTCTTATCCTAAAGGGGTCGGGGGCGGGGCTAGCGCTTAAGGTCAAAACTCCGAGCAGGTGCAGGCTGGGGCCTAAAGTCCCCTCCACCTGGGGTGGCTGCGCCGGCTCTCAACATCTCTTGGGGGTACAGGAGTGACGCCCAAGAAGAGGCGAGGGTGGGGAGCCAAGGGAAGAAGAGGGCCAGAGTTCTCTTGGCCCACCTGCCCAAGTCCCCAAAGGGCTCCAAGGGCAGGTGAGGCCCGGACGGGGATGCACCGCGGCTGGTGCCGGGGGGTGGGGGGGTGGGGGGGGCGGAGGAGGGGGTGTCCTACCTGTCCCGGGGGTCGATCCAGCTGGTGGTGCGGTTCTTGTGGTCTATGTAGTAGACCTTGCCGTCGAAGTCGCGCGCCTCCTCCCAGCCCTCCGGCAGGGGTAACTCCGGCCGGGGCATCTTCGCGAGCGCGGCCCGCGCTCCCCCATGCAGCTCCCCGCCGCCGCCACGGGGCTCAGCGGCTCCGACCGGCCGCTCGGCGGGCAGGCGATGGCCGCGGCACCATGATCACAGGGGAGTGGCGCCCGTAGATTCCCCACGGTGGGGATGGGGGGTTCCTAAAAGGGACCGTCCGGGGTAGCGCGGGTGTCCATCCGGTCGCCACCGCCACCGCCACCGCCCCCCCCCCGGGCCCCGCCGGCCTCTCACGCTGCCATGTGCGCCCGCAGCGGCGCGGAGCGGGGCGGGCCCCGGGTGCGCGCCCAGCCGGCCCCGGGCCGAGCGCCGCAGCCGCCCCAGCCTCCCAGAGCTCGCCCGCCGCCGCCGCCGCTCGCCGGCGTCCCCCCCGCTCCGAGCCCCGGCGACTCCCGCCTCCGCCAGGTGCGGCTCCGGCTCCGGCCGTGCAGGTAAACTGCGCTGCCCCGGAAACGAGAGGCGGAGCGCCGGGCGCCCGGGGATCCCGGGTCTCCTCCCCGCGCAGAGCGCCACGAGGGCGGGTCCAAGGGCCCCGAGACGCGCCCCCTCGTGGGACAGTCCCGACGCCGACCACCCCTGCCCGGGGACCGCTTCAGACGCACATCACAGCCTCCATCCCTCCATCTATCATCCCTCCATCCATCTCCCCCCACCCCCTCCACCACCACCACCCCTTTCTCTACCTCCGCTTCCCACGCTCGGCTCGATCTCTCCACCCCGAGCTGGGGCTAGGGGGGAGGGGAAGCGAGGGTCAGGCTCTTGGCACAGGTGGCCCCCAAATCTTAACGCAACCCCTCTTTTCTCTGAATCGGGAGTCAGGCAAGAAATGGTTAAGCGAAAACATTCTTGCAAATCGGGCAACATAAGTTTTCCAGGAGCTCTCGTCCCTTCCCCCAACCCTTGCACCATCTGTCTCCTTCCTATTCAATGCTCCCCACGTTGTTTCAACCACAGCCCCCCCACCCCCCCCATCCACCCTTCCCCAGCTACAATTTGCAAGTGTAGCTCGCTGTCCTTGGGGGTCCCTAAAATTAGGAGTGCGGTGGAGCTGTTTCCCTAGGAGGACTTCCAGCGGGTGTCGGGGGAGGGGGAGAAATATCTTCTGATCAGGCGTGGTGGACCAGTGCACCTGCCCTCCCAGCTACTCCAAAAGTTGAGATAAGGATATTGCTTGAGCCCAGGAGTTGCAGGCCAACTTAAATCAAAATACCAACCTCCCTTAAACGGATAAATAAATCAATAATAATTTTTTTTAGTGACATGGGCCTGGAGAGATGGCTCAGCGGTTAAGGCACTTGGCTGCAAAGCCTAACAACCCTGGTTCAGTTCTCCAGTACCCACATAAAGGAAGAGGTGCATACATCTGGAGTTTGCAGCTGCTGGAGGCCCTGGTGTGCCCATTCTCTCTGTCTCTCTTCTTGCAAATAAATAAAAAATAATAAAATAATATTTTTAAAAATTTAAATCTTACTCGGGTGTGATGGCACACGCCTTTAATCCCAGCACTCAGCAGGCAGAGGTAGGAGGATCACCGAGAGTTTGAGGCCACCCTGAGACCACAGAGTGAATTCCAGGTCCGCCTAGGCTAGAGTGAGACCCTACCTCGAAAAACCAAAATTAATTAATTAATTAATTAAATCTTAATTTCTTAAAAAATAGTGTTTCTTGAAAAACTAAATACTAAAACACATCTCCTTTTAGGGACTGGGGCTTGTGTGAATTTAGCTGGGTTGTGTGTGTGTGTGTGTGTGTGTGTGTGTGTGTGTATGTGTGTGTGTTTGTGTGTGTGTGGATTTTTTGTTTGCTGTGTATATGTGGCAGGAAAGTAGATGAGAGGATTGAAGCCCAATGCCAGTATCCTTTTGTCTGCCAGCCAACTCCCTATAAGGGCCACAGACCACTGAGCAAGGGAGGAATCCTGTTTGAACCTCAGCTGCTCTTAATGAATAAGACCCCAAAGGGTGAGCTCCTCACCTCCAGATGCCCCCAGGAGAGACCCAGAGGCCCTTCCACAAATTCCATAATAAATTCCATAAATACTAGCACCAAAGTCCAGGTTCCCAGTATCAGAAAGATTATCAGCACCCAAAAGTAGCGGTTCCCCATTCCCTTTGTGGGGGGATTCCTCAGCCTGTCTACTTCCTCTGATGTCCAAACCGCCGCTTAGTTTTTTTGGGTGCTAACATCATACACCCCAGGTAGGCACCCTATCACTAAGCTACACTCCCATCAGCACCCCCCCACCCACACACACACACATTTTATTTATTTATTTGAGACTATGTAGACAAGACTCTCTGTGATCCTCCTTCCTCTGCCTCCTGAGTGCTGGGATTACTGACACGAGCCACTGTTCCCAATACCCTGCAGTTACGGATTAGAATAGCCCCAAAGTAAAATCTGGCTCAAAGGCTAGATGCTTCTCATACATACATGATCTCGGTTCATCTTCACAGCAGCGCTCTAAAGTAGGGACATACGTACGCTATACTCATGTTATGGAAGAGACATTGGAGGCTTCAAGACGGCCAGGGGTGTGGTGCTAAAACGACAGCCCAGGTCAGGGTCCTCCAGCACCAGTGCTCTCAGCCATTAACCTAGACTGTTATTCTGGATATTTTTGTCTTTAAAATTTTGTTTTGTTTTTGTTTTTCCAGGTAGGCTCTCACTCTAGCTCAGGCTGACCCGGAATTCACTCTGTAGTCTCAGGGTGGCCTTGAACTCATGGCGATCCTACCACCTCTGCCTCCCAAGTGCTGGGATTAAAGGCAGGCGCCACCACGCCCGGCTTGGCTTTTCCTTTTCTAAATGACTATAATTCCAGAGTGTCCCCTGGTCACGCCCAGCAACTGAATCCTTTCTTATTGCCGACTAGTCTCTTCTATGTTGATGTCATCGTTTTCCCCTCCTAGTGCACAGGTCTTGTGTAGGTAATGTCGACTGCTATGAGGTCGTGAATGCCATGGCCACGGTGTGCCTGAAGACAGCATTGCGAAGCACTCCTTCCCTTTAGCTCTTACATTCTTTTCTTTAAGTATTTTAATTAATTAATTAATTTAAGAGAATAAGAGAGAGAAAGAAGCAGATAGAGAGAGAATGGGCATGCCAGGGTCTCTAGCCACTGCAAATGGACTCCAGACACATGTGCCACCTTATGCATCTGGTTTTAGGTGGGTACTGGGGAAATCAAATCCATAGGCTTTGCAGGGAAGTGCCCCAACTGCCGAGTCATCTCTCCAGCCTTCTTACATTCTTTCCACCACCTCTGCTGCAGGGGTCTCTGAGTCTTGGAGGGTGTGACAGAGATGTCTCACTTAGTGCTAAACACTCCACTGTCTCTTCTTCTCAGCACTTTGATGAATTTTGAGCGCCCACATTAGTGGCATCATCATCTCAAAAGAGAAGCTTCTTTAGCTTCCTTTCTTTTTTGAGGTAGGGTCTCATTCTAATTCAGGCTGGCCTCAAACTCACAGCAATTCCCCTACCTCTGCGTCCCAATGCTACTGGAACTGAAGGAATGCACCACCACACCTGGCACTTTCTTTCTTTCTTTCTTTCTTTCTTTTTTTTTTTTTTTTTTTTTTGAGGTAAGATCTTGCTATAGCTGACCTGGAATTCGCTACATAGTCTCAGGGAGGCCCTGGACTCAAGACAATCCTCCTACCTCTGCCTCCCCAGTGCTGGGATTAAAGGCATGCACCACCACACCTGGCTCGTTCTTTCTTTTCTTTTGGCTCTCCTCTCTCTCTCTCTCTCTCTTTGGTTTTTCAAGGTGGGGTCACTCTAGCTGACCTAGAACTTGCTCGGCAATCTCAGAGTGGCCTTGAACTCATTGCAGCCCTCCTACCTCTGCCTCCCACGTGCTGAGATTAAAGGCGTGTGCCACCATGCCCAGCTTGGCTCTTTCTTTTGTAAGTAACTATAATTCCACGGTCTCCCCTGGTCTGGCTCTGTAATATTCTGATGCTGACCATTGGTTGTCTCTGTTGATATTTGTTGGGCTGAAAATCAAGTATTCTGGAATCCTGGCTGTGTGGATCCCAAACTCCCTCAGTGTTCCGGCCCTGTGACCTTGGGCATTGCTGAACTGATGTCTCAGCCTTGGGCCTGAGGAGACTCATACAATAGATTCCTTAGCACTGCTTGGGAAGGGCAAAGTCAAATGAGAAATGTAAGGACTTGGCCTGGGCAGCGAGCCACCAATCTTAGGAGCCGCGCTGGAACATATCTGCACCCTGGCTGACAGCTAGCACACCTCTGTGAAGTGTGGATCAATTGCTCAAAGCATAGACCCAGAGCTGGAGAGATGGCTCAGCAGTTAAGGCAATGGCTGACAAAGCTTAATGGCCTGGATTTAATTCCCCAGTACTCACATAAAGCCACATGCACAAAGGGGTTCTTAAGTCTAGTTCATTTGCAGTGGCAAGAGGTCCCATTCTGCCTCTCTCTCTCTCTCTCTCCCCCCTTGCAAATAAATGAATAAAATATTTTTAAAGGCCTATGTCATTTTCTCTCTTGACAAGCATCAATTCTAATTGCACATGTGTGGCTGTGTCTTATTTTGCAACCAAGACTTTCCACTGGATGTGTTGTGGTGGTGGTACACTGTGGTCTGCCACACCTGATGCCCACAGCCTGGCATTTTCCACATTTTCCAAGTGGTTTGCTCCTCTGCACTTTGTGTTGTTGTTGTTTGTTTTGTTTTGTTTTTCGAGGTAGGGTCTCACTCTGGCCCAGGCTGACCTGAAATTCATCTTGTAGTCTCAGGGTGGCCTCGAACTCACAGCGATCCTCCTACCTCTGCCTCCCGAGTGCTGGGATTAAAGGCGTGCGCCACCATGCCCAGTCACTTTTATTACAACTGGTTTTGGGGAGCAGGAATTGCTGCTTAAAGCCTTGGTCCTCCTACCCTCCATGAAAGACTCCTCAGTTATCTACCAGAACCTGTAAGCAGGGTGAAGTCATCAACAGATGGCCACCTGCCCCGCTGCAATGGCTGGTGAATCATCCCCAGGCATTCAGAGGCCCAGGGCAAACGTGCAAGGGATTAAAGGTGAAACCGGCTGAGCCACATGATGGGATGAATTGAATGTTATTGTACAGGTGACTGAACCGCAGGAATCCAAGCTGATGACAAGTCGCCCCAGCCTCTCCTGGTCTTCCTCCAGGAACTGTGTCCGGCTGCCAGGAGCTGAGTTCAAGGGTCTGACCACCGATGGGCCTGAGTAGATGAGGCCACCAGCCAAACTCATGTCCACTTTCTTCCACAGCCAGGCTGCTTAGAGGGGACCCTAGAGCCTGGGGCAGGTTATCTTGTCTATAAAACCAGTACCTGTTCAATCCAGTTCCCAATGCAACAGCAAAGAAAGGCCATGTTTTAAGAGACGTGGTAACATTTCATGAGGATGGTGAGGAGGGGGAATTAAGCACAAAGAGAAAGAAAGAAAAAGAAGTGGAGGTTGGATGTGCTGGCCGTAGTTTCCGGTTGGCATGTGCATGCTTAAGGGGGCTGGAGGCTTGGAAAACCTCTGCCGGGATTCATTGGCTCACTCTGTGCCTACACTTCCCTACCTCATGCTCTCCCTCCCACATGTCCTAGGGAATGCACAGTCATGTTCTTTGAGCCAATAATGTCCCCTTTCTTTAGTCACGCATTACTTGAGGTTCATAATTGTGCCATGAACTAGTTTTCTTTCAATATCATGTCATAAGCCAGAGGAAATCAGGGTAGAGGGAGACCTTGGCAACATCAGAGTCTGGGCAGAAGAGAAAGGTTCTTAATAACCTCTAGGTCCTTAAGACTGTGCCAGAAAATAAGCTGAACTATATGTACCACCACCCGTGGACTCGTTCATTGTGCAGAGTAAGGCCCAGTGCCTTATTGTGCGGGTTCTTACAGTTCCAATTTATAGAGGGGTAAACCGACCCTCAGGTATACAAAATGACTTCCCTTCAAGAATACAGACCAAATACCAACACAGGTGCTTCCAGGAGGGTTTCATGATTGGGTTTCCAGCAGGGTGGGTTCTGGGAAAACCCCAAGAGAACCTTCAGGAACACAGGCCTGGGTGGAGTTTGCAGCTGTGGGACCTGCTTGGAAGTCCTTCCATTTGGTCCAGGGTTCTTTAAGAGTGGTTGGAGACAGGAGACTGGGGAGGGCAGGTGAACCAGACCATAGCAGAGCTGGAAAGAGTGGAGCTGGGGGAGTGGGGGCCCTGAGTTCCAAGCTGAGCATAACCCCCCCACACACACACAGCATCATCTGCAACAGAGCTGTCATGAACTCCCCTGGGGGTGAGGGGCGGAGGGAAGGAGACGGGCATTTAACAGGTAGAACTGGCTCCCTGGAAGCGGGCATTTTTCTCCCTGGGCTTTATTCATTAACTGAACTGGATTTCAGCCCACACCAGAGGCTGTCCTGAGGCAGGTAGGACAGGTCGAACCCATCCTGTTTCCAGCTCCCTATCAAAGAGTCCTCTGGGGCCCGGGAGCTTGTTGTGTCTTTCACCAACGAGGAAATGAATTATGCACTGTAGGAGGCGGAGATGAACCGGTGGTTTCAGGGGTGGGGGTGTGGAAGGCGCGAGCAGGCCTGGGAGCCGAGGGCGGGAGCCGGGCAGCGGCAGTGCGCAGGGCTGCTCCCCTCCGCTCCCACTCCCGCAGCACAAGCGAGCAGAGCCCTGGTGGGGAACGGGGGTGGCGAGGCAAGCGGAAGAACCAGCGGGCTGACTGCAAGAAGTCTCTCGGGTATTTATAGCACTCCATCGCCATGGTACCCGGGCGCTGAAATTAAACTCCAGCCCAACCGTTGAGAGACGCAGTGATTACGGGATGTTCTTACTTACCTGTGCCCTGCGCAGATCTGACATCGAATACCCAGAAACTCAGCCACCTCAAGAAGAGCAAAGCACACAGCAAGAAGAGGGTAGGATTGTGGTTTGACCGGCTGGAGTGATGGCTTAGCGGCCAAAGCACTTGCCTATGAAGCCTAAGGACCAAGGTTCGACTCTCCAGGTCCCACGTAAGCCAGACTCACAAGGTGACGCATGCGCACAAGGCGGCACCACCCCCACCCCCACCCCCCGCGCCTGGAGTTCAATTGCAATAGCCAGAGGTCCTGGAGTGCCAATTCTCCTTCTCTCTCATTCTCGCTCCCTCACACACTCATAAGAAATGGCCAATATGTTGGGCTTGCCTCAAAAAAAAAACACAAAACAAAACAAAAAAACCACTGTATAATATCTGCCTCCAGCAGGCAACTGAGTGGTTCAGTCCTCGCCTACACAATGAGATCAAGGTTACCCACCTCACTATTGATTTGTGACAGACAACGAAGTGAGATTTTTTTTTTTTTTGTTTATTTATTTATATATTTGAGAGCGACAGAGAGAAGGAGGCAAAGAGAGAGAGAGAGAGAGAGAGAGAATGGGCAAGCCAGGGCTTCCAGCCTCTGTAAACGAACTCCAGACGCGTGCGCCCCCTTGTGCATCTGGCTAACGTGGGACCTGGGGACCGAGCCTCGAACCCGGGTCCTTAGGCTTCACAGGCAAGCGTTTAACCGCTACGCCATCTCTCCAGCCATATTTATTTATTTATTTATTTATTTATTTTTAAACTTACTTTAGAGAGGCTTTAGGGAGCCTATTTTCTTTTTAATTTTTTTTGTTTATTTTATTTATTTATTTGAGAGCAACAGACTAGAGAGAAAGAGGCAGAGACAGAGAGAGAATGGGCGCACCAGGGCCTCCAGCCACTGCAAACGAACTCCAGCTGCGTGCGCCCCCTTGTGCATCTGGCTAACATGGGTCCTGGGGAATTGAGCCTTGAACCGGGGTCCTTAGGCTTCACAGGCAAGCACTTAACCGCTAAGCCATCTCTCCAGCCCCCAAGTGAGATTTTTGTCAATAAAGCCCTTAGCTCAACCCTGAACCTCAAAGTTCCTTCATCATTTTGCTTTAACTTTTATTTGTGAGGAGAGAGGAAGGGAAAGAGAGAGGGAGAGATAGCATATGGTCAAGCTCGGGGCCCCTTGCTGCTACAAACAAACTCCAGACACATGTGCCCTCTGGCTTCATGTGGGTACTGGTGAAATTAAACCCCAGCCAGTAGACTTTGCCAGTAAGTACCTTTAACTGTTGAGCCATTTCCCTAGGCCCTGGAAGGTTTTTTGTTTGTTTGTTTTTCAGGTAGGGTCTCGCTGTAATCCAGGCTGATTTGGAATTCACTAAGTAGTCTAAGTAATCTCAGGCTGGCCTTGAGCTCACATCAATCCTTCTACCTCTGCCTCCCGAGTGCTGGGGTTAAAGGTGTGCACCACCACGCCCGGCCCTGGAAGTTCTTTTAAGGGCAAGTACTGTGGGTCGTGTGTGAAATATTTCTCCCTGTGGGGAGGTAATATGATGGAGAATGGAATTTCCAATGGGAAAGTGTGGGGGTGGGGAGGGAGGGAATTACCATGGGATATATTTTATAATCATGGAAAATGTTAATAAAAATTTTTAATTAAAAAAAAATAAATAAATAAAAGAAATATTTCTCCCTGAAATGGCTCGAGTACAGAAGAAGGTTTGGAGCTGGAGATATCGTTGAGAAGTGATTGGATCATGGGGAGGATGATTTCCATCAGTGAGTTAACCCACTGTGAATTCATAGTGAATAGGCTATTAGGATTGTAGGGCCTGGTTGGCACAAGTGAGTTTCTGGAGGTACACCTTGTTCCCAACCCCTTTCTGCTTCCCACTCCCAGATGCCAGAGATGAACAGCTACCCCTACCCCAACCCCTTATTGTTTCCACCTGGCCACAGGCCTAAAATCACTGGAACCAGATACCAAGCCTTGAACCCTCTGTAACCGTGAGCCAAAACAAACCCTTCCTCTCTGAACTTGTTCCCTCGGGTATTGTGTCACAGTGATGACAAACAATGAACACTACAGATTTCCTTTCCTTTTTAGCAAGCCCGGTTGCTCATTTACCCAACAGAACTTTTTTGTTTGCCTAATGTGTGCCAGGGAAGGTGTTGGGATACCAGGATTTGTTCTGGAGCTCACGTATGATAAACAAGCCAAGAGGAATCACAAGTTATTGTAAATAACGTGAAGGAAGTAGAGGGCTCTGAAGGAGTTAATAGGGTTGGGATTGGTCTAAAAATTGGCATTATGGGATCAGTGGATGAAGGTGCTTGTTTGGATACACCCTCCTTGCATTAAAAAAAAAAAAATCAGAGTCTGTTAGGCTTGCCTAAAGGAAAAAAAAAAAACAAAACCTGACAGGTTCAATTCCCCAGTGCCCACATAAAGCCAGATACACAAAGTGAAGCATGAATCTGAAAAAGACTCTGGCATGCCCATTCTCTCTGTCTCTCTCTCTCTCTTTCTTAAATAAATAAATAAATAAATAAATAAATAAATAAATATAATGGGCTGGAGATGGCTTAGCAGTTAAGGTGCTTGCCTGTGAAGTTTAAGGTCCCAGATTCGATTCCATATAACCCATGTAAGCCAGAAGCATGTTGTGGCACATACATCTGGATTTTATTTGCAGTGGCTGAAGGCCCTGGCACACCCATTTTCTCTCTCTCTCTCTCTAACAAATAAATAAAAATAATTTTTTGTTTATTTATTTATTTATTTATTTGAGAGTAACATACAGAGAAAGAGAGAGAGGCAGATAGAGAGAGAGAATGGGCATGCCAGGGCCTCCAGCCACTGCAAATGAACTCCAGATGCGTGTGCACCCTTGTGCATCTGGCTAACGTGGGTCTTGGGGAATCAAGCCTTGACCCAGGGTCCTTATG
This sequence comes from Jaculus jaculus, assembly GCF_020740685.1. Taxonomy (NCBI): domain Eukaryota; kingdom Metazoa; phylum Chordata; class Mammalia; order Rodentia; family Dipodidae; genus Jaculus; species Jaculus jaculus. The sequence continues at coordinate 24,154,483 of NC_059107.1, read as the reverse complement.
CTTCACAGGCAAGCACTTAACCACTAAGCCATCTCTTAAGCCCAAAAATAAAATATTTTTAATATATCTTTATTTTTTAAACTGGGCTTAGTGGCACATGCCTTTAATCCCAGAACTTGGGAGGCAGAGGTAGGAGGATCGTCATGAGTTCAAGACCACCCTGAGACTACATAGTGAATTCTGGGTCAGCCTGGACTAGAATGAGACCCTACCTCAACTCCCCCAAGATTTTTTTAAAAAACTATATCTTTTTTGCTTGTTTGAGGTAGGGTCTCGTTCTAGCCCAGGCTGACCTGGGATTCACTGTGTAGTCTCAGGGTGACCTCAAACTCACACCAATCCTCCTACCTCTGCCTCCCAAGTGCTAGGATTAAAGGCATGCACCACCATGCCCGGCCTCTAATGCAACCTTTTAAAAAGATATTTTTATTGGCTAGGCAAGGTGGCACACATCTTTAATCCCAGCACTCAGAAGGCAGAGGCAGAAGGATCACTGTGAATTCAAGACCACCCTGAGACTATATAGGTCAGCCTGGGCTAGAGTGAGTCCCTACCTCAAAAAACCAAAATAAAATAAAATAAATAAATAAATAAAGGATTCATTACAGATGGCTTAGCAGTTAAGACGCTTGCATGCAATGCCAAAGGACACAGGTTCAGTTCCCTAGGACCCACTTAAGCAAGATGCACAGGGTGGCGCATGCATCTGGAGTTCGTTTGCAATGGCTGGAGGCCTTGGCAACCCTTTCTCTCTCAAATATATAAATAAAAATAAAACATTTTAAAAAATGTAAACACTAAAAAAAAAAAAGGATGCATTAGGCAGGGCCAGAGAGGGTGGACCAGCTGAGGAGGCGACACGGGAGCGGAGAGCAGCAGGTGGTGCCTGAGAGCACGCATTCTAGGGTAAGGGAACAACGGATTGGCAGAGGGAACCAAAGAGAGCGACAGTCCCACACTGCAAAAGAGCCCTGCGCGCCTTCCTCTGGAAACAGACGGAGGCTGCTGTCCACGAAGCCACCCCACCTAGGAAGGGACACCCTGAAATTCCTCAAGGCTCTCTGACTCCAAAGTGCATGGTTTCCCATCACCTCTGTCTTCACCCAGGTCATCAGAGTCCTGCTCCCCCACGCGGGCTGTTCAGCTAAGTCAGAGGTCCAGTGGAACCCACTCATGATGGGCCCTGTGCTTAGTCCGACTTCACTTTTCGAAAAGTTTAACCACATATCTTGCCATAGAGTTCCATTATTTATTTATTTATTTGAGAGTGTGTGTGAGAGAAACATGAGTATTATGGGTGTGCCAGGACCCCTGGCTTCTGCAGATGAACTCTTGACACACGCACTACGTTTTTATGTGGATACTAGGGACGTGAACCTGGGCCGGCAGGCTTTTCAAGTAAATGCCTTCAATGGCTGAGCCATCTCTCCATCCTAGAGTTCTTTTCTTCCTTCCTTTCTTCCTTTCTTTTTTTCTAAGTTTCCTGAAGTTGTATTTTTTTAAAAGTACTTATCTATTTACAAGCAGAGAGAGACAGAAAGAGAATGGGCACCGCAGGGCATCTAGCTGCTGCAAACAAATTCCAGACGCATATACCACTTTGTGCATCCGGCTTTACATGGGTACTGGGGAATTGAACCCAGGTCATTAGGCTTTGCAGGCAAGTTTTTTACCCACTGAGCCATCTCTCCAGTCCCTGAAGCTGTAGTTTTATGATTCCTGTTCAACCCATTATTTGTCTTTTTAAAGACCCCATCTTCTTTCTCCATTAAAGTCAGAAAGGACCATGGGAGCTGAATCTCCTTTCTTTTCCCCTCCTTCCCCTGCCTCCCTCCTTTCCTTCCTTCTTCAGGGCAGGTCTGGAACTTACAATCCTCTTGCCTCACCCTCTCAAGTATTTAGATTCCAGGTGTACATTACTACCCCTAGCTAGTGCGCGCACGCGCGCACGCGTCTGTGTGTGTATGCACGTGCACACCCACATGTGACCCTTGGGGTCTTCCTTGGCCACTCGCCAACCCAATGAGTCTAGCCAGCCAGCTTGGTGGGGGATCTCGAGCAGTGACGTTACAGGCAGGCTGTCATGTCTACCCAACATTTATATGGGCATGCCAGGACCTCTGGCTGCTGCAAATGAACTCCAGACGCATGTGCCACACATACCTGGCTTTTTGTGGGTACTGGGGAATCAAACTCGAGTCGATGGGCTTTGCAGGCAAGTGCATAAACAACTGAGCCATCTCTCCCATCCTAATATAATTTTTTTTTGAGTTTTTCAAGATAAGGTTTCACTCTAGACCTGGAATTTACTCTGTATTCTCAGGGTGGCCTCAAACTCACAGCTATCCTCCTACCTTTGCCTCCCAGAGTGCTGGGATTAAAGGCGTGCGCCACCATATCTGGCTCCTAATATAATTTTTTTTTTTTTGGTTTTTTGGTTTTTTGAGGTAGGGTCTCACTCTAGCCCAGGCTGACCTGGAATTCACTATGTATTCTCAGGGTGGCCTCGAACTCACGGCAATCCTCCTACCTCTGCCTCCCAAGTGCTGGGATTAAAGGCGTGTGCCACCAAGCCCGGCCCCTAATATAATTTTTGATGGAAACATAGGCATCCCATTGTTCACTGAGACTTTTTTTTTTTTGAGACTCACTATGCAGCCCAGGCTGGCCTACAGCAATCCAACTGCCTTAGCCACCTTCCTTTCCAGTGCTGGGATTGCAGGAAAAGGTAGGGTCTCATTCTAGTCCAGGCTAACCTGGATGTCACTATGCAGTCTCAGAGTGGCCTTGAACTTAGGGCGATCCTCCTACCTCTGCCTTCCAAGTGCTCAGATTAAAGGTGTGCACCACCATGCCCAGCCTCTGGGACTTTTTTTTTTTTTTTTTTTTTTTAGGTAGGATCTCACTCTAGCCCAGGCTCACCTTGAATTCACTATGTAGTCTTAGGGTGGCCTTAAACTCATCGTGATCCTCCGACCTCTGTCTCCCGAGTGCTGGGATTAAAGGTGTGCACCACCACGCCCGGCTCTGGAACATTTTAAAACTACCAGTATTAGCTTTTTCTGATAACTTTTCAGAAGAGGAGAGGGTGATGCGTCACCACTGTCAGGGGGAGGCAGGATGGAGGGGAGACAAAAGCCCCAACTCCTTGTTTGACCCCCTTTGGCACCTTGTGCTGGGGTACGTCGATCAGATTTTGGGGGGTATTTGTCCAGGGTTCCATTTGGCTTTTGCTGGTGTGGGTGAAAGTTGGGCTCCCTTTTTTTTTTTTTCCAAGGTAGAGTCCCACTCTAGCCCAGGCTGACCAGAATTCACTCTGTAGTCTCAGGATGGCCTCAAACTCACAGCGATCCTCCTACCTCTGCCTCCCACGTGCTGGGATTAAAGGTGTGCACCACTTTGCCCAACTTTAGGGCTATCATTCTTTTTTTCAGTGGTGTTTTTGGCTAGGCGGGAGGTGTTGACAGACTATATTCTAAAGTTTTCTCTTCTAAACTGCCCCTTCCCTTGCTCCTGGGCTAGAGAGCACAGGAGTTTGTTGGGGTGCCTTTAGGAGAACCACTAGTGTTTGTGGGCTGACTGCTCCTTCAACGCTCAGCGTGGTGTATGTGAGGCAACAGGAAACTGGGGAATTCACCCCCATGTCATGTCTCAGATCTTCCCATCTGTCGCCTCACATCTGCATTACGTACAATGTCTGTGTTAGTCAGGGTCTTCTAGAGGAACAGAGCTGATAGAGTATGTATCACATAGGAAGTTCGAGACCCTCTTGCCCTAGAGACCTTGCCTTGACAAATTAAAAAAAAAACAAAACATTAAAAATAGCTGGAATTAGCCAGGCATGGAGGCAGAGGTAGGAGGATCACTGTGAATTGGAGGCCAGCCTGAGATTGCAGAGTGAATTTCAGGTTAGCCTGAGCTAGAGTGAGCAATACCCTACCTGGTAAAACTAAAATAAAACATGATCCAGCTACAGCACTCCTAGGCACATATCCTAATGACTCTTCTCACTACCTTAGAGAAACTTGCACAACCATGTTTATTGCTGTTCTATTCACAATAGTTAGGAAATGGAACCAGTCTACATGTCTGTCCACAGATGAATGGATAATAAAGATGTGGTACATCTACACAATGGAGTTCTATTCAGCGGTTAAGAAAAATGAAATTATGAAATTCATAGGGAAATGGATAGATCTGGAAAGGATTATACTAAGTGAGGTAACCCAGGCCCAGAAAGCCAAATGTTGCATGTGCTCTCTTATATGGGGATACTGGCTACAAATGTATAAACTTGTGTGTGATCTGGAACCAAAAATCAGTAGCAGAGGCTGATAAGCTAGAAAAAGTCTGTAAGGGAGACAGGAGAGGGAAGGTCTTAAGAGGAAGGTATTATGTATATATAAGTAGAAGAACAGATTACAGAGAGGGGGAAGGCCTAACCGAGGTCAGGGGAAGAGATTGTATAAAAGAAAAGTGGGAACCAAAAAAAAGGTCAATCAAAATTCAAGATATTCTAAATAAGACATAGGAAAATCTACTTAAAAAAATTTTTTTTGGAGGTAGGGTCTCACTCTAGCCCAGGCTGAACTGGAATTCACCATGTAGTCTCAGAGTAGCCTTGAACTCTCAGCGATCCTCCTACCTCTGCCTCCCGGGTGCTGGGATTAAAGGCGTGTGTCACCATGCCTGGCTGAAAATCTACTTTCTTCAATAATGGCACATCCAGAACTCATAGATTGTTACTAGAACATTTTCAGTGCCTGGGATGGGATACCTTCCAGTGAGGTGTTGGCCAGGGAGGTCCCTGTTGCCTCCAAAACATTATAGGCTATTGCCAAGGCCCTTGGTTCCCTGTGAGAAAGATATGGAAAGACCCTATTGCTTAGCGGCAAAGCCACCAAGAAGTCAAGTTGGTACTGAGCAGAAAACCTTCTCCCTGTAGCCCAGCCAAGTGAAAGCTGGAAAAAGCTGCACTATATGTAGTCTCGTGGGAGACAGAAGTCATCAGCAGTGAAAACAGTAGACACTGGAAACCTCAAGTTTGGCCAGACAGACCAAATGGCTGAATGAGTGAAATAATGGCATGTCTGCTCTGAGGAAAACCAATGCTCTCTAATTGGACTGAAGGTCCACTCTGTGGAAGGGAATGTGTGCCTGGTACAGAAAACCTAATCAAAAGCCTATGGCAGGGGAGGTCATGAGCCTTAGGGGTGTAAAGCCTGCTCTTGTCTTGATAAATGCATATATTACTCTCACCAAATTGCTCTGAAAGCACTACACTTAATGTTCATACTCGTATATTAATGCTACTTTCACTTCTGGTTAGAGAAGCTTGTCTTTTCAGATGGCAATGACCACTGGGATGACCCAAAAGGCAACATGGTGCTGAGAAGAAGGGACGGAAGAGAGTCCAGCACTGAAACATCTCACACCCTTCAAGGCTGAGGGTCCATTGCGAAAGACATGGTGGAAAGAATGTCAGAGCCAAAGGAAGGGTACCACTCCGTACAAACAACTGTCAGGACAGAATTTGGCCTCGATATCCAAGACCTCGCAGTGCCTAGCAATGCCCACAGAAGACCCTCATAATAGGAGAAAAATATGATGACATCAATGTAAAAGACTAATGAGAGAGGGAGGGGATGTGATGGAGAGCAGAGCTATGAAGGGAAAAGTGGGGGAGGGGAGGGAAATACCATGGTTTGTTCTCTGTAAGTATAGAAGTTGTCAATAAATATATACATACACTTAAAAAAAGAATGTAAGAGCCATAGGATTGGTGGGCTAGAAATATGGCTTAGCAATTAAGGTGTTTGCCTGCAAAGCCAAAGGACCCAGGTTCAATTCCCCAGGACCACATAAGCCAGATGTACATGGTGGTGCATGCACCTGGATTTTGTTTGCAGCGGCTGGAGGCCCTGGCATACCCATTTTCTCTCTCTCTCTCCCCTTCTCTCTCTCAAATCAATAAATAAAAATAAAAATGTTTTTAAAAATAAAAAAAAAAAAAGCTGGAATTTGCAGGGCATGCAGGCAGAGGTAGGAGGATCACTGTGAATTGGAGGCCAGCCTGAGACTAGAGTGAATTTCAGGTTAGCCTGGGCTAGAGTGAGCAGTATCCTACTTGGAAAAACTAACATAAATAAATAAATAAAATAAACAAATAAACGCCTTCAGATGACAAATTCTCCTGTAGGTTTCAGCCTAAGGCTGGAGCGCTTCTTCTTGAACTCAGCAAACAGATCCCTCCCCCAACTAGCCCTCCTGAGATTAGGTTTGTTGGGTTTCTTTCCTTTTTCCCATATCATTAATGCCTAAATCCCTCTCAGCACAATCACCCCTGAGGACAGGGCAACATTTGTAGAGGCCATGACTGTACCCTGGTCAGAGCCCAGGGTTTTGTTTTGTTTTGTTTTGTTTTTGTGACATAGGGACTCACTCTAGCCCAGGCTGACCTGGAATTCACTATGTCATCTCAGGGTGGCCTCAAACTCAGGGCGATCCTCCTACCTCTGCCTCCCGAGTGCTGGGGTTAAAGTCGTGTGCCACCACGCCCCGCTCCAAGGCTCTCTTGACTCCACCTTTTGGCCATTTTTCCTTCTTGTAGAGAACAGATGGCATTAGTCTGTTGGAATAATTAGGAACCCATCTGCCCCTTTAAGAAATACTTCGCCCATCTGTAGTGAGGAATGAGAATTATGCATCCACGGGCCTGTACAAAAAGATTTTTGCTGTTTTAGTTTGAGCTTCAAGCGTCTTTGACAGCTCTTCACCTTGCTTTCCAGAGCTCTCTAGCTAAGAAAATGTCAGGCAGAAGCCAAGCGCAGTATGGGATCCACAAGGGATCCCGGCTTACTTTTTAAAAACTCCAAAGAATGTTCTTGAGTCTCCTGCAGAAATGAGGATATGGAATGCATTTCGGATGATATGATTGTGTCAATGTTAAATCTCTCAAGACTTACAGTGGTATGGTAGTTATGTAGGAGAATAATCCGTGTGCTTAGGGGCCCTCAGCTGACATATTTAGGAGTGCCAGGTTGCCCGCTCATCTCCAAAGTTTATGTGGGCTTAAGTTCACCAGTTCTTCAAGATTGCAGAGGGAAGGAGAGAGTGTAATTGTGGCAACAGTGTTAACTAGTAAATGACAACGAAAAGGTATTGAATATGATGTTTAACTTGCCGCTTTGCATTTATCACACTGTGTGGCATGGAATATCCCTCCACAAATACTTCCAAATTACAGTAACTACAATTACTAGATTACCTAAAAATGTGTACTGAATTGCGTAAGATGATCTGCTAAGCATTTATTTTTATTTATTTACTTGATACAGAGAGAGAGAAGAATGTGTTCGCCAGGGCTTCCAGCCACTGCAAACAAACTCTAGACATATGTGCCATCTTGTGCATCTGGCTTTATGTGGGTACTGGGGAATCAAACCTGGGTACTTAGGCTTTGCAGACAAGCACCTTAATTGCTAAACCATCTCCCCAGCCCTAAAAAAATTTCTTTTCTAGTTTTTTTGAGGTAAAGTCTTGCTATAGCCCAGACTAACCTTGAATTCACTATGTAGTTTCAGGGTGGCCTTGAACTCATGGCATTCCTCTTATATCTGCCTCCTGAGTGCTAGAATTAAAGGTGTGTACCACAATGCCTGGCTTAATGTATTAACTTATTTATTTATTTATTTATTTTTGGTTTTTTAGGCACAGTCTTGCTCTAGCTCAGGCTGGCCTGGGATTCACTAGTTTTAGGGTGGCCTCGAACTCATGGCAATCCTCCTACCTCTGCCTCTCAAGAGCTGGGATTAAAGGCATGCACCACCATGCCCGGCTTCTATTAACTTTTGATTTTGGCCTCCTGGTGAGCCATATGGTCGAGTTTAGCATATATTTCACAGAGCTTCTATTTCATAGAGCTTAACATTTTTTTTTAATAGTAAATGTGTTCATAAAGGAAAACAAGGATGGTAGGGGGGAATGTAGTATATACCAAACAAGGTTAACTTCTCACTGCTGGGACAAAATACCTGACCAGAAGCAGCTTAATGAAAGAAAGGGTTTATTTCTGGTTACAGTTCCCAAGGGAGGTTTTTCTTTTTAAATTTAATTTTGTTCATTTATTTATTTGAAAGCGGCAGACAGAGAGAGCAAGAAGCAGATAGAGAGAGAATGGGCGCACCAGCGCCTCCAGCCACTGCAGACGAACTCCAGACACGTGCGCCCCCTTGTGCATCTGGCTAACGTGGGTCCTGGGGAATCAAGCCTGGAACCAGGGTCCTTAGGCTTCACAGGCCAGCGCTTAACCGCTAAGCCATCTCTCCAGCCCCCCAGGGGAAGTTTTATCATGAGATATGGGGGAAGAAAGTATGGCAGGAGCAGACAGCCAGGGTCACGTCTTTTCATCAACAAGAAGGAAGAGTGAGCTCTATGTGACAAGTGGGCTGGGCTCTAATACGACAAGGCCCCCCCCGTCATAGTTTTATATTGTTGAGGTGAACATTTTTTGTTTGTTTATTTGTTTTGAGGTAGGGTCTCACTCTAGCCCAGGCTGAACTGGAATTCATTATTTAGTCTCAGGATGACCTTGAACTCACGGCGATCCTCCTACCTCTGCCTCCCAAGTGCTGGGATTAAAAGCGTGCATCCCCACGCCTGGCTAGTGATGAACTCTTAAACAAACGTAGTTTATGAGAAGAATGGAATTTATTTGAAGCTTATAAAATGTAAGGGGAAGTTCCATCGATGGCGGAAAATGTTGGTGCCCATTTATAAATCCAAACAGAGAGAGAGAGAGAGAGAGAGGGAACCAGTCAGCAAGTACACAGGAACCTGCAGCAGCTGGACCCCCAGAGCTGACTCTGCATACCTTAGGCTGGAAATCAGATCTGCTCCCAGTAACACCTTAGGGCTGGACCTCAGGATCCACCCACAACGATATCCCTTCTAGCTAGGTGGCTGGAAACCCAAGTTACAAGCTTTTTCATAACAGTGTCTGAGTCTGTTGGGGGACATTCAAACTATAATATACCCCCAGGGCCACATCTCTATCAATTTCCATCTCCCGAAGGCTCCTCCAGCTGAGTATGAAGTAAGAGGCTTAATCATGGACACATGAAGCTCTGGGGGCAATTTCTCATTCAAACCATCACATAAAGTGAAAGCACTCCAGACGTGACTATAGGCCATGATCTCTGGCCTGATCCTGACAGAGAAGGATGGGGTCACCCCATTTCTTGTAGGGCCGCATCCACTCTGTCAGCCAGCTTGAGAACTACAGTTGCTCTGAAGGCTGGAGACTTGCACTTTCAGGAAATTAGAATCTGTGAGCAGGGGAATCCTTGTGATATGTTTCTGTTTTATCATAATGACAATTACATATAAAAGGAAGACCACTGTGGTAGTTTGAATCCCCCATAATAATGTCCCCCATAAACTCATGTGCTTTTAATGCTTGGTTTCTAGCTGATGGCAATTCGGGAGGTGGGGCCTTGCTGGAGGAGGTGTGTTGTTGGGGATGGGATTAGGGATCTTATACAACTCCCCTTTGCTAGAGTTCAATTCACTCTCCTGCTGCTGTTGTCCATCTGATGTTGGCAAGGAGGTGATGTCCAGCCTCTTTCCAGAGCTCTCTAGCTAAGAAAATGTCAGGCAGAAGCCAAGCGCAGTATGGGATCCACAAGGGATCTTTCCCCTGCCATCATGGAGCTTCCCCTCAAGACTGTAAACCAAAATAAACAACCTTATTTCCCTCTCTCTCTCTCTCTCTCTCTCTCTCTCTCTCTCTCTCTTTCTGAGATAGGGTTTTGCTCTAGCCCAGGCTGACCTGGAATTCATTATGTAGTTTCAGGGCAGCCTTGAACTCATGGCAATCCTCCAACCTCTGCCTCCCAAGTGCTGGGATTAAAGATGTGCGCCACCACACCCAGCTGAAATAAACAACGTTCCATCCATCAGCTACCTTTGCTTGGGTGCTTTGTGCTAACAATGAGAAGGTGGTTATAATAATCCCACATTTAGCTGTCCTTGGGGGACAGTCTTCAGAAGGGCTCCCTGACACGGGCTGGTGCCAGAGGACCTCAGGGAGCTCGTGTCTGGTGGCTTACTTCACTTGCCAGGCTCTTCCCTAGGGAGCAGCACCATGACTCCAAGGAGAGTGACACTTCATGATTGAGCATTTACCCTGGAGCAGGTTCTGAGGGGCTGCTTCCCACGTCCAGGGCTTACTGCAGCCTGCTTGGCACAAACATCCAGGCTGTGGAGTGGTTGGTATAATATAGCCACGGCTGTCCCCAAGAATGTAGAAGGACTCCACCATCCTATGAGATCTTGCATCTAGAACTTGGTAAAGTTCTTGCATCTCTAATAGGCAGTGACGTGCATTACTGCTGTTCTGGGTGTACGCTTCAGATTCTCATGCTCAGCTCCAGCACCTCAGGAGAAAGACGGTTTTCCAGGGCTGGAAAGATGGCTTAGTGGTTAAGATGCAGGCCTGCAAAGCCTAAGAACCCAGGTCTGGTTTCCCAGGACCCAAGTAAACCAGATGCACAAGTTGCTGCACATGTCTGGAATTTGCTTGCAGTGGCTGGAGGCCCTTGGAGCACCCATTCTCTGTATCTGCTGCTCTCTCTCTCTTTCTCCAATAAATAAATAAAATATTTAAACAAAACAAACTGATTTCCAGTCTGCTCACCAGGTCAACAGGTAATGTGGTTGCCCTGAAGGAGGGACAGGACTCACTTCTGGGCTGCCAGCAAGTCTAGATCAGCAAGGAATTGCTTCTGGGAAGCAAATCCTGCCTCTACTCAGAACCGCCGGACACAGATACAGCCGCTGTCTGGGGTGTGTTCAGCAAAGTCCTCCCATCTAAAGACTGGGAAGCTCCTTCCTCCAGGTGGTGGCAGAGCTGACATCTGTGTAGCACCCTTTGGTGATGAGGGAGTCGGGCTCAGATCACTAACGAACCTTCCGTGCCACAGAGATGGCAAAATGGAAGAGAGTGATGGCTGGGGCGGAGGTCAGCCAGTTCCACCATCCAGGGTCCCTGGCTCATCCCTTTAGAACCTGTGACAAGGTTAGGTGGAACCAACGTGAGCTTGAAGTTGTCACAGAGAGTCTGGCCTAACAAAATGAATGCATACAGCAGCTCCCAGTGATCCTGAGGAAATGAATGGCTGTGAGCCAGAGAGATGACTGAGCAATCAAGGTGCTTGTCTGTGAAGCCTATAGACCCAGGTTCGGTTCCCTAATAACCACGTAAGCCAGATGCACAAGGTGGTGCACGTGTCTGGAGTTTGTTTGCAGTGGCTGGAGGCCCTGGAGGCATACACGCTTTCTCTCTCTCTCATAAATAAATAATAATTTTCTTTGCTATTTATTTATTTATTTGTGAAAGAGAAAGAGGCAAAGAGAGGGAGAAAGAGAGAGAATGGGTACAACAGTTGCTGCAAATGAACTCCAGACGCATGTGCCACCTTGTGCATCTGGCTTATGTGGGTCTTGGGGAATCGAACCTGGGTCCTTTGCCTTTACAGGCAAACGCCTTAACCACTAAGCAATCTCTCCAGCCCAATAAATAATTTAAAAAAAAAATACCTGGGTATGTTGTGAAGCATCATACTTAGGTGAGCAGCAGAGGCTAGGGGCTGACAGACACTCGTCAGTGTCATTTCTGTCACCAAAGGTCAGCTGGGCTGAGTTCTTCCCAATGCCACTTCAGAACCCAAAACATTATAGGCAGGAGTAGTACTGTGTATCTGTGGTCCCATCTTCTTGGGAGGCGGAGGCAGTAGGATTTCCTGAGCAGTGTGGGATGAGCAACACAGCAAGACCCCTGCCTCAAAACCAACCAACCAACCAACCAATCAAAACAAACCATGAATGTGTGCTGCATGTCTGGGACAGCGTGTGTCTTGTGCTTGGAGGCAGACTGGGGATGGGGAGTGTTAGTTTTGTAGCTATTATTTTTTAAAATACTTTATTTATTTATTTGAGAGAGAGCACGAGAGGAGGTGGGGGGTGGTGGGAGGGAGAGAGAATGGGCGCACCAGGGCCTCCAGCCACTGCAAACGAACTCCAGACGTGGGTTCTGAGAAATCAAACCTGGGACCTTAGGCTTCTCAGGCAAGTGCCTTAACCACTAAGCCATCTCTCCAGCCTGTAGCTATTAATCTATACAAATATTTATTTGAGAGAGAGAAGGGGGGCAGGGCCTCCAGCCAGTACAAATGAACTCCAGGTGCATGCACCACTTTGTGCATCTGGCTTATGTGGGTCCCGAGGAATCAAACCTGGGTCCGTTGGCTTTATAGGCAAGCACTTTAAATGCTCAGTCATCTCTCCAGCCCTATTCATTTTTTTTTTTTTTTTTTTTTGAGACAAGGTCTTGCTATTCATACCAGGCTGGCCATGACTTTGTGTTCCTCCTGCCTCTGCCTCCCAAATGCTGTCATTACAGACCTGTGCCGCCATGCCCAGACCAGGGAGGGTCAGGGAGGGCCAGTGTCTGTACGCTCAGATCCGTGTAGCCCACAGAGCAGGTGCAACGTGCACCAGAGCTCCAAAGTGTTGCTAAGTCCCACAAGCAGGTGACATTCTTTTGTTTCCTGCCTCTTGCTGTGTCCTTCCACAACCACACCAGACAGAACAAAAACACCCGCTCGCGTATGTTCACACTCTCGGATTTGTTTCTCCTCTCCCCGTCCCTACCTCCTTGAGCTCCCCCATGGCAAAACCTGCCACTGGCCCTGCTCAGTCTCCCTGTAGGACCCCGTATGTCACAAACCAACTCCACACTCCCACTGGTGGTGGGGGGGCCGGGGCATAGGACCTCAGGGGCAGCGGTCTCTGTAGCACAGTCCTCAGCCCTCCTCGCTTCCCCAATGATCAGTGGTCCCTGGGAAATAGACTTTGAGCTCATTTGTGTTCAGGACATTTCTCCAAGCTGTTAAGAGCAGTATTTGGGTCAGGTATGGCAGCGCGTGCCTTCCATGGCAGCACTTGGGAGGCCGAGGTAGGAGAATCACCGTGAGTGTGAGGCCAGCTTGAGAGTACAGAGTGAATTCCAAGTCAAAACCCTGCCTGGGGGGTGGGTGGGGGAAGAGCAGCATCCGGGAGGGCAAGCTGGAGACAAAAGGAAGAGGGAGACCTTGGACTCGCTGAAACCACCATGACCTTGGCAAATCCCAGGGGCTGAGGTAACTCTTCAGAGACACCCCTCACATTCAGCACAGCAAGCAGCCAGGTCCCTGAGCCCCTGAGCTGACCAGTCGAGGCTTTCATACTGTGACTACCCCAAGCGGGCAGCTACTGGCCAGGCCGTTGGGCAGCTGAGCAACTGTGTCCCCAGTCATGGAATGTGTATCCACCATAAGGACAGATCACACTGTCTGGAGCAGCCCCACGGGGAGCCGGTGAAGACACACTCTGCACCTGGAAGGTCTTCTCCGGATGTTCTTCCATCATTATTTATTACTTATTTATTTACAGAGAGAGAGAGAGAGAGAGAGAAAGAAAGAGAGAAAGAATGAGAATGGGGCTTCTTGCCCCTGCAAATAAATTCCAGATGCATGTGCCACTTTGTAAATCTGGCTTTATGTGGGTACTGGGTGAATTGAACCCAGGCCATCAGGCTTCGCAGACAAACGCCTTAACCACTAAGCCACCTCTCCAGCCCTTCCATCATTTTGTGTGTTTATTTATGGTTTCAGTGCCAAGCCTGAGTGCTGGACCCTTGGCTGTCAAAGTGTCCATATGCTTGAGGTCAGCAGACAAACCTTTACTGGGGCCATCCTTTCTCTTCTCTTCTCCCAGTGGCTCTACAGCATTCTCACTAATGCTTGCAGTCCCCCCCCCACCTCTCCCTCTTGTTTCAGTGGAATGGGTCCATTTTTATGGTGTAAATACTCCCATAGCTGATTTCAAGGATCAGTGCGATGTCGCTGAAGAGCCACACATGTGGTCTTTTTAAAAATATATTATTTGTTTATTTATTTGGGGGGGAGAAAGAGGCAGACAGAGAAAGCAAAAGAAAGAGAGAGAGAGAGAGAGAGAGAGAGAGAGAATGGGCATGCCAGGGAGGCAGCCACTGCAAACAAACTCCAGACACATGTGCCATCTTGGGCATTTGGCTTATGTGTGTCCTGGGGAGTTGAACTGGGGGGGTCCTTTGGCTTTGCAGGCAAGTGCCTTAACTGCTAAGCCATCTCTCCAGCCCCATGGTCTTTTTTTTTTTTTTTTTTTTTTTAAGGCTGACCTGGAACTCACTCTATAGCTCAAGCTGGCTTCAAATACATGGCTATCCTCCTACTATAGCCTCCCAAGGGCTGGGATTCAAGGCATGCGGCATGAGGCGTGAGTTAGCACACTCACTTAGCTGCATATGTGGTCTTTTGAGCAAGTGCCCGTTCATCTGAGTGCAGGCAGGTGTGACCAGGCCTGGGATAGATGCTGGTGCAGTGGGCAGACCCTGTACTCACTGGGGGTGGGAGGCTTTCCTGTCTCCCCTGGCAGAGCCTCAGCTTGGTTGTGTGTGTGTGTGTGTTCCCTGAGGTAAGGCCTCTCACTCTAGCCCAGACTATCTGGGATCTACTCTATTTTCAGGCTGGCCTCGAACTCACAGTGATCCTCCTACCTCTGCCTCCTGAGTGTTGGGATTAAAGGCTTGTGCCACCACACCTTGCTCAATTTTACTTCTTTCTCTCTCTCTCTTTTTTGCAGTGTGTGTGGGGGGGGTGGTTCTTGCTTTAGCCCAGGCTGACCTGGAATTCACTATGTAGTCTTACAGTGGCCTTGAACTCATGGCAATCCTCCTACCTCTGCCACCTGAGTGCTGGGATTAAAGGTGTGCGCCTCCATGCCTGGCTTCTTTCTCTTTTTTTAAAAAAATATTTTATTTATTTATTTAAGAGAGAGAGACATAGAGAAAAAGAGGGAGAGAGAGAGAGAGAGAGAGAGAGAGAGAGAGAGAGAGAGAGGGAGGGAGAGAGGGAGAGAATGGGTACACCAGGGCTTCTAGCCACTACAAACGAACTCCAGACTCCAGACACATGTACCACCTTATGCATCTGGCTGACATGGGTGCTGGAGAATCAAACCTGGGTCCTCAGGTTTTGCAGGCAAGTGCCTTAACTGCTAAACCATCTCTCCAGCCTTGAATCTCACTTCTTGACATGCTGGTCCTCAGTAGTTCCTCTGTGGCAGATTCCCTGAGGATAAATGAAGGGCTTGAGGGGGCGGTGATTTGTGAAGATGGGGCAAGGGGCTGACTCCAGAAGGGGTCTGCACTCTGGGTATGACAGCTGGGCTTGCAGAAGAGCTGTGGATGCCTGTCCTGTGGGAAGCTCTGCATAGGCCCTTGAACCATAGGCTTCTGCTCCTTCAGTTCGCAGAGCTCACATCGGGGAGTGTGACCATTGGTGGCAATGCTGGATCTCCTTTCAATCTCATAACCTCTTCAGGAGGGAACCATCATTGCTCCTCATTTTGTTGATGAAAACACTGAGTCATAAGAGGTGTCCAGTTTGCCCAAAGTTTGTGTAGGTATGTGGTAGAACAAGTTTCTGACTCTAATCCTTGATTCTAAAGCTCATTTTTATTTTAACACTTTTATTTACTTATTTGTGAGGGGGGGTCAGACACACAGAGAGAATGAGTACGGGCACACCAGAGCCTCCTGACATTGCAAAGGAACTCCAGATACATGTATCACTTTGTGCATCTGGCTTTATGTGGATACTTGGAAATCGAACCCAGGCCATCAGGCTTTGCAAGCAAGTGCCTTTAACCACTGAACCATCTGTTCAGCCCCCTAAAACTTATTTTAGCATATGTTCTGTGGCCTACCCTAGGAGGTCAAAGGAGAAGGGAGAAAAGCCAGGCTGCCACTTGATTCTTGTACATTAAGTCTATTGCATGTGCACAAGGTGTGTTGTGGTGATTTGAGTCAGGTGTCCCCCATAAACTTAGGTCTTCTGGATGCTAGGTTCCCAGCTGATGGAAACTTGGGAATTAACATCTGCTGGAGGCAGTGTGTTGTTGGGGGCGGGCTTATGGGTGTTATAGCCAGTTTCCTCAGGCTAGTGTTTGACACATTCTCCTGTTGCTGTGGTCCACCTTACATTGGCCAGGGGGTGATGTCCACCCTCTGCTCATGCCATCGTTTTCCCCTGCCATCATGAAGCTTCCCCTTGAGCCTGTAAGCCAAAATAAGCCTCTTTTTCCCACAAGCTGCTCTTGGTTGGGTGATTTCTACCAGCAATTGCGAACCTGACCGCGACAGTTGTCTCACCCTAATGTCCCACCTCTCCTCGGCGGGAGAGACACAGGTGTGAACAGCGAGAGTGAAGTGAGTTCCCAGGCAGCACCGCCTACGTGCTCCCACTCCCACGCTCACCTGTGCCCGGCGTGTCTCACGAATCACACACTGTGCACTCCCCCCGCCCAGTGCGTGTCTCTCTTTCTCACCCTCTGTGGCGTGCCTTGACATCATCCCGACAGCCTCTGTGCTTGAATACAACCCCAGAAGCCCATGGATAGTTCTGAGTGAGTGCTTGCAATGTTACACACACACAGAGACACACAGACACACACAGACACTCATTGCTCACGGGGCATTGGGCACAGACTGCCTTGCACGCAGGCAGATACATGATGCAATTCCTTGGCACTGGAAAGATTTTCATTCCTTCTGTGGGCCCTGCGTGGCTCTCCCTGCCTCACACAACAGCCTGCAGCCCTCTCCTGGGCTCAGTCAGCCTGTGAGGTCTTCTTAGCTGGACTCACTGTCAAAACCCTGTGGCATGGGTCTCAAGGATGCTCACGACACCACCCACCCTGCAGAGACCAAGAGACACCTAAGCATGAATGCTTTAGTGGCCAAGGAATAAAAGCGACCTGGCATATTTGTTGGGTTTTGAGGCACACCCTTTCATCCCAGGACTCAGGAGGCAGAGGTAAGAGGATCATGGTGAGTTCAAGGCCAGCCTGGGACTATAGAGTGAGTTCCAAGTCAGCTTGGGTAGAGTGAGACCGTACTTTGAAAATACCCCCCCCCCAAAAGACAAGAATCACTTGGCTGCCACAGCCTAGAGGAGGGGTGTGAGGGACGCTGCTGCATAAACACAGGGAAGTGGGAAGTGCTCATAATGTAGCTCAGTCTGCCTGACCAGAGGACCCAGGCTTCTCCCTTCTGAAGAGGAGTCTGCACAGGGAGAAAGGGGGAGGGGAGGAAACACATTGGTTCAGTGGTTCTCCAGTGGGGATAGTTTTATCTTCCCAAGGGACATTTTACAAGTGCCAGAAAATTGTCACAACTATGTGGAGTGTCTAGTGGGTGGAGGCCAAGGATAACTGCTAAGCGTCCTATAAGGCACAGGGCAGTCCTTCCACAAGAGACGGCCATCTGGCCACACACGTCACTGACTTCCAGATGGAGAAAGATTGCGCTAGGATGTGGGACAGGCGCCTGGGCAGAATCACCTTTCTGACGGGTCCCATGAGTGGGAAGGATGCAGCAGGAACTCGAGAGAAGGAACAGGCCACTGCCAGTCCCACCCAGGCCACGTGGACCTGCCCAGGGGACAGTCCTGGCGCTCAGTGTGTCTCCTGCCACTCCAGAGAAGGAGAAGGGCCTTGCAGTCCTCCAGGTGGGTGGGCTAACCTTTGATGGAGAGACCCCCCACCCAGGGGCCAGGTGTCTTTTTGGCTGCTCCAGGTTCAGTGCCTTATTTGTGCGCCCATGGCTCTCCTTTCCAGTAAATTCTAGCAAGGCAGGACCAGTGGCGCTGCCCCTCTGCTTTCGCCAATCTGTTCTCCTAGCACTTCCATTATTGTATAGCCATCAGTGCCAAGGTCTGGCATGGCTGGCTTGATTCGTCCTGGCATCCCAGTGTCTGCCTCTCTCCGAAGCACCCAAGATGTGTTGGGCACTAGTGTGGACAGTGTGGACAAAGGTGTGACTTCAAGCCCTCCATGCTGTTTCCCAGGCAGTTATCTTGGGGATCCATCCAGTTCTCACTGATAAGTCTCAGAGGTTTAGTAAAGTCTGGGCCCATTCAAGGTCTTCTGAGGCACCAGGGAAGGTCAGGGCCTCCTTGCATGGTGCTGTAAGATACAGGCTTGGGCTCTAGCAAACACCCTCCCTCTCACTCATGGAGCAAAGCCCTCTGGGAATAAGGCCACATCCCAAGAGAAGGGTAACTCAGTGCAGGTACCTCATTGGACACCCTCGAAGCCATTTCTGTGGGCTTCCTGGCTTGGTGTGAAATTGGGGTTCTGGGGGCTGGAGAGATGGCTCAGCAGTCAAGGTGCTTGCTGCAAAACCCAACAACCTGAGTTTGATTCCCCAGTATCCACATAAAGCCAGATGCACAAGGTGTTGCATGCATCTGGAGTTTGTTTGCAGTGGCTACAGGCCCTGGTAGTGTACCCGTTTTCTCTCTGTCCCTCTCTTTTCTTGCAAAAAAAGCCAATAAATTTTTTGGTTTTTTTTTTTTTTTTTTTTTTTTTGAGGTAGGGTCTCACTCTAGCCCAGGCTGACCTGGAATTCACTATGTAGTCTCAAGGTGGCATCAAACTCATGGCGATCCTCCTCCCTCTGCCTCTGGAGTGCTGGAATTAAAGGTGTACGGCACCATGCTCAGCAAAATAAATTTTTTTTAATGGGGTTCGGTCACTGCTTATGGAAAGTCTTAAGGTTAATACTGTGATGGCTCCTGGGGTCAGAAGCCAGTCTGTTCTTCTTCTGGAAGAACATCTCCCCACTCCAGCTTTCTGCTTCCTCAATGTTCCACAAACTTTCCACCATGAATCTGATTGCTTCTGGCCTAAGGCTCCAGCCTCTGTACATGATCTGCGATCTGCGTGCATTTGGTGGGCGTAAGTCCATGATAAGGGCTTGTTGTTGGAGCGACCGGGAGTGGAGCTAGCAGACTCCGAGTGAGAATGTCCAGAGACCTAGGAAGGGCCTGCTCTGTTGTGGCGTCGGATCTGCTATGTGGCCCTCTCTCAGGCTATTCCTTTATCTATCTCTGTGCACGTGGGAATTTTAAATAAGATCAACTCACTTGAGTGATAGGATTTTGTGTGTGCACAAGTGTGAGATTTTTGCTTTATTTCCCCTAGAATTAGGCTCAAGGAAGAAGGGTCAGTGTGGAAGATGAACAGAGGGACAGATGAATAGAGAAGCCAGGGAGGAAGGCAGGAAGGTGAGCAGGTTGGAGGACAACCTTTCACCAAGATGACCACTGCATGGAACTCTAAGGCAGGCAGGAGTGGTGGGGGCTGGCCTGCTGTTTTCTTTCTTTCTTTTTTGTTTTGGTTTTTGGAAGTAGGGTCTCACTCTAGGCCATGCTGACCTGGAATTCACTATGTAGTCTCAGGGTGGTCTCAAACTCATAGCCATCCTTCTACCTCTGCCTCCCAGGTTTTGGGATTAAAGGCATGTGCCACCACGCCTGGCTTCTTTTTTATTTGCAAGGAGAGGAGAGAGAGAAAGAGAGAGAGGATTGGTGTGCCAGGGTCTCTAGCCACTGCAAACAAACTCCAGATGCATGCACCACTTTGTGCACCTGGCTTTACATGAGTACTACGGAATTGAATCCCAGTTGTTAGGCATTGCAGGCAAGCGCCTTAACCACTGAACATACTCTCCAGCTTCTGGCCTACAGTTCTAAGGAAGTTGGAAATAGTTTGCTATAAAGGGATGGTCAGTGGTTATGCCCTGTGGTAGGCTGAGTATGTATTTTCCAAACATGCAGACTTGCAGAAGTCATGTCCATTCACAGCAAGGGGCTAGGGAAAGAGACTTAGCTAGAGAGGAGTGGAAAGGGCAGCAATTAGGATTTACAATGAAGGTTTATTTATTTATTTTTTCAAGATGGGGTCCCACTATAGCACATTATAGCACAGGCTGGCTAGAAATCACTCTGTAGGCCTAGATGTTAGGTCAGGACAGACTCCCAAAATGGAGTCACCAAGGACAGCAGGAGGGTGACAGACGCTTATCCACATTCCTCAAGAAACCACCTAGCCATTATCCCTTCCTTGCCTAACAATGCCCCAGGTCATGATTTCCTGCCCCTTATCTCGTAAGTCACCTGCTCACTGTTCTGGTGTCACACCCTAGCTATTTGAAATGACTAATTTAAAGAACACAGGAGCTTTTTTTCCCTTCCTCACCTTCCCCCAACTGAAGAAGTCCTGTAAAGTGTACAGTCTGGAATCTCAGGTTAGCTGTGTCCTGCTCCTGGGAGTCAATTCTGGAAGCTCATGTTTTTCCCAAATAAAAGGTTTAATCTTTGCCTCAGAGTGCTTTGCATGGCCTCGGTCACTCCCGAACCTTGCATCTGGTGCTGTGACTCAGATAGGAGGCTTCTAGTTGCTCTCTTGGGCGATCAGACCTCCTTTCCCCTGACCAGACCCCTGAGCTGCCACTGACCCTCTGACGGCTTCGGACCATCTCTGCCTGGTACCGGCTTTCACCCCCACCACGGTGCGGCCTCGCCCTTCCTCCCTTCATCTCCCCCCTCCTCCTCGGTAAGCGTCCCTCAGGCTGGCCTGCTCTGGGCTTTAACACCTCGCGTGGCAGCCAGGCTGGCATGCCAGGCTACAGCCCTTTGCGGCTTTTGTGCCGCAACTCCAGGTCTCAAGAAAGACACACTTTTGACGTACCTTGGTCTCTCACTGTCTGCTTTACCATACCCTAAGGGGCGCCTTTTGGTTCAGTTGCACCATCTTGGGACACTCCCTCTCCCTCCTGAGGTCTCATCTTCCACTGCCAGCCGCTTTCGCCATCGGGAGCACAGTCACCCACCTTGCCCACAGACAGGCTGAAAAGCCAACAGTTGTGACCTGTACGGCTTCTGCCCACGTGGGAGGTGCAGGCCCTGTTCACCCTGATGGGCCAGGGGGTCGTATTGGTGTTCTGTGTAAACCCAGCTTAAGCCCTGGGTCCTTTCTCTCACCCTTGTTTCGCTCTTTCCCTGTCTCCATAGGAATTTAAAGCCTCCATGATTCTGGGACGATGTCTTATCTTTCTCTGCAACTCTACCTGGCTACGATATAAACTGGACAATGGGTCCAAATGGCCTGAACATGGTACTTTTGATTTCCAAATTCTCACTGAAATGATTGTCTGGAGTCTTTATGAAAAGTGCACTTAAAATGAATGTGTGTGTATGAATATGTATGTGGTTCACAGCCCTAAGGCTTCAGAATGATTTCTGTTCTGAGCAGTGTCATTTCATTGTGGGGGGGGGTATTCTCCCACAAGCCCACCGTACTAGACAGCAGAACCAATGTTTACTGTTGAGTGTCCCCCAGAAGGAAAACTTAAAAGTAATTAATGTCATAGGCAAAAAGAAAAAAAAAATTCCCCCTAGATGTCCCTCAACTGATGAGTGGATAATGAAGATGTGGCACATTTATACGATGGAGTCCTACTCAGCGGTAAAGAAAAATGAAGTTATGAAATTTGCAGAAAAATGGTTGGATCTGGGAAGGATTATACTAAGTGAGGTAACCCAGGCCCAGAAAGCCAAGCGCCACATGTTCTCCCTCATATGTGGAACCTAGCTACAGATGATTGGGCTTCTGTGTGAGAAGGAAAATACTTAGTAGCAGAGGCCAGTAAGTTAAAAAGGAGACATAAAGGGAAGAGAAAGGAAGGGAGGAGGGTACTTAATAGGTTGGTATTGTATATATATAACTACAATGATTGAGATGGGGAGGTAATATGATGGAGAATGGAATTTCAAAGGGGAAAATGCAGGGGGGGAGGGAGGGTATTACCATGGGATATTTTTTATAATCATGGAAAATGTTAATAAAAATTGTGAAACAAAATAAAACAAAAAAATAAACAATTAAAAAAAATTCCCCTACTGAAAAAATTTTATTAATCTATTTTATCTATTTATTTGAGATAGAGAGGGAGAGAGAGTGAGAACAACAGAGAGAGAGAGGGAGAGAGAGAGAGAATGGGCATGCCAGGGCCTCCAGCCACTGCAAACTTCAGAAGCATGTGCCACCATATGCATCTGGCTTACATGAGACCTGGAGAATTGAACCTTGGTCTTTAGGCTAGGCATATGCCTTAACCACTTAGCCATCTCTCCAGCCCTCTCCTACTTTTAAAGAGTTGTAAAATGGCAGGATCAGAAAGCTGCCTTGTAGCCCTGAGGGAAGTCCAACTCTCTCCCTGGAATTTAGGAAGAAAAAAAAAATGCTCTTTCTCAGCTCCCCTGCCTTGCCGAACCAGGGGCTGCAAGCACAGGGAATCTCAGGATCCTGGCCCCAGCATGATGATGGGTGAATGTCAAGTCACTATGAACAGATGGGGACTTTCTATAAGAAATTTGTAACTGTTTTCATGCTTACTTTATCTCTCTATGCTTTTATGGAACTATTAACAGACAACAGCCTCAAGATTCATACTTAAGACATGTTACATGCCCTAGAATAATAATCTTAAGCTGATGCTCTACTTCCAGTGTGGGGGGTAATTGGTACTTGCATTGGTATACAGACTAACCAAAGTTGTTTTCAAACACAGATGCTAAGTTTATATACTGTCTTGTCTTTTTCTGGCATACATTTTTTAGATTAAATCAATTGCCTTAAAGTTATTGATAAAATAATTGGTCAAATGTCTTCAGGGCTACTAAAATGTTTTGCCTATACTTATAACTGACAGATACTCAAAAGAGAAAATGCGTATGCTTTCTATGTTCCAGATACAGCTTACACTGTCACCTCACAACTAAACTTAAATATTAATCAGAATGATTGTAAACTATTGTGTCATTCTTTAACCAGATCTGCCTTGCTAACCAGATATGTTCTGTACCTTTTAATTAATCTGTTTTGCTAATCAGATATGTACAGTCTCTCTGAGTGAGTAATAACCATTTGTAGAGGACAAAATCAACTGGAAACATTGGAGTTAAAAGCATAACCAATTTTTTGGTTCCTGCTCCCAGGTCAAAAGGCTATAGGAGATGATGGGACACTTAAACTTCTAGCCTCTGGTAAGTTACCTATCTTCTTGAACAGAGATGAATTCCAAGTCTGTGTATTTGCAACAGGAGAGTCACATTGGAGGAAAATCCTCTAGACTTCCCAAAGGAGAAAGGGCCACCTGGTCAGCACAGCCTTGACTTATCTTAGCAGATGACAATGCTGAGAGTCATAGAACTCCTCATATGCCCCTAAAAGTCTCTCTTACGGTGCCATTATTGACCTCCAAAATATACAGTTAATTCTGGCAGCCTACATGGTCTTAATCACCCAGTAAGAAAAATATAACTACAATATAAACAAAGATTCAGACTATTAGGCTCCCCTGTCTGACGCTGACTTCCAATACTAAACTCTAACATAACTCATGCCTTCTGCCTCTGCCTGTCCCTGATTACTTCTGAACTTCACCTATCCTGGCTCCAGCTCCTCCCACTTGCCTTCGCCAGCATCAGAGCTATTCCTTGGGCCCCCTCCTTCCTTAGCCTTTACCCTACCCCATCCAGGGACAAGTACACTCCCACCCCAATGGACACTCTCAAACTTAAACTCTCTTGTGTTCCTAGTTTTTCTGTGATCTCCAAATGCTCCTCTTGAATACACTGATGCCCTTCTGCCTCCTCTCTCTTGCCCCAAGCCCTCTATCCCGTAGCTCTGAATGCTCATCTTCCCTTTACACCTGGTGTTCTGATGTCATAGCTGTGGACAAGAGTAACAAGCTCCTTTATTCTCCCTTCTGTCTTCTCACGGAGTGCACAGAGCCCGTCTCCCTCACCTTCTCTATAACAGGTGTCACCAGTGGCTTCCCTGAGGCCAGCTCAATACAGAGATGGTACTAGAGAAGTCTGTTTCATTCAGGACCAAGTCAGTAACAACATGCTACACTGGCTATCGATCTCACCAGTCTGCCACCATGATACTGTCTCCTCATCACCTTCCCTGAAGGGAGACCCATTGATGGCATTATCCAGCCTCCCCCATAAGAACTCATCACCCCAATGGTCAGCATGAAAAAAATTAACCTTTGTCTCTTATCAGTAACAAAAGGCTAGAATGTTAGGTTGGGACAAACTCCCAAAATGGAGTCACCAAGGACAGACACTTATCCACATTCCTCAAGAAACTACCCAGCCATTATCCTTTCCTTGCCTAACAATGCCCCAGGTCATGATTTCCTGCCCCCTTATCTCATAAGTCACCTGCTCACTGTTCTGGTCTCACACCCTAGCTATTTGAAATGGCTAATGTAAAGAACAAAGGAGTTATTTTCTCTTCCTCACCTTTCCCCAACTGAAGAAGTCCTATAAACTGCACTATCTGGAATCTCAAGTTGGCTGTGTCCTGCTCTTGAGAGTCAGTCCTGGCAGCTCATGTTTTTCCCCAAATAAAAGCTTTCATCTTGGGATACCTTCCAATGAATTGTTGGCCAGGGAGGTCCCTGATGCCCCCAAGACATTATAGGCTGTTGCCAAGGCCCTTGGTTTCCCATCAGGAATAGATGGTAAGACACTATTGCTGAACACTCCATATACTTGGGCTGCAAGGCCACTGAAAAATCCTGCTAGAACTGAGCTGATAACCTCCTCCATGTAGAACAGCTGACAGAAAGCTGGAAGAAGCCATTCTGCATGCAGTTTAATGGGAGAGAGAGAAATCGCCAGTGAAGATACTCAACAGTGGACACTGCAAGCCTTATATTTGGCCAGCCAGGCCAAATGAGCCAATGGGTGCAATAGTGGCACATCTGTCATGGGGGAAACCAACTGCTCTCTAATTTGACTAGAGGCCCACTCCATGGGAGGGAATACATTCCTGATACTGAAATCTTAAAACAGGGGTAGTCATGAGCCCTAGGGGTGTAACATCTGCTGCTGTCTGGCTAAATATATATACTATGCACATCAAACTGCCCAGTAAGCACTTCTCTTAATGTTCATACCCATATATTAATGCTATTCTCACTTTTGGTTAGAGAAGCTTTTCTTTTCAGATGGCAGTGACCATGGGATGACTCAGAAGGCATCATGGTTCTGGAAAGAAGCAACAGGAGTGCTCAGCACTGCAATATCTCTACCACACCTTCCAAGGCTCAGGGTCCATTGTGGAAGAGGTGGCAGAAAGAATGTAAGAGCCAAAGGAAGGGTAGTACTCCTTACAATGTGCTCCTCCAGACACAAAATGGCCTGGATATCCATGACCTCACAATGCCTGACACTACCTACACAAGACCATCATAAGAGGAGGAAAAGATCATGGCATCAAAATAAAGAAGAGACTGATTGAGATGGGGAGGGGGATATGATGGAGAGTGGAGTTTCAAAGGGGAAAGTGGGGGGGGGGAGGGCATTACCATGGGATATTGTTTACAATCATGGAAGTTATTAATAAAAAATTAAAAAAAACCCTTTCATCTTTGCCTCAGAGAGGCCTCTGTGGTCTTGGTTGCGCCCAAACCTTACACTAGCTTGGCCTTGAATTCACCGTTATCCTCCTACCTCAGCCTGTTGAGTGCTGGGGTTAGCTTTGAACTCTTGATCTTCCTACTTTGATCTCTCAAGAGCTGGGACTTAGAGGTGTGTACCACCCTGAAGGGGTCTCTCTCTCTCTCTCTCTCTCTCTCTCTCTCTCTCTATATATATATATATATATATATATATATATATATAGTATTTTTTTGATGTAGGGTCTCACTCTGGTCCAGGCCGACCTGGAATTCACTATGGAGTCTCAGGGTGGCCTCGAACTCACGACGCTCCTCCTACCTCTGCCTCCCGAGTGCTGGGATTAAAGGCGTGCGCCACCAAGTATGGCTAAGGGTTATATGTTTAATCCATATTTTACAAGTGAGAAAAGGCGAGGACCAGGGAGGTGAAGGACATATGAAAGTTTACTTGTGCATGTGGGAACTATACCTCCAGTCTAGACTGGCGGTTCCCCGGTTTCTGCGAGCCCGTCTTACCCGGGGTCCAGACACTCGCGGCAGCCCCTTTAACCCGAGTCACCCAGCTTGACTCTGGCAATATTTTTTTGGGAAAGGCTGTCACCTGGTGGCCAAAAGGGGGATACACCGCTTAGCAGGAGCGAAGACTTGGGAGGTGGAGTTTTGGGGGAAACAGGTGGAGTTGGTGGAAAAGGGCTAGCACTACCTGTCTTTCTGGAGGGTGCCCCACCCAGTGCCCCTGCGGGAGGTGCGGGCAGGAGCGGGCCAGGCTGCCCAGCCGCCCCATGACGGCGCCTCGGTGTCTGCAGACGTCTTCCACTCGGACTGTGAAGTGCGCCCCCAGGTGGCGTGTGCTTTCACCTGCAGGGCGGAGGACGTTGCAGGACCTGGAGTGAGACCCTCGCTTGGGGACGTCTTAAAGCAGGAGCCTGCCTTCGTTGTTCCGCCTATGTAGTCCCCAACTGGACACTCACCGCCCAGCCCATGTTCAGGCCCCACGTGGCCCTTGCAGGATGCTTTCTCTCCTCTCCTTCCTCCCCATCGCACTTCTCCTACTTTACAAGAACCCCACGCACATACCTCACTACCTGGTGAGAGAGAGAGAAGACCAGCTAGGAGCCCAAGCCTCACTCTTGACCCCTTGTGCCCCGCAGGGGATCTCGTGTCAGGCCCCCTCCCTCCTGCTGGGCATCAAGGCTGCCTGACACTTAGCTCAGCACTTTCCGTTTCCCAATACACCCCGATTCAATGCGCCCATGGGGCCCGCTGTGGAAGAGGCTCCCAAGTGACTCCTCCCTCCCTCCCTCCCTCCCTCCCTCCCTCCCTCCCTCCCTCCCTCCCTCCCTCCCTCCCTCCCTCCCTCTCTCTCTCTCTCTCTCTCTCTCTCTCTCTCTCTGTCCCCTGGGTACTGGGTTGAAACCCAGAGCCACCTCCGATTGTGCTAGGCAAGCCTCGGCCACAGCTCCAGCCCTGCGCAGGGCCAAGCGTCTCCTCCGCCCGCCTTCTTACCTGTCTGTTTGCGCCTCGGCTCTGACTCAGCACCTGCTCACCTTTCCATCTGAGGCCCATCTCTCGCCACACCGCCTGGGTTCTTACCTGACAGTGTCCAGCTGGGCGGCTCACTGGGGACCACTCTCTTCCAGGGCTTACTGCTGAAGGTGCTTCATGCCGGCCAGCTGTGACCCTACTGTGTCCTGTGACTGGTGTTTGTCTCTGGCAAGGCTTCATTTATCTTTACATTCCTATTTTCTTTTACTTTTTTGGAAGGGTCTCAGTGTAGCACAAGCTGACCTGGAACTCTGAGGTTTTAGGTTACATATATATACTTTTTTTCCAGTTTT
Source organism: Jaculus jaculus (assembly GCF_020740685.1). NCBI lineage: Eukaryota > Metazoa > Chordata > Mammalia > Rodentia > Dipodidae > Jaculus > Jaculus jaculus. Next base: position 24,127,183 of record NC_059107.1, on the reverse strand, counting down.
ATTTATTTATTTTTAAGTATTTTATTTTTATTTATTTATTTGAGAGAGGGAAAGAGGAAGGGAGGGAGGGAGAGAGAATGGGCACACCAGGCCTTCCAGCCATTGTAAACAAACTCCAGATGCATACTCCACCTTGTGCATCTGGCTTACGAGGGTACTGGGGAATTGAACCGAGGTCCTCTGGCTTTGAAGGCAAGTGCCTTAACTGCTAAGCCATCTCTCCAGGTCCAAAGTTTTATTTATTTATTTATTTACTAGAAAGAGAGGGAGAGAGAACGAGAGAGAGGACAATGGGTGTGCCAGGGCCTCTAGTCACTGTAAATGAACTCCAGACTCATGTATCACCATGTGTACCTGGCTTATGTGGGTTCTGGTGAATCACACCTGGCTCCTTAGGCTTTGTGGACAAGTGCCTTAACTGCTAAGCCATCTCTCCAGCCCTACTTTTATTTATTTATTTTGGTTTTTTTTTTTTAAATTTTTATTTATTTATTTGAGAGCGATAGACACAGAGAGAAAGACAGATAGCGGGAGAGAGAGAGAATGGGCGCGCCAGGGCTTTCAAGCCTCTGCAAACGAACTCCAGACGCGTGCGCCCCCTTGTGCATCTGGCTAACGTGGGACCTGGGGAACCAAGCCTCGAACCGGGGTCCTTAGGCTTCACAGGCAAGCGCTTAACCGCTAAGCCATCTCTCCAGCCCTATTTTGGTTTTTTGAGATAGGGTCTCATTCTAGCCCAGGCTGACCTGGAATTCACTCTGTAGTGTCAGGGTGGCCTCGAGCTCATGATGATCCTCCTATCTCTGCTCCCGAAGGCTGGGATTAAAGGCATGTGGCACCACACCTGGCCCAGTCCTACTTTAAAAAAAAAAAATATATATTTTTTTGTGTTTTACTTCTTAAAAGTTATTTGAGAGAGATAGAGAGAGGAAGGAGGGAAGGAGAGAGAATGGGCACACCAGGGCCTCTAGTCACTGCAAACAAACTCCAGATGCATGGACCACCTTGTGCATCTGGCTTACGTGGGTGCTGGGGAATTGAACCTGGGTCCTTAGGTTTCGCAGGCAAGTGCCTTAACTGCTAAGCTATCTCTTCAGCCCCATTCCCATATTTTGACAGTGCTAGGGACAAAACTATGCTTGGTAACTAGGAATGTGGAGGAATGCCTGAGGGAATGTCTTCCACTTAGCCAGCCAGTCTCCAAGTGGCTGAGCAAGGGTAGGATGCTGAAAACATTTGCTGAAGTTTCCTGTGCCTGGTAGGGGGGATGTGCTTTTGACAGGTGACATCAAGGTGTGTGTGGGTGAAAGACAGGGCCCTCCATCCTGCCCATCTCTGCATAATAAGTTTTGCCCAAACACAATGCCTCTGTTTCCACTTTTTTTTAAAAAAAGAATTTTGTTAAGATTTATATTTATTTGTTTATTAGAGACAGAGAGAGAGAAGAAGAGAAAGAATGAGGATGGGCGTGCCAGGACCTCTAGCCACAGCAAATGAACTCCAGATGCATGTGTCACCATGTGCACCTGGCTTACATGGGACCTGGAGAATTGAACCTGGGTCCTTAGGCTTTGCAGGCATGAGCCTTAACTGCTAAGCCATCTCTCCAGCCCTCCACTCCTTTTTGTTTTTAAACAGATACTTTTTAATCAGAATTTTTTTTTTTTTTTTTTTTTTTGAGAAAGTGAGAGAGAGAGGCAGAGAGAGAAAGAAAGAATGGGCACACCAGGGCCTTCAGCTGCTGCAAGCCAACTGTAGACGACGCTAGACTGTGTGCCCTCTTGTGGTGCATGTGTGGCACTGCAGGCTGTGTTACTGTGTGACTGGCTGCGTGGGACCCAGAAATTCCAACATGAGTTCTTAGGCTTGGCAGGCAAGCTCCTGAACTGCTAAGTCATCTCTCCAGCCCCTGTTTCTACTCTTAGCAAGCCTATGTTTGGTACAAACACGACTACTACCGTGTTGCTAGCCTAGGCTGGCCTCAAACTATGTAGCAGAGAAGTAAGAGGATCACCCATGAGTTTAAGGCCACCCTGAGGCTACATAGTGAATTCCAGGTCAGCCTGGGCTAGAGTGAGACCCTACCTCAAAAGTAAAACAAAACAAACACAGGTGGTGAACTCCAAAGAGAGGTTCTGCTGTTTGTGAAACCGTTGTCTCCTGGTTCCCTGAGCACTCAGGAGGCTGGATGGGGCATAGAAGCCTTGGGCTGGATGCCCCCCTATAACCCCTGGTCTGGGACCAGCTCCCTGTACTCCAATCCCAGGAGCATCTACCCACCACCCAGTGGCTATCCCGCCACACCAGGAGCTCAGGTGTCCATCACCTTGAAGCTGTTCTGTGAGCCTGTTGGTGCTGACTCCGGCCAGGTTCTACAAAGCAGGTGGTAGCTGGCCCAAAGTCCTTAAGTCCAAAGGTTCTTTCTGAGGAAGACAGTCCCATCCCAGTACACCTGGGGCCAGGCTGCTCATCCTCCTGAGACAAGCACCGTCTGGGCCGTTTTCCTTTCCTTTTCTTTTCTTTTCTTTCTTTCTTTCCTTCCTTCCTTCCTTCCTTCCTTCCTTCCTTCCTTCCTTCCTTCCTTCCTTCCTTCCTTCCTTCCTTCTTTCTTTCTTTCTTTCTTTCTTTCTTTCTTTCTTTCTTTCTTTCTGTGTGACAGAGAGAGAAAGAGACACACACAGAGAGAGAGAGAGAGAGAGAGAGAGAGAGAGAGAGAGAGAGAGAGAGAGAGAGAATGGGCGCACCAGGGCTTTCAGCCACTGCAAACGAACTCCAGACACGTGCGCCCCCTTGTGCATCTGGCTAATGTGGGTCCTGGGGAATCGAGCCTCAAACCGGGGTCCTTAGGCTTCACAGGCAAGCGCTTAACCACTAAGCCATCTCTCCAGCCCCCATTTTCCCTTTCCTGCTGGTTCTACTCACCGTAGTTTACGTTGCTCACAGGGCTCCCGAAGCCTGGCTTAAGGCAGGCTACGCCTTCCTCACTCTGCCTTCCCTTTCATCTGCGGAGACCACCTCATCCTGACCAGATGACCAGGAAGGAAGAGGGATTGTAGCTCTTTGGGGGGGGGGGGGTTGTCTCAGGACGACAGACTCAACTAGCCAGACTTCTTGCAGAAGTTTTGGACACAGGGAGGATAAGCCTGGTTCCCCCACTCGCCGGCTGAGCGCCGTCCACTTGCCTTCTTCGCCTGCGAAGTGGACGGTAAACTGAGTGCAGCCTCGGGCTCCACCCGCTCCACGCGCCTCCCTGTTCTCCTCTGACTCGGGAGGTTGGCGCGACCTCAGGTCAGTGGCCCCTCCCAGCCTCCTCCTTTGTCTCAACCAGATAGCCACATCTGCTACCTCTACCTGTTTTCCACACTGCATCTGGGACACTTGCTTACGATGTTGAAAGCGAATGGCTTCCCGTTGCTGTCGCAGTCCTTTCGTGTCCCGCCTCACCACCCAGCTGACCTGTAGTTGAATTGACTTTGTCCTCTCTGCCAGTTTCTCTGCATTTTTTTTTCTCATTTTTCCCCCTTAGAGGTTAGTAGGGTCATGCTCTAGCCCGGGATGACCTTGAATTAGTCTCAGGGTGGCCTCAAACTCACATCGATCCTCCTACCTCAGCCACCTGAGTGCTGGGGTTAAAGTCATGTGCCACCACGCCTGGCAAGCATTTATCTTTATTTATTTATCTGCAAGTGGAGGGTGATAGAGAGTAGAGAGACAGAGCGATGGAACGGGCACTCCGGGGCCTCCAGTCGCTGCAAAGGAACTCCAGATGCATGTGCCACTGTGCATCTGGCTTTATGTGTGTACTGGGGAATTGAACCCGGGTCATTATGCTTTGCAGGCAAGCACCTTAACTGCTGAGCCATCTCTCCAGTCCTTTCTTTGCATTTTCTGACCCCCGCCTAAGGAATGCATTTCCCTTTTGTTCACCTGGCTAACTACTGATGAACTTTAGACCTCTGTGGCCTCTGTGACGGCTGCAGGGACATTGTTCTGTCATTGAATAAGTCTGTCCCTGTCCCTGAGCGTCCCTGTCATTTTCACATCTAGTCTCACTCTTTGCTTATTGGTTTTCCACGTTTTTGCTTTATATTCTGAGAACCCCTGTTTATGTCTACTTACATTCTGCGCCCCCAAAACTTAGCCCGGTACCTGGCAGTGGCAAGCTCTTGATAGAATGTCGTTGAACGATGAAAGGTGAGGCTTCCATGGAAATACTGCGTACAAGATTTCCAGCACCGAGATCAGCACCCAATGAACATGGCTCGATACATGCTGCTACATCTAAAGGTGTAGGACTGACGTAAAACAAAAATCAATCCAAATCCAAAGTGTTCTTGTCACTTGGGCTAACCAAAGTGTTGGACTGAGGAGGAGGTTCAGCAGTTACAGGCATCTGCTTCCAAAGCCAGAGTGCTTGAGTTCAGTTCCCCAGTGCCCGTGGAAAGCAGATGCGTACGTGGTGGGCACATGCATCTGGAGTTTATTTGCAGTGGTAAGAAGTTCTGGTGTGCCCATGCTCTCTCTCTTTCAAATCAATAAAAAATATTTTAAAAAAAAGCTTCCAGGGCTCGGTGTGCTGGTGCATGCCTTTAATCCCAGCACTTGGGAGGCAGAAGCAGGAGGGATGCTGGGAGTTGGAGACCACCCTCAAAGAACATAGTGGATTCCATGTCAGTCTGGACCCTACAGCGAGACCTTACCTCAAAAAACAGAACAGAACAAAACAAAAAAACTCACATAAGAAAAACAAATGAAGATTTTCACAGTATGCAAGTTTTAGAGTAAGTTGATTCGACGTAGAGGAAAATATGCAGACTCACACAGCCGCTCTAACACACATGTGCGAACTTTCAAGGAGGTGTAGATTTCGTGTTAGTGACTCCTGGAACTAGAAAGTGGTGGTTAGGAGAGGCCAGGATGGCTGCAGGGGTCCACCCGTGTTGGACAGACCTGACAGTCCTCACTGCCCCTGCCCAGCAGAGGGGGATGTAGGTGCACGTGGAGACTCCAAAAATTTAAAGCAGTTTGGAGACCATTAAGGTACTCCAATAAAAGCTCTTCCAGAGCTGGGTGTGGTGACACACGCCTTTAATCCCAGAACTTGGGAGGCAGGGGTAGGAGGATCGCCATGAGTTCGAGGCCACCCTGAGACTACATAGTGAATTCCAGGGCAGCCTGAGCTACAGCGAAACACTACCTCGAAAGACAAAAACAAACAAAAAAGCCGTTCCAGGGCCAGAGAGATGCTTAGCGGGTAAGGCCTTTGCCTGCAAAGCTTAAGAATCCAGATTCGATTCCTCAGGACCCACATAAGCCAGATGCACAAGGTGGATGCATGCATCTGGAGTTTGTTTACAGCCCCTGAAGGCCCTGGTGTACCCATCCTCTCTGTCTCTCAAATAAATAATATTTTAAAAAAATCATTAAATTTACAGTGATTGAGATCGGGAGGTAATATGATGGAGAATGGAATTTCAAAGGGGAAAGAGTGTGTGTGGGGGGAGGGAATTACCATGGGATATTTTTTTATAATCATAGAAAATGCTAATAAAAAATTTTAAAAAAATCATTAAATAAATGCTCAGCCTGGGCATGGTGGTGCATGCACTTGGGAGACAGAGGTAGGAGGACTGCCCTGAATTCGAGGCCACCCTGAGACTACATACTGAATTCCAGGTCAGCAGCCTGAGCTATAGTGAGATCCTACTACAAAAAAACAAAAAAAGAAAGAAAGAAAAAGGACAGGAAGAAGAAAACCGCTCTTCCCAGGCTGGGATATGGCTTACTAGTTAAGGCACTTGTATGAGAAGTCTTTTGGTCCTGGCTTGTTCCCCAGTGACTACCTAAGTCTGAGTTTGTTTGCACTGGGAAGAGGTCGTGGTGGGCCCATCTCTTTCTTTCCTTCAAATAAATAAACAGAAATATTTAAAAATGATAATAAAAATAAATTTTTAAACAGAGCTACTCCAAATATTCCAAGTACAGTTGAGTACCTCTAATCTGCAAATCCAGAATCTGAAGTTTTGGGGCCCAGACCCGAGGACACAAGTAAAAACAAAAATATTCACACTGTGAAATTATGTTCCAGGCTGTGTAGGGCTGGAGGAAGAGCTCAGCAGTTAAGGTGCCTGTCTGCAAAACCTAACGCCCTGGGTTCTATTCCCCAGTATCCAGGTATAGCCAGATGCACAAAGTGGCACATGCACCTGCAGTTTGTTTGCAGCGGCTTGAGGCCCTGGAGCATCCATTCTGTCTGTCTCTCTTTATCTGCTTGCAAATAAATAAAAAACTACTGTGTGAAATGACTTTCAGTCTTGGTGAATGACAAGGTGTATATAAAATATGAAGGAATGTTATACTTAGGTCACTATTTGTATATGATTGTCCCCAGATCTGAAAAACTCCCCAAGTCCCCAAAATTTCAGGGTTGGAGAGATTGCCTAGTGATTAAAGGTACTTGCTTGTAAATCCTGTTGGCTGGATTCAATTCTCCAACTACTCATGTAAAGCCTGATGCAAAAAATGGCACCAGGGCTGGAGAGATAGCTTAGCAGTTAAGGTGCTTGCCTGTGAAGCCCAAGGACCTCGGTTTGACTCCCCAGAACCCATGCAAGCCAGATGCACAAGGTGGCACATGCTTCCGGAGCTCATTTGCAGTGGCTAGAGGCCCTGGCGCACCCATTCTCTTCCTCTCTCACTAATGAAATAAATAAATAAATAAAATTTTTAAAAGGGTGCACCGGAGCTGGACAGATTCAGTGCTTGAAGGACCTGCTTTTAAAGCCTGATAGTCCAGGTTCAATTCCCCAGTACCCACGCAAAGCCAAATGCACAAAGTGGTGAATGCCCTTGGAGTCTGTTCATTTGCAGCGACAGGACACCCTGGTACACTCATGCTTTCTTTCTTTCTCTCATACAAATAAAAATATTTTGAAAAAGTGACACCAGCTTCTGGGGTTTGTTTGCAGTGGCGAGTACCTGGTGTCCCCATAAACACACACACACACACACACACACACACACACACACACAAAATAAATTCATAAAAGTTTAAAAAATCCCCAACACTTTTGGGTCCAAGCTTTTGGGATAAAGGCTGCTCAAACCTGGGCTAATTAGGCATCTCAGCAGTGTCTCTTTCCTCCATCCCCCCCCCATTGTCCTATCTTAAAGCATTTTGACAGAAGACTAATGTCCACAGGAGTTTTAGAGACTTTATTTATGTATAAACAATTTAAACACTTTGCCATAAATTATCTTTGCCTGTCCCTAGTCTTTGCTTAGCAGCAAATTAAAATTAATATAAAAACTCGATGAACAATTCATACATGTATATTACAAAAAAGTTCCTGTACCAAAGTTCTTATTAGACTTTTTTTTTGTTTTTATGTTTTTTTTTAACTTTTTAAAATTTTTTTGTTTTTATTTTTTATTTTATTTTATTTTTTTATTTTCTCTCCTCGTGGTGACTGTCATGTGATTGTCTCAGTTTCTGGACCAAACAAACACACTAATAATTTTAAGTCTGAAACAGTGATTGTGCCTTACGGCGTATGTATGTACAGGGCGATCGGAAGTGGTACCCGTTAGCAACAGAGTCTCACAATGCCGAACCTCTACCGTAACTGATACCCACGAACTACGGAATCTAAACAGACTACACCCTGTAACTGCGTATTACTGTCCACAATGGAATCTCCAAAGACAAAAGAGAAATGAGATTTATGTGTAGTGAGTATAGCCACCATTTTGAATTAAATTTTACACTTCTGCGCTCACAAATAAATTAGCTCAGGCCGGACTAAGTGGAGACCTGAGAGTTAAGTGCTGGACGGTATCGTTTTGCTTTGACTTTTGATATTAATTTCTTGGATTTTTTTTTTTTTTCCTTGCGTTTTTCTTTTTCTTTAAAAAGCATTTCCGGTGCTCACTCCTCCACTTTGATGCCCCTCCCCCCTCCCCAGGCGCCACACACACACGCAAATCCGCCCCAAAGTCGTGTTTGAAATGCACCTGTATTTGCTGAAATGAAAACGTCGGAAGTGTCTGACCACCAAGGAGTCTGAGCGGTCCCCAGCTGGCCCGCGACGCCGGCCCTTGTGAACGTCTCCCGGGTTGCTCACGTGTGAATGAGTGAGGTATTAGGATGTGAGGCCTTCTGTCTTCAGCTTCTTTCTCGTGTTGGACGGCCGGTAGCTGTGTTTGCGATTTTGTTGTTGTTGTTGTTTATTTGTTTGTACTTTGCGGGTTGGTTCTCTGTTCTTTTTCACTCAGGTATTTTTGTGTCTCTTTTCTGCATTAGACCCAGAACAAGTGGGTCATATTTTAGGGGAACTTGGAAGATTTTTGTGTGTTTGTTCATTCGTGTGTCCTTTGCTTTTTTTTTGTTTGTTTTTGTTTTTTGTTTTTTGTTTTTTGTTTTTGTTTTTGTTTTCCTCAGAATTTGTGGCCAGGCTCTAGTCTACTTCAGGATGAGGGACTTTGCGCTCGGACAGTAGCATTTGAACTCAAAAAATGTGAGCTTTTCTTGCCACTTGGTTATCCTAAAGCAGCCCAGCCTCAGTGCCCCTGTTAGGTCTTCGTCTCCTTAGGAGAGGAGATCACAGTTAACCCTGCTGAGCCCCCCAGAGAAGGGATGGCAGGAGGTTATTTTGTTACCTCTTTCCCATCTCATTCTGTCTTAAGAACTGGATGTTGCTGCTACTGTCCGCGAGCTCGGGGTATTGCTCCACGGGCAGCACGTAATAGCCCTCGTAACCTTGCACCCGTCCCGTGCTCAGCAGCTGCTGCTTCTCTCCCTCAGTCCACAGCCGGCTCCCTTCTCTGCCGTCTCTGGCTTTCTGCTGCTCCTTGGCCCAGGCGGTGCCCAGGGCTCTCTGTCTGGCCTGGTCCAGGACGCGGGCCTTCTCTTCATCCAGCGTGTCGGGGGTGAGACCGTAGCGGATGCTGAGCAGCAGCGTGGAGTACTGGAACTCAATGTTGGTGAACCTTCGAGTCCTGCCGTTGACCAGCAGCGTGGGCTGGGACACGGTCACGTTCACCCCGCTCTCCAGCACCTTGCGGCCGATGGTGGTGCCCAGCGTGACCAGGTCGCCGTCAGCTGCCCCGATCTTCACAAAGTAGTGCGTGTCCTTGCCCTCGATGCTGTAGTGCATCTTGTCCAGGTAATAGGCGTTGTTCAGCACGGAGGCCACCTTGCGGCTGTCCTCACTGGCGATACTGGACACACCCGTGGTCACCCGTCCTTCTTTGATGGCGAACATGATACCTTTGCCGATGATGGGTGTGGTGGTCGCAAACCAGTGGCCTGCTTTCTCTCGGATGCTGGCATGGAGTTTTTTAGAGATAACCTGTCCTTCCAGGGCCAGGAAAGCCTGATTGTGCCTCTCGGTCGTCTGCTGGATGCCCGTAATGAGCTGTGGGCAACAAAACAACACAGAAAGCTGAGCAGTTTGGCTGGGCAGTTCATTAAGCAAGAGCCACAAAGAGGAATGCCTTAGATACTCCAGCTAAGGACACACATGGGTTAGCCCAGCCCTACTTTTGAGAACTAGGGCAGGCAGACTGGTGCCCGGTGTACTGTCCATCTTGTAACTGTGCCACCCACGAAAGGACAGTCAAGTCGGTTCCCCGCCTCACCCGAGTCTGCGTCTCCCTGGCTGCAGCACAGAAGCTTCCGCCTTCTTGGTATTTCACGTATGTCAAGACTCGGGGTTGTCCCGACCAAGGGGCTCAGGTGCCTGTCTGCACCGCTGGGAACCCTACTGCTTTAACCTGCCTTTCTCCGAAGTCAGTGTCCCGGATACGCTTTCCTTTCCTTGGGTTAAAACCTTGCCACTCAAAGCGCAGCCACCAGCAGGGGGCCCACTGGGGACGGCCCTGCTGGAAATCTCTGGCTCCTGAGCTGAGGCCAGCCACTCTAGGTGCTTGGTGTGCATATTCATATCTGAGAAGCGCTTGGCTAAGAGAGCCAGGCTTTGAGGGCCAGAGGGAATATGCATTCCCCTCCCCCTCCCGGCCTTTGAGTCCATCGTTTGGATCCCAGCCCTGGTTCTGCAGAGGAACGGAATTGCCATTATCTCCTTGGCCTTGAGTTCTCTACTCACAAATGACAACTTGTCTCAATTGGTGGTTGGGGGACAGGACGGGATAATGGAAGAGGCTGTGTTTGGGAGGTAACGGGCACTTAGATAAATGAGAGAAATGATGGCTATTCATTCATGGAGTGGGCCCCGAGGGGCAGGATGGAGAGAATGCGGTTCTCAATTACCCGGCAGCTCCTCCTTGCCTCTCTCTAGTTACACAATCTGGACAATTATTCAGAGCAGCTGAGACCTTCCAGACTTTTACAGGGCTGAGCCCTGGCCCTGGAGCGGGCTTAGCTGAATGCAGTTCCCGCGCCTCCCATCTGCTTATGGCCTAGGTCTCAGCTGCACCCAAATTGAAACTGACCACCCTTCGGTCATCACAGAAAGACCCAGGCACAAATTATGTTCTGCAAACTCAATCTGTATGCATTTGGGTCATAAAGTGCTGAGGTTTTATGTGGGGCATAAAAATGTTCTTTAATGGGACAGAAACTGCAAACCACAGTTTTATTACATCCCATAAAAGCTGAAAGGGTTATGATCTTACAGCAGGCAGATGGCAGGTTGCCGTTAGATTTCTCTGTGCTGTTGTTAATCAAAGTGTGACCCGAGGGTATACACTGAACAGATAATGATACCACAATTAAGGTAATCATCGAGGTTGGGAAGAAATATGGGTCTTACTAGATAGGGCAGAAGTGGCATTTGCTCTCTTAGGAAGTCCCAGTGTTCCTACATACCTTTTATACCCAGCCTCAATGGTCCCTTTCCTGATAGGCCCTTGGCTCCCAGACAGCGGTGTTTGTGAAAGGGAACGAGGACAGCTGTTTGGGCTCTTGGCAAGAACCTTTGCTTACCTGTCCATTCTCACTTGCTTGACTCTCTGACAATTCATAGGGAGGAGGCACGAAATACATTTTGGCTCTCGGGAAGCCAGGAATTATGTTGCTAAGCTGAAATCCAAACATCACAAGCCAGCTTTTCACATCTACGAGGGAAACAGAAATAAAGACTTCTGAAATCATGGTGGGCAGAAATCCACAGCAGATCTTGACAGGAGAATGAAATAAAATGGATTGCTGGGGTCCAAAAGAATAAGAAGGTAAGACCTGGTGACTCTTCTGGGCCAGGACAGAGACTCTTTCACTATTTTTATTTATTTATTTGAGAGAAGGCAAGGAGGGAAAGAATTAGTACATCAGAGCCTCTTACCAGTGCAAATGAATTCCAGACACATGGACCATGCTGTGTACCTGGATTTATGTGGGGAATTGAACTCTGGCTGGCAGGTTTTGCAAGCAAGTGCCTTTAACTACTGAGCTATCTCTTCAGCTCCAGAGATTCTTTTTTAAAAAATAAATTTTATTTATTTATTTATTTGAGAGAGAGAGAGAGAGAGAGAGAGAATGAGAATATGGGCACACCAGGGCCTCCAGCCACTGCAAATGAACTCCAGATGCATATGCCCCCTTGTGCATCTGACTTATGTGGGTCCTGGAGAGTCGAACCAGGATCCTTTGGCTTTGCAGGCAAACGTCTTAACTGCTAAGCCATCTCTCCAGCCCCTAGATCCAGAGATTCTTTAAAAAAATATTTACTTATTTGATAAGAAAGAGAGAGAGAGAGTGTGTATAGGTATGCCAGAGGATCTCTTGCCACTGTGAGCGAACCTGAGATGTAGTGCACCACTTTGTGCTTTTGATTTTACATGATTTTTAAAAAATATTTTTAATTTTCATTTATTTATTTGCAAGCAGAGAGTGAGGGAGAGATAAGAGAGATGGGGGGAGGAGAGAATGGGTGCTCCAGGGCCTGCAAACGAACTCCAGATGCATGTGCCCCTTGTGCATCTGGCTTACATGGGTCCTGGGGAATTGAACCTGGGTCCTTTGGCTTCACAGGCAAACACCTTAACTGCTAAGCCATCTCTCCAGTCCCTTACGTGATTAAATTTTTTTTTTTTTAACTTTATTTGAAAGACAGAGAGACAGAGGCAGATAGAATGGGCATGGCAAGGTCTCTGGCCACTGCAAATGAACTTCAGATGTATGCACCACCTTGTGCTTCTGGCCCATTTGGGCACCGGGGAAATCAAACCTAGCCAAAATAAAGACCCAGCATTGAGAAGATATCTTCCATAAGTGCTAATGGGGTGTTTACTGCATGCCAGTGGAGTTGAGTAAAAGTAGAATTCAGACCATCAGAAGGGACTAACTCTCCCATGGGTCTTGGTGGAGACTTCCTCTGTACACCATAAAAACCCTGTTCTTCTTTCACCAGGGATTGGCAGGACTTACTGGGAATCCCAAGAGAAGTAAGTTCAGTTTTTATCCCACCACTGTCTTTCTCCTTCGGGAGCTCCCTCTGTAGCCGAGGCTCTGGCCCCTGAGGAGGGTAGAATGTTAATATGCCCTGCCTTGGAGACCTGGGTTTCCAATGAGCACTCCCTTGAATAGGAATACTTTTGTAATCTACCTATTTTCTGTTCTTTTCTTTTCTTCCTTCCCTCTTGTTTCCTTTTCTTCTTCTGAAGTTCTTTCCCCAATCATTAAAAAAATATTTATTTAGGAGAGAGAGAAAGAGAGAGAGAGTAAGCACGCACACCAGGGCCTCCAGCCACTGCAAACAAACTCCAGATGCATGTGCCACCTTGTGCATCTGGCATTATGTGCGTACTGGGGAATCAAACTTGGATCCTTAGGCTTTGCAGGCAAGTGCCTTGACCGCTGAGACATCTCTATAGCCCACTCCCTCATTTTTGAGAAAGGGTCTTGGTGTGTAGCCCAGGCTGCCCCCTACAATACTCCTGCCTTCGTTCTCCCCACGCTTACACACGTGAGTGCAGCTGGCTCTGCTCTGGAGCTGGATTTGGCTTTGTTTTTATACATTTATCTGTTCCACCACTTCTATTCAAGCTGCTCATCTTATCCTCCATTCCCAAGAAGCCCTGTGGACAAGGAAAACACTTTTTGTCCACGGGGAGTGGCGGCCAAATGTGACAGGTGTTGGGGCCTCTAAACAGGGTGTTTCAGAGGCAGCTGATGAGGCGGGCACTGGTGACAGGGTGCTCCTAACAGCTCACGACTGCCTTCTCATGCCCTTCACTGCGCAGGACCACGCTGCCAGCCCCGCGCACTCTGAAAGCTGTCCTGCGGCACCGCCAGGTGTTAAGTGTGAGCAGAGAAGAGGATGGGGCAAGGAGGGGCTGTGCCTTTTCTTCATTTACAGAAATATCAGTGCACAAATCTCACTTTTGGCAGGGGACAAGGAGTAGGAGAGAACGCCGTTCCCCATGGCTATCTCCAGGAGGTTCACTGGACTCAAATGGAGTATGGAGTTTGCGGTTTCTAGAGCAAGTCCACCAGAGCAGATCTCAAGGCCTATGTGGCAGCTTCTCCCCAGAGCGGCACCCCAACGTGGTGTCTTTGCTCCTCACTGAGCCGCTATCCCTACATCTGCATCTTCTCTCGATAGTGAGCGTGTGATTAGCCCTCACTCTCGGCTGGCCTGATTCATTTTGTTTTCACAACTCTACGAGATGAGTGTAATTATTACCAGCTGGACGTGGTGGCACACGCCTTTAATCCCAGCACTTGGGAGGCAGAGGTAAGAGGATCACCGTGAGTTCGAGACGACATAGTGAATTCTAGGTCAGCCTGGGCCACAGTGAGACCCTACCTTGAAAAAACAAACAAACAAAAAAACCCCCCAAAATCCCAAACAAATAAACAAACAAAAAGAACCCCCAAGGCTCAGAAAGGCTAAGACACCTGGGCAAATCACACAGCAAGAAAATGGAGAGGCCAGAATTAGCATTTGGAGCTGTGTTCAGGTTTTGATTTCCGAGGGATGCATGGGAGGGTTATGTAGTACCTAGGGCTGGGTGAAGGCTGAGCAGTTTCCTTGGAAAGGGTAAGGGGGTTCATGTCTATCTTTCATACCCTTTCTTCTCTCTAGTACCTTTCCATCACAGGGATAGCAATCGTCCTATAGAAATAACTGTAAAAGGGCCAGAGAGATTTCTCAGTGGTTAAAGGTGCTTGCTTGCAAACCCTGACAGCCGGGTTTGATTCCTTAGTACCCACATAAAGCCAAATGTACAACGTGGACTGTGCATCTGGAGTTTGTTTGCAGAGGCGAGAGGCTCTAGCATGCTCATTCTCTCTCTCTAGTAGGTGAATAAAGAAATATAGCTGTTGAAAAGAAGGCTCAGCCTGATGTTGTGGCACACGCCTTTAATCCCAGTACTTGGAGGCAGAGGTAGGAGGATTACCATGAGTTCGAGGCCACCCTGAGACTACAGAGTGAATTTCAGGTCAGCCTGAGCTAGGATGAGACCCTACCTTGGAAAAAAAAAAAAAAAAGAGGGCTTGGAGCTGAAGAGACAGCTCAGCAGTTAAGGTGCTTGCTTGTAAAGCCCAAGGACCTGAGTTCAATTCCCCAGGATCCAGATATACAAAGTGGTTGGCATATGTGTCTGGAGTTCGTTTGCAGAGGCTCAAGGCTCCGGCACACCTATTCTCTCTTACTCTATCTGCCTTTCTCTCACTCTTTCAAATAAATACATAAATATTAAGAAAACTGTAACCCTTTTAAAAAGGAAAAAAAAAAAAAAAAGAGGGCCGCTTTGGAATGGAGCCAGTTCTTGCCCTCCTCCCTGGGTGGGTCCTGGGCACCCACCCCATTCTCCCAGTGTGCCGCTTTTCTGTGCCCCAGTGTTCTTGGGTGGACACGGAGCCTCTTTCTGTTTCAGCTGCCACTTACATTCTTAGACCAGCTTCCAAATGGTGATGATACTTTTGGGTGCCCGCGCGCGCGTTCCTCCTGACCACATCTTAATTACCTCTTCTGCTTCAGTTGGGAGCAGGAAGTTCAACCACTCTGCCAGTCTACTAAGTGGAAAATTAAAGCCGGTTTTGGTAGGGTTTGCAGGCAAGCCAGTGTTTGAACAGGAGAGAATGACTTGGAGTTCTCAGTTCAGACCTGCTTTCCAAGGACCGGCTCATGGGAGCAGGTGGCTGCAGGTGTGGGCCCTGCGTGACCTGGCTCCTTCCTCCCCAGCTTCCTTCCCCGGCCACCCATGCAGATGCTGGCCCTGTGCCGCACTTCTGTGACAGCGCCCTTCAGCGTAGACTCTCTAATGGCTTCTGGATTCAATTTGGTTGGACTTCGTTCAAATTGATTTGAATCCCATTTATCAAGTCTCCATGAAGGCCCAGGATGAGGAAAGCCCATCTTGCTATTCAGAACAGCTTGCTAATTTCATTTTTCTTTCTTTCTATCCTTCCCCCCACCCAAGGGAAGCAGGAATGTGGCCGAGGGTCTCAGTGAGATTGACTGTCTTCTGAATGGTTTCATTTGGGTCTTGGCAGCCACAGGTGTCTGGGCAGCCACTCTGTGGGCTTTCCTTCATTCGCCATTGGCAGATTCATTCCTGAGGGGTCCAGCGCCAAGCAGGGCACTGGGAAGTATGTTTGGATGGGGCAGGATTCACTCCCTGGGATAGGGAGAAGACTAGAATACTTTGCTTCCTGGTTCCCCAGGTTTCTTCTCCCTAGAACTCCAGTCTTCTCTGTCTTCCAGCTCATAAAGGTCTCTTCACAATTACCACCTGTGACACACTTCTGAGAGTGTCCCTTGTCTTGTTTTTTTTTTTTTTTTTGAGGTAGGATTTCACTGTAGCTCAGGCTGACCTGGAATCCTGTAATTCACTATGTAGTCTCAGGGTGGCCTCGAACTCATGGCGATCCTCCTCCCTCTGCCTCCCTAGTGCTGGGATTAAAGGCGTGCGCCACCACGCCTGGCCCCCTTGTCCTGTTTCATCTTTCTTCCTAGCACTTAACTGTGTGCACGTTCCTGAGAAGTATTTCATTTGAAATTGTGGTGAGTTGGGGGACAAAATTCTGCCAAGCCATGGGGAAGGACACCATGGAAAGGCTCCTGGGGAGGAACCAGCATAGTTTAGGCCTTGGGATCAGATGGTCCCAACTGCTTTGTTTGCGTGGGAATGCTGGGTTCAACTCCCAAAGGGGCGAAACCTGATGGCGAGGCACCACAGGTCACTGCAGGTCATCTCCTGTGACTGCAGGACGACACAGCAAGGACAGCGCTGTCTTCATTCCTTTCTTGCTTTGTGAGGTGTAAAAGTGACCACCCTGGTCACCTGAGAGTAGATGCCTCCCTGATCATGACAAGATCTGTGGGCTTCCTGGAACTCTGGCAGCCCTGGTCTCCCTTGGTGCTCTTCAGTAGAATGCATGGCCAGCTGAGATGGTTGTAGCCTGCTTGCTGGAAGCTGGATATCTCAATCTCTTTGGATCCATCTGTATACCTATATACCTTGATGTCTTTGCTTATTTTCTGAAGTATGGGACTTACTCTTGCTCCTATCTCTCTTTCTCTCCCCTTCCTCCATTAAAAATTTATTTATTTATTAATTTGCAAGAAGAGAGAGAGAGAGAGACAGAGAGAATGGACACACCAGGGCCTCCAGACACATGTGCCATTTTGTACGTCTGGCTTCACATGAGTAGATCCAAACCCAGATCGTTAGGCTTTGCAGGCAAGCACCTTAAGTGCTGAGCCATCCCTCCAGCAACAACACTCTCTGTGTTTTTGAAGCAGGATCTCACTGTAGTCCAGGCTGACCTGGAACTCACTCTGAAGCCCAGGCTGTTCTTGAGCTACCTCCTACTTTAATCTCCCAAGCGATGGGATTATAGGCATGACCGACCCGGTGACTGCATCTCTTATGTCTACTATAAGCAAGATACTCCAAAAATTTTGGTGGCTGGCTGGCTGGAGGGATAGACGGATGGTGCGGTGATTTGAATGTGAATGTGTGTCCCCCATAGACTCAGGTGTTTTTTAAATTTAATTTAATTTTTATTTGTTTGAGAGAGGGATGGGGGGGGTGAGGGAGAGAGAAAGAGAGAGAAAGAGAATGAATTGGTGCCCCAAGGCTTCTAGCCACTGAAAGTGAACTCCAGATGCATGCATCACATTTTGCATCTGGTTTACGTGGTCCCTGGGGAATCAAACTGAGGTCCTTTGGCTTTTCAGGCTAGTACCTTAACTGCTAAACCATCTCTCCAGCCCAACTCAGGTGGTTAATTAAAGCCTATAACTTAGGTCTCTAGCTGCCTGACTGGAGGAGGTGTCACTGGCTACGGATCCTGGGGTCCATCCCGAAAGTCTGTTTTGGGGCAGGTCTGAATTTCAACCCAAAGGTATGCAAAGCAGCCTGAGCTCTGGGGGTCCTGCTTGCTGCCAGATTTTGTGCTTAATGGCCTTTGGTGTTTGCTGGCTGTTTGGTTGTTTCTTCTGCTTGAATGTATGGAAGCAGCTTCTTCTGTCACTGATGGAACATCCCCTCCCTGCCCCGGATCTGTGAGCTTGAAATAAACCCCTTCCTCCAGTTAACTATATCTGGTCCCAGCAATGTGGAACTGTCTACAATAGATGGAGTGATGGACAAATAGATGGGTGGATGGGTGGAGGGATGGATGGAAAAATGGGTGAGTCAATGCATGGGTGGATGAATGGATGCAGGGCTGGCTGGGTGGAAAGGGAACCTCCACTCACCAAGTTCTTGTTAACCCTGGTGAAGTAGAGTCTCTCTCCCCCCACAGCTCCTCCTTCCACATCCCTCTCTAAGCTTCCTGTGCCCTTCTGACTTTTTTTTTTAAATTAAAAAAAATCTCTTTGATGGGCTGGAGAGATGGCTTAGTGGTTAAGTGCTTGCCTGTAGAGCCTAAGGACCCTGGTTTGAGGCTCGATTCCCCAGGACCCACATTAGCCAGATGCATAAGGGGGCGCACGCGACTAGAGTTCGTTTGCAGTGGCTGGAAGCCCGGGCGCGCCTATTCTCTCTCTATCTGTCTCTTTCTCTTCCTCTCCCTGTCACTCTCAAATAAATAAATAAATATGAACAACAACAACAACAAAAAACCCTTTTTGATTTTTCAAGGTAGGGTTTTTCTCTAGCCCAGGCTGACCTGGAACTCACTATGTCGTCTCAGGGTGGCCTTGAACTCATGGCTATCCTCCTACCTCTGACTCCTGAGTACTAAGATTAAAGGCATGTGATACCATGCCTGGCTTCTGATTTTTCAAAAATATTTTAATTAATTAATTTATTTGAGAGAGTGAGAGAGACAGAGAGAGCTAAACAGATAGAATGGGTGCACCAGGGCTTCTAGCCACTATAAATGAATGACCTCCAGACACATGCGCTACCTTGTGCATCTGGCTTTGCATGGCCACTGGGGAACTGAACCTGGGTCCTTAGGCTTTGCAGGCAAGTACCTTAACTACTCAGCAATCTCTCCAGCCCTCCTTATGACACCCCCACCATATTTTTATTTATTTCTTTGCAAGCAGACAGATAGAAGAGAGATAGAGAGAATGGGTGTACCAGGGCCTCCAGCCACTGCAAATGAACTCTAGATGCATGCATCACTTGGTGCATCTGGCTTTACGTGGGTACTGGGGAATTGAACTCAGGTCATTAGACTTTGCAGGCAAGCATCTCAGCCACTGAGCCATCTCTCTGGTTCTGGTTCTCCTTCTGACTTCTTTAAAGTCTTCATTCAGACTCGAGTCAATTTAGAATCCATTCCTTTCTCAGGCCCATTTTGACACAGGCCTGTCTATATTATACCATATCTCCAGATACCAGTCAGTCTACACACACACACATGGAGAGAGAGAGAGAGAGAGAGAGAGAGAGAGAGAGGGAGAGAAAGAGAGAGAGAGATGTGTGTATCTTATTTACTGTTGTTCCCCCAGAATCTCACATGTGCTCCATAAATGCCTTTGCAATAAATAACGGAGCAGGTGCCTCTGTGAGAGTACAGGCATGATTTTGTCTGCATAATTACTGGTTACCTGTATATACATCTCTCAGCAGGGAAACCTCTGGAGGTCAAGAACCAGGGCTCTGGCATCTTAGTACTGATGACAGCTCATTGCTTTACTCGTAATGACAATGTTAGTGACAGAGGCAGGTGCCATTTAATGACCCCCCACTTGCTGCGTACCTAGAGATGTTCACTTACTTTTTGTGACCTCGGTGGAACACTTTATCAGCAACACCCTTTCACAGAAACATTGGACAACTAGCCCCAGGTCTTTCAGCTTATAAATAGAAAAGAGAGAGTTTGAACCACTTTTTTTTTTTTTCTCCCCAAGGTAGGGTCTTACTTCAGCCCAGGCTGACTAGTAATTCACTATGTACTCTCAGAATGGCTTTGAACTCATGGTGATCTTCCTCTCTCTGCCTCCCAAGTGCTGGGATTAAAGGCGGACACCACCACCACCACCATGCCTGGCTCCTTTTTTTTGACATAGATCCCTTTCTTTCCCTGCTACTTCAGCTGACCCCCACTTCTGGGGAAAGGACAAGGGCACTTCTAAAAGACATTTCAGGGCTGAGGGGATGGGTCAGCAGCTAAAAGCAGTTGTTTGCAAAGACTGCTAGCCTGGGTTTGACATCCCATTACCCATACAGAGCCAGATGCACAATGTGGCCCATGTGTCTGGAGTTCATTTGCAGCAGCAAGAGGCCCCAGTGCACTCATAATTTCTCTCTCACACAAATAAATACATGAAAATATTAAAAGCCATTACAACAGCACAAACTTGAAGCGGTCATGAAATTCTGAAGAAGACACGGCGACTACTCTCTATCACCACCCCTCTACTTTTCTAGACACGGCCTTGCAGCGCCTTGGGCTGATAGCTGAGGGTCTCCTCAATCAAGTGTAAGACCCCCCCAGTCCCCAGCAGTCTCCCAGGACAACCACCCACAGGGAGCTGCTGCCCCTGCAGCACGGCAGAGTCTCACCTGTCACGTAGTTCTTCAAATCCAGCTCATTGCTGAGCGGATTGTTACTCTTGAACATATACAGGTTGAAGGGGGCTGGCTCCTTGCCTACGTTTCTCCACATGGTGTAGTCTGGGGACGTCCATCGTCCCGCCAGCACATCATAATCACGCTGAGTAAAGTGGACCAGCTTGGTGAGGGGGTCGTAGAGGCCCCCGTGGAAGCCGATGACCATCTGGAAGTCTGGGTTGGAGTCATAGTAAATCTCCCCGTAGGCCGTGTACTGCAGCTGTTTGATCATGAGACCATTGATGCTGAACACAGCCAGAGGGGTCCCTGTGTTATCTGAGGCGACATAGTACTCCTCCCCACTGCTGCTCTCCATGGCAAAGAGGTGGCCCTGGAGGTCGTAGTACAGCGAGGTGATCTCGGAGTTGGAGTGGTTGTAGACGTGGGTGATGCGGGTCGGGTTGTGGAGGTCGGAGTAGAAATACTGCAGGTGGTGGCCCAGCGTGGTCTTGTACGAAGCCCGGCGGCCCACGCCGTCGTAGC
This sequence comes from Jaculus jaculus, assembly GCF_020740685.1. NCBI lineage: Eukaryota > Metazoa > Chordata > Mammalia > Rodentia > Dipodidae > Jaculus > Jaculus jaculus. The sequence goes on along the minus strand of NC_059107.1, from coordinate 24,106,717 downwards.
GGTACTGCACGCTCCACCCGCTGGCCTTGTTGTAGGCGCGCGTCAGGAGGCCCTTGGAGTTGTACTCGAAGATGTCAGAGCCTCGCTGGCACAGATACCCGTCGTCGTCGATTTTGTACTGCACGTCGCCCAGCCTGGTGATCCGGTCCCGGAGGTCGTAGCGCAGGGGCATGAGGCGCGCGCTGTTGCCCGGGTTCAGCAGGTGCAGGTTCCCATTGAGGTCATAGCTGTAGCGCCAGGTCGGGCGGTCATTGACGGCCACGCTCTGCAGCTGCCCGTCTCCGTCGTAATCGTAGGTGTACTTTGTGGTGTTGGCGTAGGGTCCCAGTTTCAGTTCTCTCTTGATGACCCTGCCCATGCTGTCATACTGCACTGTCATCCAGTACATGAGGGACCGGAACATCTCATACTGCACCTCCTTGATGCGCCCGTGAGTGTCAAAGTGCTTGCTGAGCGTCATTACGGCGGTGGTGATGATCTGGTTGATGTCATAGTAGATGACACCGAACTTGCCAAAGTGCTCCACCTTGCCCGAAATCTCATCGTAGCGGTAGAGATCGACCGGAAGGGGAGTCTCGCTTATGACGGGTTTGATGCTGGCAATGCGGAAGCTGTTGTCGTGGTAGGTGTAGTCGAACCTGGCATTGATCATCCCTTCCTCTGAAAACCTGTAGATCTGTTTGTCTACGAGGGGTCCAATCTTCCGGTACCGGATGGTGCAAGAGAAACCCCCGCTTTGGAGGTTGACCATCTTGAGCACGCCGGTGGTCTCGTCGTACCCGAAGGTCACAGCAGTGCTGTCGTAGACGATCTCGGACAGCTTGGAGAGCTTCCCGTACTTGTAGAACACCCGGCGTCCGGTGCCCAGGAAGGACGTCTTGAGGATGCGGCCGTCGTCGCTGTAGTCAAAGATGACTGACGCGTTGCTTTCGGGCGGGTTGTAGATGTTGCGGATGTAGCCGATGGACGTGTGTGTGGACATGCTGTGTCTGGCGACGCTGGGCATGGTGACAGCATGGAGACGTTCAGAGGAGTCATACTCGAATATATATTGACGTTGACTCTGGAGCAGGAGAACCATGGACTAGGGGGGGAAAAAAGGAAGGGGACAGGTGAGTTGGCTCATTGGGACCAAGCACTCAGATGACAGCATTTCATTGCATGTCCCTAAATGTCGGCACAAAAGCTTTAAGAGTGGACATTTAAACCTAGACGGGATCATGTCGTTGTGTTGGACTGCAGTGGCTGTTCCGAGCAGTCCCTGCCAGACCTTAATCGTGCGTGCCAGATTCTCAGGATCTTGTGAAAAGGGGCTCTACAGGTCTGGGCAGGATGCAACCCCTGCAGGTGTGACTGGCTCTCCTGGAGCTGCTACGTCGCTTGGACCATCGTGAGTACAGTGGGCTTGGAAGACTGATTGAGAGGCACTGTCCTCAGGCTCAATAAGAAATCACGACACAGGGCTGGAGAGAGGACTCAGCAGTTAAGTGGGTGCTTGGTTTCAAAGCCCATCACCCACGTAAAGCTGGATGCACAAAGTGGTATGTGCATCTGGAGTTTGTGGTGGCTAGTCTCTTGTCTCTCTCTCTCTCTCTGCTCGCAAATAAATATATAAATAAATTTATTATAAAAAAGAAACCCTGACATGGTTTAAAACTGAATGGTACTGACCAGCTGGAGAGAACTGTGACACGCATACTTTTTTTTAATGTCATCTCTGATAAAATCTAGAGAGGAAGCACACCTTCTGTTTAGAAGGTGCTGGCTGGAAGAAGAAATGCCTTAGAATCATTGTCTCTTTGGATAGGAATGACCTCTGTCAGAGACAACAGGGAGACCCCTGGCTTCTTGTTAGGGATTCCAGGACATCATGACGGAATGAGAACAGTGGCAGGTCAGGACTGAGGGGACGGTGGCCCTCCCTTGCAGAGGTAACTGTTCTGTGAGTTATCCATGCCAGGAGTTGGTACAAGAGCACAGAAGACACGGGCCTGTACTGTGGGTAGGCCAGGTGAGAAACCCCACTGAGTGATGGGTAACCAGAGCAGCTCCAACGGAACCGCCCCATCCTGCTGCTCCTCTGGGCCACTGTCCCAGCAAGGAGCCCCTAGGCTAACGCCTTCAGACACAGGGAACTAGGTGGAAATTCAATTGGCTGCTTTTCAGTAGACCAAGTGGGGGTGGTGTTTGGTGGGATTCCCTGCCCTGTTGCCTTAGTTTAGGACAAGGCAGATGTGACTCACTGTGATTTCCTATTTCTAAGAAACGATTATCCCTGCTGCCAGTGGCATGATTCTGTCCCCTTTAACAGCACATTTTTAAAAAATAAAAATCAGGGGCTGGAGGGATGGCTTAGTGGTTAAGGCATTTGCCTGCAAAGCCAAAGGACACAGGTTCCATTCCCCAGGACCCATGTTAGCCAGATGCACAAGGGAGGGGGGCGCACATCTAGAATTTGTCTGCAGTGGCTCGATGCCCTGGCGCATCTATTTTTTTCTCTCTCTCCCTCCTTCTCTGTCAAATAAATAATAATAATAAAAAAGAATTATGAATGAGATGGAGATTACCTTTTCCTCAAGGTTCTACTTAGAAAATCTTACAGAGTCAGACATTGAAACAATGACATAATTGATATGATTTGTATATATTAGAAATGACAATTAAAAAAAAATCAGATTGTCCAGGCTGGAGAGATGGTTTAGTGATTAAGGCACTTGCCTGCAAAGCCTAAGGACCCAGGTTCAATTGGCCATACCCATGTAAAGCCAGATGCACAATGTGGCTCATGCATCTGGAGTTTGTTTGCAGTGGCCAGAGGCCCTGGCACGCCCGTTCTCTTTCTATCTGCACCCCCCCTCAAATAAATAAATAAATAAAAACTATATTATCCATCCTTTTTGCCATTACTGAGTGCCTAGCACTTTTTTCCCCCCTCCTTTTACTGGTAATTGTGCTGAGCTATGAGTAACGTTTTCCTGTGCAGTCTCTTCCCCTCCCAGTGCAGTGGGAACAGGAGGGCAGACTTGCAGCGACAGGTAAAGATATGGAGATGGCGTGTGACGAGGTGTCTCAGGCTGGCTTAGGAACTTCAGAAACCCCGTGATGGGGGAGGTACGACGCAGTTACCCACCTTGTCAAGGTAGGAATAGCTCCACACCTTCCCATCAGCAAACATGCGGGACACGATCCGGCCCTGCTTGTCAATGTCTGTCCTCTCGCTCATGGCTCCACGCTGGAGGCCAGCCAGGCGCCCGTTGAAGAAGTAGGAGACGTTGACAGCTGCCAGCCCGCTGCTGGGGAGCCACAGGAAGGGTCGGCCCACTTGGTCATAAATGATCCTCAGGGTGAACTTCCGGTGGTCGTCATAGATCTTCTCTGTCCGAATATTCCGGTCGTAGTCGATGGACAGTAGGTTCCTCCCGTGGACCTGGGGAAACACAACGGGCCTGGTTTGAAAGACATCATGCAGCGATGTTAGCCAGTGTTTGGGAAGTGTCTGTGCACACAGCATACGTTGAGCAGCGAGGGTGTAAACCACGCTTTTCCAGCAGTGGTTCTCAAGCTCACGAGTACACTAGAACCACGCGGGGAGGTTTTTTAAGAAACAAGATACTTGGGCCCCCTCCTCCTTCACCAAACGCATGAAGAGCTCTGGGGTGTGGAGGCCAGTGAACAGCCAGCCAATGTGGAAGTGGCTCCAAGGCACTTGATGAAGGAGAGAACCCTCTCCCAGAACAGCCGGATCATCCCGTTGCAGGGCCTCCAGGGGAAGGTCACCTATACTGACCAGTGGGGACATCAGGTCAAGCTGGATGACCTCTTTGTGGCAGGTTGTGATGTCCGATACATCCATATCCCAGGTGATGTGACTATCACTGCCACCAGTGAGCAACAGCTCTGGAATATCCACTGCGTGTGCAACTTTGGGGGCCAGGGCGAAGGCTGGAAGGAGTCTCCTTCCACCAGGCACAAGTGAGGCAAGCTTCTAGCGCTGCTAACTCAGGGTCTTCCTGTGATCAGAGCCCGTTCCCGTCAAGCCTTCCTACCAGGGGCCTGTTGTCTGACAGACACCATTTGTTGCAACTGTCTTTTACAGGGTTCCCATATCCTGCACTCACCCTGGGACCTAGAATCCTATCTATATGCCTGTGGCTTTGGAGTAAGTGACAATTCCCCCTTTTGATGATTTGTATCTGGGATCTTTTAAATTATTTATTTTGGTTTTTCTTTACCTCCCTCCCTCCCTCCCTCCCTCCCTCCCTCCCTCCCTCCCTTCCTTCCTTCCTTCTTCTTCTTATTTTTATTTATTTATTTTTTTGAGGCAGAGTCTCACTCTAGCTCAGGCTGACCTGGAATTCACTATGTAGTCTCAGGGTGGCCTCGATCCTTCTACCTCTGCCTCCTGAGTGCTGGGATTAAAGGCGTGTGCCACCATGCACAGCTACTTATTTTTAAATATTTTATTTATTTGAGCATAAGAGAGAGGCAGATAGGGAGCAAATGGGCACACCAGGGCCTCTAGCCACTGCAAACAAACTCCAGACACTTGTGCCACTTTCTGCGTCTGCCTCGATGTGGGTTCTGGGGAATCAAACCTGGGTCGTTTGGCTTCACAGGCAAGTGCCTTAACCACCAAGTCATCTCTCCAGCTTGTGTCTGGAATTTTGATGTATTGATTTATGCCATCTATCAGGTACTTTTGAAATGTGCCAATAAGGATTCTTAAATGTGTTTGACATGAATTGCTCCCCCACCCCCCTCCAAAAACAAGACATCATGCTTGTGTTCTAGGTTGCTGTGGAGGACGTGGCTGATGTGATGGAGAAGTAAGTGCGTGGAGGGGACACCACCACGTGGCCATTATCTCGTGTGGTCTTCTCAGCTTTGTCAGCACACAGGAAACGGCAAGGGCTGCGGGTTGGGGACGGCTGATTTGCGCCACGGCTGCCGTGAGTGTGTCCACTTTGTGATTGTAAAGGCCGCCATCACCTGGCCGATGGCTGCGCGGTGAGCCCTGCCCAGCGCACTAAGCATACAATCATCTGCAATGGCTCTGGACCTGAGGGGTTAGCTGGCCTGCTGTCTGTATTTGGAGCAAGAGAAGTCTTTTTTTTCTTTCTTCCTTTTTTTTTTAGCCCCTCTCTGTGGTCCTTTCCTGCATCATCATCCACGAAGCTAATAATATTTACAAAGAGGTGCTCTGACTTATGAAATCTCATGTAAAGGTGCCTAAAAGGGAAAGTGGAGGTCTTAGCAGCTCATATTTTACACAGATCTGGAATATAGGTATAAAAAGGTAAAAATATGAAATTCCGGACTGGAGGCCCACTCCATGGGAGGAAATACATCCCTCTGTACTGAAAACCTACAACGGGGTAGTGATGAGCCCCAGGGATGTAATGTCTGCTGCTGTCTGGCTAAATGTGTATACTATGCTCACCAAACTGCCCAGTAAAGCACTTCTCTTAATGTTCCTGCCCATATATTAACGCTACTCTCACTTTTGGTTAGAGAAACTTCTCTTTTCAGATGGCAGTGACCTTGGGATGACTCAGAAGGCACCTTGGTGCTGAGAAGAAGTGACAGAGGAGTGCTCAGCACTGAAATATCTCCATCACATCTTCCAAAGCTCAGGGTCCATTGCAGATGAGGTGGCAGAAAGAATGTAAGAGCCAAAGGAAGGGTAGGGCTGCTTACAACGGGCCCCTCCAGATACAAAAGGGCCTGGATATCCATGGCCTCCCAGTGCCTGACACTACCTACACAAGACCCTCATAACAGGAGGAAAAGATGACGACATCAAAATAAAAGAGAGACTGAGATGGGAAGGAGATATGATGGAGTTTGAAAGGGGGAAAGTGGGGGTAGGGAGAGAATTGCCATAGGTTATTGTATGCAGTTATGGAAGTTGTCAATAAAAGAGAAAAGAATTGAAAAAAATATGAAATTCCAACGTGAAATCTTTTATTCTAAGTATCTAGAGGAAAATCTTGTCACTGCCAGGGATGCATGACATCGGTGGGGAGACCTGGGCAGGACTGGAGAATTCCCACAAAGGGCAGAAGTGATTTACTTAGATCTGAAAGGAACTGGGGAACAAGTCCAGACATAATTTAATATTTATTTAGGAGTTGATCTGCTTAGAGAAGAAAGGCTGTCCCAGAAGGCAGAGCTGGGAGATGAGACTCTGGTTAAGGGCAAAGGAGAAGGACCCCTGGGACTCGGGTGCCCCAGCGGATGGCAGCAATTGGATGAGATGAAGCCGACTGAGCCCAGACTCTTGCAGGATAATTGACTGCAACTCCACGCTTCCCTGGGATGGCTGCCGAGAGCCGGATGGGAAAGGCGGAAAGAGAAGGTAGACGCCTGCCGCCTCCTCACCGAGCCCCCATCAGGCAGCCGCATTTGATGACGATGGGCATGGTGAGGACAGAGATGGCAACCGCCGTAACTGGGCTGAGGGCGCACAGGGAGAGGGGTCATGTTAGGGACTTTGCACCCCTGCTGAGTTGATCACCATTAAGACTGGAAGCCGCACGAAACACAGAGATGGTAAAACTCGCTCAGAGTCACACAGCAGCGAAGCTGGAGGGTTGCAACTTAGATCTCATCTCAACCCATTCACCACTTTCCCATTTAGCCAGCGTTACTGCTCACTGGAGCAAATGGATGAGGGATTGGCACGGCATTTCCATGGCCTGGGAGGATCACTGAGCTCCTGGGGAGATGGAGACATATTGTAGCACCTGTAGATACCTGGTTGTGGGGAGCGGCTTTGTGCACAGGTGAAGAACACATCTTTTAGCATCCTTTGGAGATGGAGGTGGCCAAGAAAATGTAAATTGTCATTGCTGGCTGGTTATTTGGAAAATATTCATTAAAAATATTTATTTGCGAGACTAAGGAGAGAGAGAGAGAGAGAGAGAGAGAGAGAGAGAGAGAGAGAGAGAGAGAAAGAATGGGCATGCCAGGGCCTGTAGCCTTGCAAATCAACTCCAGATGCATGCCCCACTTTGTACATCTGACTTACATGGGTCCTAGGGAATCGAACCTGGGTCTCTTAACTTTGCAGGCAAGCACCTTAACTGCTAAGCAATCTCTCCAACCCTCATTTTTTTTTTTTTTTGTTTCTTTTGAGGTAGGAGCTAGCCCAGGCTGACCTGAAATTCACTCTAGTCTCAGGGCAGCCTTGAACTCATGGCAATCCTCCTATCTCTGCCTCCCAAGTGCTGGGATTAAACATGTGTGCCACATGCCTGGTTCTCATGTTTTGTTTTGTTTTTTTTTTTTCCTGAGGTACGTTCTCACTGTAGCCCAGGATGACCTGGAATTCACTATATAGTCTCAGGTTCAAATTCACAGGGATCCTCCTACCTCTTGTCCATGTGCCAACCTGCCACGCCTGACTTCAGAGAGAATGGGCACATTGGGGCCTCTAGCCACTGCAGATGAACTCCAGATGCATGTGCAACTCTGTGCATCTGGTTTCACAAGGGTACTGGGGAATTGAACTGGGGTCATTAGGCTTTGCAGGCAAGTGCCTTAACAGCTGAGCCATCTCTCCAGACTGGAGATAGTCTTAAAGGAAAGCTGACTCAGCAGAGGAGTCGGCAACTTTTTGTCTTTTTCCTATTCCTCCTTTTTCTCGGGGGAATATGGGTGCAGTGACTGGTTCTCAAGCATTTATCTTGTGAATATGAGGTGATTTTTTTTTTTTTTTTGAGCACAGGATGGCCTGGAAGTCACTATGTGGCCTTGGGTGGCTTTGAACTTGTGGCAGGCCTCTGGTCTGAACTTTCTGAGTGCTGAGATCCATGCCACACCCTGCCTGATTCATGAGATGATTTTGAGGATGGGACCTCCAGGATGATAACTCCAACACAGGAAAAAATCCAGACCCCGGTTGACAAAGTTATCTCCAACTTTTACCCATTCAGACACAAATCAGTTACTCCTAGGCCTCTTTAAAAAAAATTAAAACAATTATTATTATTATTTATCTGAGAGAAAGAAAGTAGCAAAGGGAGAGGGAGGGAGTGAGGGAGACAGAGAGAGAGACAGAGAATGGGCGCACTGGGGCCTCCAGCCACTGCAAACAAAGTCTGGACCATGCACCCTCTTGTGTATCTGGCTAACGTGGGTCCGGGGGAATCGAACTGGGATCTTTTGGCTTTGCAAGCAAATGCCTTAACTGCTAAGCCATCTCTCTAGCCCTCCAAGGCCTTTTTTTTTTTTTTAAATTTTTTTTGGTTTATTTTTATTTATTTATTTGAGAGCAACAGACAGAGAAGAGGCAGAGAGAGAGAGAGAATGGGCGCGCCAGGACCTCCAGCCACTGCAGATGAATTCCAGACACATGCGACCCTTGTGCATCTGGCTAACGTGGGTCCTGGGGAATCGAGCCTCGAACCGGGGTCCTTAGGCTTCACAGGCAAGCGCTTAACTGCTAAGCCATCTCTCTAGCCCTCCAAGGCCTTTTTTTGTTCATAGTAAAATATAAGCCTAAATATTACATCAGCTCCTTTTAGTTCTACTACTAGCAGTTGAAAGTGATCTGATCTTCACAAGCCCTTAGCACTTAACGCTTTGGTAGACAATGTGCTGGTACTCCATGGGACTTCAATCTCATTTTAATTCTCTCACAGTTTCTACAGAAGCTGTTTCTCACAGTGGTAGCTGGGCCCAAAGGGGACCCATGGGTACAAGAGAGGGTTCAAATCCAGGACTCCACCCTTGCTATTTCCATGGAGCCATCCCAAAGAGTTGATGCTATGGCCCTGCACTGAGTGTGCATTGAGCAGACAGTGTACAAAAGCTTGTAGATGGGAATGAAGCCACTGAGGTCTCAGGATTCCAGGATACCTAGTAACTTAAGTGGCTGGAAAAGGACTGAAGGGCCAAAAGGGGTAGGAAGATGAAAAAAAAAAAGGGGGGCTGGAGAGATGGCTCAGTGGTTCAGACACTTGCCTGCAAGGCCTAATGACTCAGGTTCAGTTCCCCAGTACTTATGTACAGCTAGGTGCATGAAGTGTTGCATACATAGGAGTTTGTTTATGTGGCTAGAAACCCTGGTGTGCCCATACTCTCTCTCTCTGTCTGTATCTCTCTGCTTGCAAATAAATGCAATATTTTAATTAAAAACAGATGAAGAGCCGGGCGTGGTGGCGCATGTCTTTAGTCCCAGCACTCGGGAGGCAGAGGTAGGAGGATCGCTGTGAGTTCGAGGCCAGTCTGAGACTACATAGTGAATTCGAGGTCAGCCTCAGCTAGAGTGAGACCCTACCTCAAAAAACCAATAACAACAACAAAAACAAAAATAGATTAAGAACTTCATGTTATCAGGATCATTGGGTATCTTGTTACAAATTAGTTGCATTTCACAGAAATACACAAACTGGGGTCAAAAAGATCACATGTTCTAGAAACACAAGATAGGCTGCACAGGGCTGAAGCTCTGGGGACACCTGCAGAAAGTTCTAGACCTCAGAATTCTGAATTGTGGGTGCAGACCTGGCCAGAATCTCACCAGGCTGAGTGAGTGAAGAGGGCTTCCAGGATTGCTCGTGACAGCTACTGGAGACGCCTCACTGCCTTCTTAGGTCCTGTCCCCTTTAGTCATTTCCCTCATCTCCTTCCTTCCTTTCCTGATTTTATCCTTGTACCTCTCCTTGCTCCTGCGGCCCTCAGCACATCTGTTGGTATTTATTTATTTAGTTATTGCAAGGGAAGGGGAGAGGGAGAGAGAGAGGAGGTATGCCAAGCCCTCTTGTCACTGCAAATGAACTCCAGATGTGCCACTTTGCGCATCTGGCTTTGCATGGGTGCTGGGGAATCACTTGGGCCGGCAGGCAGGCTTTGCAAACCAGCACTTTTGACTGCTGAGCCGTCACTCTAGCCCACATCTATCACCCTTAGGATATTCCTCCCCTGTCCCTGCCAGAGCCCGCTCTGGAGCACCAGGGCACTGCACTCGAGTTGGCACTGTGTTCTGACCCCACCTTCTACATGAAGTTTTGGTAGTTTCTGTGAACCACCGAGCTGAGCTGTGTGCATGTGGTAAGAGGTGCAGCTTCCCGTTCCCACTGCAGGTTGCATGGCCCTGAGGATCAGAGATCTCCAGCAAGCCTGTGACACTCTCAGGTGGGCCTGAAGGACCAGTCCCTAGGGAGGAGGTCTCAGGATATCCTGCGTGAAACACAATGCCACAGCGAGCCCATCTTCAGCTACCAGGGAGAGACCCACGGGCAACTCACTGTGATTATCACACGTAGGTATGTATATAAATACATATGCTCACACTCCAACATGTATCTGAAAAGTACCAGTGTGTAAATCACATGTATGGTCACAATCATCACTTTAGCATGTTAGTACAGGAGGGATCTAAGATCACAGAGAGAACAAATTGCCGTGCAAGGACAGAGGGGTCCCCAGTTTCTGACAGCCCTGAGCTGTGTCGATGACAAGGAAGTCGCGACCTCTGCTCCTCTTCAGCTAGTGATAATTTAGGGTGGGCATGACTTTCAGACTTATCAGGTGTCCCAGGAAGGGATTTGGAAATCACTGGTTGGAGTTAACTTTTTCAAATGTGAAATTTCATTAAAATCCTCAATAAGTCTCATAATTAAACGTAATAAATTCACCGAAACCCCAGCCAAAGAGTTCAGGCCAGTTGTGTAATCTAATCAAAAATATTGAATTCTGTGGGTAGCATCTGTAAGGAGAGGCTCCTGTGCTGTGGGTAAGAGATGGTGGAGGGTCCACCTGGCCCTCATGGGTTTCTATGGGTGCCTGGCACTCCCCGTCCCCCAGTTTACAGCAGGCAGGGGCTTTAATTTAGCCACACTGTTCTTTTATTCTGAATTGAATTACCCGTATGGCAATATTTAAATTAACCTTGAGGCTTCCTGGAGAACATAAAAAGTTATTCTGAGTTATTTTCAATGCCAGGATCAGCACAATTCCCTTCCCAGCCGGCTCTGTAGGAATTGAGCAATAGAGAAACCAATTTTTAAATTAATACAATTTTGTGTTTGTAAGGAAGCCATTATTTTTAATTATCGGGCATTTTCCTCAGCCTGGCTTCTCCAGTTAATAAAACTCAGCTATTTAGCATGGCTTTTATTTTTGCAGAGGGCAGACTTTGGGAAATAGTTTTCCCTGTGGAATTTCCCCTGGTATGTTTGGATCTCACCAAGCACACACACACACAGCCTGTCAGAAGGAGGCTTGTAAAAAAAAAGAAAAAACTCAGAGAAAAGGAAATGCTGTCGTCAAAACGGCCCTACTGGGCCTATAACTGGTGACTCTAACTTAGCTCTGGGGGCAGTGATGGGAGCTGGTGATTTGAGAAAGATGAAAGAGGAAATTACACCACCTCGGGACCTCTCCAGGAAATGTAACACACGCAGCAGGACGGAGCTGAGTTAGACACACAGAAGAACCCTTTGCTCATTCTGCTTCGTAGTATGGAAAACCCAGGAGAATGAGTCAGGGAAGTCACGAGACTCTGCCATGTTTAAAAGCAGTTTAGCTATTCACTTACCAGGGGAGCAGCCTGGTGAGGTGACATTTTCATTTCCTTTCTGGGTTGGTCCTTGGGGATTTAAAAGCAGCTCTCCACAGCCCTCAACATTGCATGGGGATCAGTGCTTGTGCAGACAAAACAACTTGCCATAAATTTAATATTAGCTTAAATAATGCATCATTAGAAGGGCGGGCCTCTGCAAACACATTAAATAATGTATTCCTCCAGCAAACATTATTTTTGGATGACTTGTTGTTTTGGGTCATGTCAATGGGAAGGTGGAAAGAGGCGAATCCGAGTCACAATTCTGAGCCTGACTAGCTCTGTCATTCACCTCTTCTGGGAGGGTGCCTTAGTTTCTCATCCGTGATGGCCTGTGAGACGCTGGTGGGCAGATACTTTATCTTAGCATTTCCAGAGTACATACTATTTTGAAAAATGTTTGCTTATGTGTGAATATGGGGGTCAGATAGAATGTGTGTGTGTGTGTGTGTGTGTGTGTGTGTGTGTGTGTGTGTGTGTGAAACCTGCCAATTCTGGTCATCGAAAGTCGTGCCAAGGAAAACTGAATAGAAAATGTGACTGCGGTGATGGATGTGATGGCACACACCATTAATCCAGCACTTGGAAGGCTGAGGTAGGTGGATCCGCACGAGTTCAAGGTCAGCCTGGGGCTATAGAGTGAGTTCCACGGTCAAGCCTGGACTAGAGTGAGACCCTGCCTCAGAAACAAAACAACAAAAAACAACAACAAAACAAAACAAAAATACAAGTAGGGCGTGGTGGTGCACACCTTTAATCCCAGCCCTTTGGAGGCAGAGGTAGGAGGATTGCTGTGAGTTTGAGGCCAGCCTGAGACTACAGTGTAGGTTCCAAGTCAGCCTAGGCTACATTGAGACTCTACCTGGAAAAAACAAATCAAAACAAAACAAAAAAGGGGAAAAAACAGAAAATGTGACTATCCATGATCTTTCCCCAGGGAATCACTGGGGAAGGTCCCAGACCTGAAATCAAGAGCAGTGGTGGAAGGGAGCCACTTCTCATGACATCAGCTTAAAATTCCATGCATCCATCCATGCATCCACGCATGCATCCACACATGCATGCATCCATCAATCTATCCAATTTGCTGCACAGCCACTATGTGTTTGTTGCCTACTGGTCACTGAGCGAGAGCAAGGCAACTTACAGGTGCAAGGATGACAGAGGCAGCGAGCCCTCAGCTAGAACCAGCGCAGCAGTAAGAGGGAACTAAGCTCAGGGGTGGAGGCAGGACCCCTAGCCAGCACTGGGCTGACAGATTCCCAGGGGGAAGTGTGGCTTCCTGGACATCTGGAGTGTGGGTGTGACTTTGACAGGGGAGGGGCTCCTCATTGTCCTTCGCATCACCACTTGGTAGCAGTGTCTCTCAGATCCTTATCACAGCCATGGAAGCTCACCTTCAGCTAAGCTACTCCAGCCACACTGATTGTCCTTCCCTTCAGGATTCAGGGAACGACCCTCACTCCCTCAGGACCTCTGCACATGCAAGTGCCGTGGCACACAAGGCTCTCCTTTCACCCCAGGGCTTATAGACTCCCATTCAGGCAGTTCTTAGCTCGTGTCATTTTCTCAGAGTACATTCCTTATTCTTACCGTATATTTTCCTTCACAGCCCCCATCATGATTTCTCTATGTTATTTATAAATTTATTTAATCATTCCTTATTTCTCTTTGCTGATAATTTCTGTGAGGGTTTTAAAAATATTTTTCTCCTATGCCAACCTAAGTTGGTGGTTGTAAGTTGGTGTCTGGCATGGTGGCATACACCTTTAATACAGCACTTGGAAGGCTAAGGCAGGAGTATTTAGAAGTTTGAGGCCAGTCTGGACTACAAAGCAAGACTCAGTATTAAAAAAAAAAATTCCCAACAATAATAACTTGGGGCTGAGAAGATAGCTCAGAGGTTAAAAGCACTTATTTACAAAGCCTGTCAGTCTGGATTCAATTCCCCAGCTCACACTTAGGCCAGATGCAGGGAAGCTCTGACACACACACACGCACACACACCCCACCCCCAAGTAAAAAATTAAACCTAGCTGGGCATGCCCTTAATCCCAGCACTTGGGAGGCAGAGTAAGAGGATCCTGTGAGTTCGAGGCCAGCCTGGGACTACAGAATGAGTGCTATATCAGCCTGGGCTAGAGTGAGACCCTACCTCACACACACACACAAAAAGCCAAAAGAATGAAACCTTACAAAAGAGTAAGTTGTTCAAACTTAAAAGAATTGCTTGTTTGGGGCATACATTAATATGTTTCAGAGGCTCTCCTTCTAAGTATGCATCAGTTAAGCTAATTCCAAAGTTGTTCTGGATGTAAAACCACTGGTCACATGGTCGTGTGTGTGTGTGGGGTGGGGGGTTGTCCTTTTGGTCATCAATTCGTACTGCTTGGTTCTGTATCAAGGCCATAGTAGGCATTGTAAGTGCCAAATATTAGGCAAGGAAGAATGCACTGTGGCAGGAAGGACAGAAGCCCTGCTTTCGTGATGATATGTGTAGGTTAATAGTCCTCCCTGGGGATGCCGCGTGCAGAATTGAGTTTAAGACACAATGATCCCATGGACACATGCATGCCAGCACCTGTTTGCTCTTGTTTCCTACACAAGTAAAAGTAACGCATCAATATGTAAGTGCGATGTCATGTTAATTATATGGAAGGCAAAACAAAATGATGGAACTCCCACTTCATCTGGGAATGCTATTAGCGCTAATACCAACATCACGACAGAAGATTATCTTGGAAGCAATTTTTCTTTTGTTCTTCTACCTACACATGTAGCTGCTTTTGCAATCTCTACGTAAATCACTAGCAACAAGAAATACCCCACTATTAAATACTGTCCTCTTAAGAGAGAATCAGGCACAGATCCATTTTACAAGAGAGCAGAACTCTAGCATCTTATGAGAAGAGGTCGTTCTTAAGTCTTCTGTGTCAAAAGTCTTGCTGGGTCGGGGACAGAGGCCATGGGCATGAACTGCTGCTCGGGGCCTGGGGCTTGTTTTGTGCCCAGGCTTTGAAGGATGGAGGATTCCCAGTAGATCTGCTCTGTGTGTTATCTTTTGCATCCTTTGAGCATAAGACCCGCTTTGTCCCTTGGGCATATGAACTGAGCCTGGCCAATCACAGGTTCCCATCTCACTGACCAGGGTTTGGCCCAAGGATGTAAACTCTGCCGTGTGCCAGGCCAATCACAATTCTTCAATGGGATTCTTGACCCTTTCCTCTGGGTTCACTACGCAGAGAAGACGTGAGCCTGGAGTCACTTTGGCTATATCTTTATGACCCACTGTTTAAAGAGGGCACCAGCTTACTGTAGAGGAAAAGTAGGTCCACTGCCCACAGAAACACTGCTGGGAGATAGAAGGGGACTGGGAGAAGAAAAGTAGAGAGTGATGGCAAACTGATGATTTCTTGGAGGTGCCAGGACCAGCTCTTCCCTTATTGTGGCCCACTAGGTGATATAATACATAAATCTTTTAAAATTATTTGTTTATGCAAGGGAGAGAGAGAGAGAAAGAGAGAGGAAAGAAAATGGGCACTCTAGGGCCTTCAGCCACTGCAAACGAACTCCAGATGTGTATCTGGCTTTACGTGGGTACTGGGGAATTGAACCAGAGTCATTAGGCTTTGCAGGCAAGTGCCTTAACCACTGAGCCATCTCTCCAGCCTCATATACCCCTTTTTATTACACTAGCTGGGATACACTTGCTCTGTTTTTCAGTGGGGAGATTCTAAGCAGATAGGTGTGTGTGTGTATGCGTGTGTGTGTGTGTGTGTGTGTGTGTGTGTGTACACTTATACCAGCTTGGAGCGAGGGGTAGTTTAGGCACCTTCAAGGTAGAGCCTCATGAGGGCATGTTTATCACATCTTCCTCTGTCACCCCCATCACAGTGTCCTCTACGTGGCACTTGTGCTATAGTGGTGACATGACCCTTGTGCTCAAGGAGCTGAGAGACAGTTGCTTCGTTTGCTTCTGAAAGGCAGAGGAGATGGCAGAGGAGTAGAGAGTAGAGAGGAGAGACTTTTTCTTTTTCTTTTTTTTTAAAATTTATTTACGTGTGTGAGAGAGAGAGAGAGAGAGGGAGAGACAGAGATAGAGACAGAGAGGGAGAAATTGGGCACACCAGGCCCTTTAGCCACTGCAAATGAACTCCAGATGCGTGCGCCCCCTTGTGTATCTGGCTTACGTGAGTACTGGGGAGTTGAACCTGGGTCCTTTGGCTTTCCAGGCAAGTGGCTTAACCACTAAGCCATCTCTTCACCCTGGAGAGACTTTTTCAAAGGACAAGTCTTCGAGAGGCATGATGAAGCTCTTTCTGACAGTGACCCTGGGCAGGGGCAATGGGACCAACACTTTAAATTTTGGCCAAAGCATCGTAGAGCTTCTAGCAGAAGGATGATCCAGTTGTCCATCACCTTGTATAAGGAAGAACATCTGGCACTTTGGTTAGCCATGTCTCTGACTAGGGTCCATGGCAAGACAGTACCAGAGTGGGTCAGGACTTCATTGGCATGGTTTTGTCATGATGGTTTCACTGGGAATCTTCGTCTTCTCTCAATTCCAACGCTGCTCAGAGCCTCACCTTGAAGCTCCCGTGTCAGATCGCCCGCGGTTGGCCAGTGAGAGGGAGAGGCCAGGCACTCTCTGCTTCAGTGCATGACACTACCAGTTGCTATACCACTCCGGATGCTCTGCTGGGACCCCACAAACTCTGTGACCACATGGTACTTGCTACAGTTGCATCTTCAACTTCCTTTCTCTTCTCCCCAGTCCGGAAGTCAGGGTCTTGGACCACACAGCCTCCCATGCTTAGTTTGGGCTTCAGCGTTTAATCTCTCTGTCATCTAGCTGCCAGAGTCGAGAGAGTGCTATGACCTTCCTGGTCTACATGATCACGGGGAAGGCTCCAGGACAGTCAGTGGGACACAGCAGCCAGGCTTGTTGCCAAATCCCATTGATCATCTGTGCTACAATTCTCTCAGGCCCCTCTCTCCCTCCTCAGCGTTCTGTCTCCCCTGCTGGGGACATAGTTCCTAGTTCGCATTATTGCAACAGCATCTGTCTCCTCCTGCCTTGTCTCCTTCTTGTCTGTCTTCCTCCACCCTGGGGTGTGTGTGTGTGTGGAGGGGGAGCTGGAGAGAGCTTTCTAATGCTACACATCCCCACATATCACTCTGCTAATTAAGCCCTAGGACAGCTCCCCATTTTCCTCAGAATGAATGACAGCTTAGCATGACATTCTCTTCCATGCACTCTTCCAGACAATGGGCCTTGCTAGCATGCAACCACCTTCTCTAGAGTCTGACACGTTCCTTGAAGTTTTCTGAACTCTTACCTTCTTTGTGACCTCCAGGCCTCCTTGTAGGTGATAACCTCTGGTCACCTCATTCCTGGCTGAATGCCTGCTGTTGTTCAGAGCTGACTTTGGCTTTCCTGGGAAGCCCTACCTGGTCCCTTGTCAGGTCCCTGTAGCCTGAATTGAGTGTTAGGAGAGGTTCATGGAATCTTCATCTTTTCCCAAGCTTCCTTGCAGTTCAGTGGAGGTCACCTAAACTTTCTTCCCAGGTGATGGACGGGATGTTTGCCATGTATGGGCTTGCTTGCTGCTCAGCCTTGAAACATTCAAGCTCTCTTCCACCCACTGTCCTTACAAGATCCTTGTAGTGGCCTTGGGAGACCAAGTATTTAAGATGGTAGGATCCCAACATACAACTGGAGTGAGCCATCATTAAGATAAGCTACCTGGATTGTTTGGGCTGTGCTGTTTTAAGCATTTTTGCAGCTTCAGGGCCTGTTTCTTACCAGGTCACAGAGTAGCTGCTCCTGACTGATACGACAATGTGGAAGTGGCTCACACTGCACTCCTTGCAATGTCTTTTTTTTTTTTTCTTTTTGGGTTTTTCAAGGTAGAGTCTCACTCTAGCCCAGGCTGACCCTGAATTCACTATGTAGTCTTAGGCTGGCCTTGAACTCATGGCGATCCTCCTACCTCTGCCTCCTGCGTGCTGGGATTAAAGTCGTGCTCCACCACACCCAGCTGGCACTGTCTTTTTCATTAGACCATGAGCTCCTTAGTGGCAAGGACTCTGACCTATCTCTCTTTAACCCACACAGTCCACGGTGGTAGATGTAGAGAGGGTACTCCTTAAACTCATTTCACTGAATGGGTGAAAAGTGTCATGGCCCTGTGTGTTAAGGGAACAGGAAGGAAAAGAGATGGCCAGACTGGCCATAGGGAGAGAAGAGCTCAGACTGCCATCAACCTGGATAGTCATTTTGCCATGGGGACCAATAGACATTGTTGGTTTAGGGGCCACAAACTCCCTGCCAGGAGATCATGAAACACAGGAGGGAAAAGCCACACCATAACCCTGACTCTACAGTACACTGAGCACCCCCTTACCCCTTCTTCCAACGGCTCCCCTGCAGCCTCCAGGACTTTCTTTTATTTCATTCACTAAACAGTTTATGAACTGAATTAAAATAAATGAGATGCAAATAAATTCCAGGCTTTCTCCCTCATTTTCAAATTACATTTTCAGTCCACTCAACCTGCTATAATCTCATAGTGATTTTCATTTAAGAGAGCTAAATGGATATGTGATTATTGTTACAGGAATGAATACCAGACAATTAAATGTTGAGGTGTTGATAGATAAAGCTGTGTTTTGATTTGCATAAACATGATGCCAGCAAGTCTAACCCTGGCAGAAATTCAGTTATAAGACTTGCGTGCCTAACTTCTGCTAATTATCACAAGTACCATTATTAAGAGTTTTAATATTCAGAGTTGGGATTATCGCCATTTTATTTTAGGGCCACATTTATCTTTATTTTGAAAATTCAGTCAAAATGCATAACTGATTTATTAGAGGAAAGGCACGGCAGCTACTTACAATCAACTTCTACAGTGCAGCGTATCAAAAATCAATTACACAGCCCTGAAATCCAGTCATTAAGGATTTAGCTACTAATCTCATTCCATTTTTGTCTTTAGGAAGATACTGCAGCTTGCAACTTCGCAGATACCAGCAGAGGAGGAAAAACACGGGAGACTACTGATAACCTAATGTGGAGAATTAAACTCCAGCCAGACAAAGGCAGAATCTTAATACTGAGTGGTCTGGTTCTGTAGGGAGGTCACCTGGCTGGCTGGATTTCAAAAGTTATGACCTAAGTTTTACAGGCTCTCAGTCTTCCACTCTCAGGGATTCTAAAGCATTGTTTAAAGTTTGCCTTATGACTGTTGAACTTGAAATCATACTGACTACATAAATATGTTTAAAAGTGTGATTAAAAATAAAAAGTTTGCCTTGTTCCATGGTGGACTGTCTTTTTAGTGCCTGTCTGTCTTCCTCTGTAGTTACCTTGAGCCTTTATTGGCTTGCCTATTTTCTACCTTCCCTTTTGATACCCCTCCTCTAGCCCTGGATGAAAACGACCAGAAGGTAGGAGCTTTGCTGTGAGCCATCTATCTTAGGTGTCCAGCACAGGGCATGGCTTATCACATATGCTCACTAAGCATGTGTTGGGTTTTTGAAAAAAAATTATTTATTTATTTGCAAGCAGGAGAGAATGAAAGGAGAGAGAGAGAGAGAGAGAGAGAGAGAGAGAGAGAGAGGAGGGAAAGTATATTGCCAAGGTCTCTTGCCATTGCAAATGAACTCCAGGATGGATGGACCACTTTGTGCATCTGGCTTTACTTGGGGTATTGGGGGAATGAAACCCAGGCTGGAAGGCTATGCAAGCAAGTGCTTTTAACTGCTGAGCCATCTCTCCAGCCCCCCCATATGTCTGATTTGATGAAAATTGAAATCTATAGGATTTGTCCCCTGGCCCTAGGGAAAGGTTTGGAAGAATGAGAAGAGGTCACCTGTGAGTGACTGTAGCTGACAGGGTTGGGATCCACTCGTGCTCTGACCGCCTGGTGACAGCGCAAGTAAACAGGCGCACGTGGGACAGAGACTAAGACTGTGCACAAGCGGACCAGGCAAACCCAAGTTCTGAATGGGACATTAAGAAAAATTACTTTTATTTATTGAGAGAGGAGAGGAGAGGAGAGGAGAGAGGGAGAGGGAGAGGGAGAGGGAGAGGGAGAGGGAGAGGGAGAGAGAATGGACATGCCAGGGCTTCCAGCTGCTGCAAACAAACTCTAGATGTGTCACCCTGTGCATCTGGCTTACACGGGTCCTGGGGAATCAAACCGAGGTCCGTTGGCTTTGCTGGCAAATGCCTTAACCGCTAAGCCATCTCTCCAGCTCTGGATTGGTCATTTCCTAGCCATTGTCTTTTTAAGATTTTAGATCATGACTCTGTTTCCCCAAGCCTCTGTTTCTCCTCTGAAAAAGGGAGGTGATCATCACAACCGCATGGGGCTGCTGAGAAGCTGACAGTAGTAGGAAGCATTGGATAGCTGCGGCGGGGAGGGAGTGCTCAATCCGTGTTCTCGATGAGCTTTTGAAAAGTGTTGAGTCAGGCAAGTTGCCTAATGTGGGGAAGCTAGGATTGGCTAAAATCCCTGTTGTGGTTTACTTGTTATTTCCTATCGCCATGCTTACCTGACCCTCAGGTTGGGTGTTTCCCCTTCCTGTGACACTGTAGTTCTCCCATGGGACCTCTGTCTTTTCACTTACTCTGTAATTGACTTGGGTCTGCATATTCTATAAGACAGTCAACTCTTTGAGTGTGAAGACCATACTTGATCTTGTTTTGACCTGGAGTTCACTGTCTAGTGTCAGGCTGGCCTTGAACTCACAGCTGTCCTCTACCTCTGCCTCCAGAGTGATGGGATAAAGGCATGCACTACCACGCCCACCTCGATCATTTTTGTTCTCCAAGTATTTAGCAAATTACCAAGCACCACAGCAGGGATCAGTGCCAACTCATTTGTCGAACTGGCCAAACAGGGAAAACTGAAGGAGCAGGGCTGGAGAAATGGCTCAGTGGTTAAGGCAATTGTCTACAGAACCTAACGACTTAGGTTTGATTCCCCAGTAGCTATGTGAAGCCAGATGCACAAAAGTGTACATGCATCTAGGGTTCGTTTGCAGTGGCTGGAGGCCTTGGTGCACCTATTCTCTCTGTTTGTCTCTCTATCTCTCTCTACTTGTAAATAAATAAAAATATTTAAAGTTAAAAAAGAAACTGGAGCCGGGCATGGTGGCCCACAACCAACACTTGGGAGTCAGAGGTAGGAGGATCTCCATGAATTCGAGGCCAACCAGAGACTACTTAGTGAATTCCAGATCAGCCTGGGCTAGAGCGAGACCCTACCTCAAAAAAACCGAAAAAAAACAAAACCTGAGGGAGGGCTAGAGAAATGGCTTAGTGGTTAAGGTGCTTGCCTGCAAAGCCAAAGGACCTAGGTTCGATTCCCCAACACCCACACAGGCCAGATGCACAAGATGGTGCATGAGTCTGGAATTTGTTTGCAGTGGGTGGAGGCCCTGATTCTATCTATTCTCTATCTGCCTGTCTCTCTCCTCCTTTCTCTCTCTCATTCTTAAATAAATAAATAAAAAATTAACAAAAATCTGAGGGAGAAGATTACAGATTTGGAACGAAGACTAATGCTCTCTCTAGATACACTATCCCATACACTCCCACTTCAGTCTCCGGTAATGGACGATTTACCTCAAGGTAGGGGACCCAGAGAAAAATGGCTTCTACCTTATGAAGGGAGAACTTGTCCAGAAACAAAGGAGTCACAGGTGCTTAGTAGGGTTCTCTCTGTTCTCTAAGGGGAAGGCCGTGCCCTCTCACCCTGGCAATGAGGCATGGGACCACTCACCCGGAGCTTCCTGCCAAAGATGGTGACTTTGCCTTTAATCTGCTCCTTCCTCAGACGCCACTCAATGGAGTTCAGGCCGTTCTCCATGGGCAGGGAGATGTTGCAGCGCCCGATGGTGGGGGTGATGGTGCCCGCCAGGACGTGGGGCTCACTGTGGAAGCTGACTCCCATGCCATTGGCGTACATCACTCTCAGGGTTCCGTTATTACAGAGCTGGTAGCTATTCCTCACTTGATCTGGAAGAATGTAAGTGGGGGTGGGGACAGGGAAAGGAATTATCCACTCGATTAGTCAGGAGAGAATAGAACCCCTATTTTTACAGGTTTCCATGGCACTCTGCAGCTGTCAGTCTGAGCCTGCCTTCAATTAGCACGCACACAATGGGGAAGGTGAGTAGCAGAGATGTTACTGATCCGTGGGAAGAAAAACATTATTAATATGTGGCACTCCAGAAATAATTATGTCGTGATATTTTTCTTTTACTCACTAAAGACTATTAATAGTGCAGTTAAACATTTAAAGATGTCTATTGCCTACACAACTTCCGTCAATCAAATTCCTGAACTTTAACATATATATTTTAGCTTATATGAAAAAAAAACACATAAAAAGCAAATGACTTCAACCTTCCCTCCTTTTTTTTGCCTACCACGTAACCCAAGGTTGATGGTTTACCCACAGGACTGATCCACTGCAAAGCAATTCTACTGTTTGTTAACACAACGAAGAGAAAAGACCACTTTCCTTCTCCTCATGTTACTGTTGCTGGCTCTACTATGACTCCAGCAAAGCACTTGAAAGACACTCACATAGACCGAGGTAGACAGAGACAGAGGGTGCTGATAATGTGTGCTTATCATCACAAGTGGAATGTACACTAATCAGTCAGACTGGTAACCTTTCCCTGTATCAAAAAAAAAAAAAATTACATGGAGGTAATGTGAGTCAGAATCTCCTTTTACAGATACGCTGCTTCCAGATCGTCTGGGTAGAGGAGCTGGCCTGGACTGGCCTCTGAGATGCCAGCTTTGGGGGAGTGAACAAGGGTGTGTCTGTCACTCTGTGACTCCAGCCGTCGTACATAAGGACAGAATCTACATCATTAGTCACCTGGCAGAGCAGAAATAGAGTCATTGAAACAGGCTCTGTTGTGAGATAATAATAGTCCAGAAATGCCATAATTTATCTACCATGAGGACACTTTTATCCTCTGACAACTGGCTAGCCCACTGACATTATACCTTAATTAAAAGAAAAATTAATCTGCACAATGCCTTTTCTTGACGTCCCCTGTGCTTGTCCTGGACTGCGTATAACAATAAGCACAAGGTGGTCAGAGACCTTGGGGATTCCTGGCAAGAGATTGCTGAAGAGCTTGGATCCCAGGGCAACCAACTCAATAAAGACATACTTCTAAAACAGAAGGAGAAAACAACAAAACCAAAACCCAATGGTGGGCCCTGGAGAAAACAAACAAACAAAAACAACAACAATAAAAAAAACAGGCTTTGAGAAAATAATGGCATGTGCTGCATCTTTGGAGAGTGACGGCAATAGAGAGGTAGCCATGGGAAGAAAGTACATGGAGAAGAGACATTTTCAGATACAGAGTTTCTTTCCCCCTGAATTTCCAAATATCTAGACATTCAGTGGAGTGTGGATGACACTTCCCAGTATCTAAAAGACCACCACGACTTCCCCACCTCCTTCTTCTTTTGAGGTAGGGTCTCGTTCTAGTCCAGACTGACCTGGAATTCACTCTGTACACTCAGGGTGGCCTTGAACTCACAGCAATCCTCCCAAGTGCTGGGATTAAAGGTGTGCACCACCACGCTTCAAAAAAAAAAAAAATCTGTCCTCTGGGAGAATTGGTTTGCTGTGGACAGTCGAATAAGATGGAAAGCTGAGGAATCCTGTGGGTGTCCAGAAGTCCTCTGAGGGGAGGTGACACTCACCCCAGGCTATGGCTGGGCTCTGGGTCTGGGGTGAGCACAGGGCTGAGGGACACTGGCTGAGGGCTCACCTTGCACCACTGTGTAGGAGGCCTCCACCGAGGACAGGTTGGTGATCACAGTGACGTCATCCTCACGGTTGGAGTTCTCAATGTCAATGGTGATGGATTTTTCCATTTCTCGGTGCAGACTGGTCACCACCCCTGTGGGGCGTGTCACATTGGTCAGACGGCCCTCATGGTCATAGCTGGATGAAAGAAACACAGTCAGCTGAGAGCACAGTCAATGCAGATGAAGGTTTTCCTGACGTTTGGAACCACAGCACGGACAGGCCTGTAGGGTTAGAGGGACCAGAAAGTAGGATGGTGGTACCACTCAGAGACCCTGTCACACTCCAACCCCAGCCTCTCCCGAGAACGTGCTGCTGTGTTCTTGTGCCCACTGGGATAACTGGCTTCACCTCAGGGGACACAGTGGCCCTGGTCTCAGGGGGATGTGTTTAATCATGCCGTCCAGAGCTGGAGGGGACCACAACTTTAAAAAATTTGTTTAAGGAAGGGGGGAGGGGGGCTGGAGAGATGGCGTAGTGGTTAAGGCACTTGCCTTCAAAGCCTAAGGACCCAGGTTTGATTCCCTAGTACCCATATAAACCAGATACACAAGGTGGCACATGTGTCTAGAGTTTGTTAGGGTGGTTAGAGGCTATGGTGTGCCCATTCTCTCTTTCTCGCTCCTCTTGCAAGTAAGTAAAATATTTTAATAGGAGAGAGAGAGAGAGAGAGAGAGAGAGAGGGAGGGAGGGAGAAAGGGAATGAATATGTGTGTGCTAGGGCCTTTTCTAGAGCAAATGGACTCTAGACACATGTGCCACATTGTGCATCTGGCTTTATGTGGGTACTGGAGCTCAGGACAGCAGACTTAGCAAGCAAATGCTATTAGCCACAGCCATTTCCTAAGCCTGGGAACAGCTACTTGTAAACACCTTCTGCTCATTACATGTTCCACACAGGCACCAAATATCAACTTCGTCACGTCATGTCTCTGCTGAGCAAGCTGTCCACTCGTTCACATTGGTGGCTCAAACCAATCCAAGTTTGGAGTTTGTGACCTTCTAAGCCCTGCGCCCTCTGTAGGGCCACAGCCTCATCGTGCTTGTCATCCTGTGTATCTTTCCATCAGCCAGGTCCAAATGCCACCTTTATGTCCTGGTTCAAGCAGAGCAGGCTCAGCTGCATCAAATTTGTCTCCTGATTCTAGAAACCCAAACCAACCACACTCAGCTCTCCAAGCCAGCTGGAGGACTCACTGGACATCAGCTATCCTCAGCATTCCTTTTAAAAAAATATTTTATTTTATTTATTTGAGAGAGGGAAAGAGGGAGGGGAAAGAGAGAGAGAGAGAGAATGGGTGTGCCAGGGCTTCTAGCCATTGCAAACGAACTCCAGATGCATGTCCCACCTTTTGCATCTGGCTTACGTGGGTCCTGGAATGGCAATGGAACTGAGGTCCTTTGGCTTTGCAGGCAAGCGCCTTAACCATCAAGCCATCTCTCCAGCCCCCTTTTTCTATTTAAAATTTATTTTAAGAGAGAGGGAGGGAGGGAGGGAGGGAGGGAGAGAGAGAGGCAAATAGAGAGAATGGGCACGCCAGGGCCTTTAGCCGCTGAAAACAAGCAGCAAACTGCAAACAAATCCAGACCCATGTACCACCCTGTGCATTTGGATTATGTGGGTCCTGGGGAATCAAACCTGGGTCCTTTGGCTTTGCGAGCAGCACCTTAACTACTAAGCCATTCATCTATCCCTAGTGCTCCTTTCTTTCTTTCTTTTTTTTTTTTTTTTGGTTTTTCGAGGTAGGGTCTCACTCTGGTCCAGGCTGACCTGGAATTAACTCTGTAGTCTCAGGGTGGCCTTGAACTCACGGCGATCCTCCTACCTCTGCCTCCCTAGTGCTGGGATTAAAGGCGTGCGCCACCACGCCCGGCTCCTAGTGCTCCTTTCTTAAAAAAAAAAAATTATTTATTTGGGGAGGGAGAGAAAGAGAATGGGTATGCCAGGGCCTCCAGCTGCTTAAGCCATCTTTCTAACCCCTCAGCAATCCTTTTTAAATATGCCATGATCATGCTTGCTGCCTGCAACTTGCCTGCAACTGGCCCTTCCTTTTTTACGTGTATGTCTTTTGTCTGTATCCTTTTCTTGGAGGAGGAGTTTGCTTTCTCATTCCCCCTGCATTAATTAGGAAGGCTTATGATTCTAGTTGGGGAGCATGTCTCCAGGCTAGAGGCTCATTGTACTGTGGAAGCTGGGTTCTCCTTAGACGCTAGCCCAGGTATATGGGCTTTTCCCATAGGCTGCGTGTGAAGGCCTCTGAGCTCTCCCCCATGGGCCATGATATTGCAGGAGAGATGGGGAGGAAGTGGAGCCATGCTGGCCTTTTTCTTGGAGAAGGAAAAGACCTTATGGGGCTGGAGAGATGGCTCAGTGGTTAAGGCACTTGCCTGCAAAGCCTAATAGCCTGGGTTCGATGTCCTGGTACCCACGAAAAGCCAGATGTACAAGGTGGCACATGCATTTGGAGGTCGTTGCAGTGGCTAGAGGCCCTGACACACCCATTTTCTACCTGTCTTTCTGACTCTCTGTTTGCAACTAAAAACAAATAGAAATACATAAAACTAGACATTCTGGACTTCTGGCAGGGGGTAGGTTCCTTCTGGATGAGGGAAAGGGACCTAGCTGGTGGGGCTGGGTGGGATCCTGAAGCCTGCACAGCGTGTGGGGTAGGAGTCTTCAGTGGAGGAGCCTTGTGAGGAAGCATGACTTGCTCCTGTTTGACCTTGCTGCCGAGCGCATAGGATGACACAAAGCAGCATGGATGGAGCTTGGAAACTGTTCTTGGATGCAGAGGTACCTCAGTCTTGGAGTGATCTGAGACCTTCCACTTCTGGGGACGAGAAGAAGCAGTCACTCTCTGGGGCCTCAAGTTAGATAGCCAACAAGGGGTGAAGATGCAGTGTCCTGGGGGCCTAGCCCCTTGTTTCTGTCCCATCACTGGCCCAGGGCACTGGGCACATTAACACCTTCCTTGCTGAGCATTGGATGGGACTCAGGCCTTCTAAGTAAAAGGTACTCCCCGTGTCTTCATGGCCTCTTGGATGATGGTACAGAGAGACTACTTATTTGTTTTTTATTTATTTACTTTTTTATTTGAGGGAGAGAAAGAGGTGGGGGGGGGGAGAGAGATAATAGGTGTGCCAGAGCTTTCAGCCACCGCAAACGAACTCCAGATGCATGTGTCACTTCATGCTTCATGGGCACTGGGGAATCAAACCCTGGTTGTTAGGCTTTTCATGCGAGCACCTTAACCACTGAGCCATCTCTCCAGCTTCCTGTGTATGTGTGTGTGTTTAATATTTATTTATTTGCAAGCAGACAGAGAAAGAGAGAGAGAGAGAGAGAGAGAGAGAATGGGCATGCCAGGGCTTCTAGCTACTACAAATGAATTCCAAACGCATGTGCCACCTTGTGTACCTGGCTTTCTGTGGGCACTGGGGAATTGAAACAGGATCCTTAAGCATTGCAGGCAAGTACCTTAACTGCTGAGCCATTGCTTCAGACCCCTGTGTGGGTTTTTGACTAATCTCTCTTTACCTCTTTGATTGTTCCCAACTTAGGAATTGTTTGCAATCAATATGACTTACTTTCATATGGTAGAAACAGGAAATATAATTAAAATAAGGAAGTATAGCAATTACAGTGTTTGAGCGCTGGGTGCCTCACATGGCACTCAGCCGCAGAGAGCTGCCACACAGGCGTTGTGTTCACTGTGTTCTCGAGGACCTGGGCAGGATCTGAACCCCAATGTACTGTCTTTCATGGACCCCTGCAAAAGCGGCAGCCCCCCTCCCCTGCCACTGGAGAGTAAGAGAAAGAATCAGAGTTTCCACTTGTGGGGAACAGAGCGGTGGGGAAGGGGCAGGAATCTCAGGGGTCCCCGGGGCCTCAGGAGAGAAGCATGCCTGAGTGGCAGCTGCCCACGCCTCGCTTGTTTCTTCCTTGGCAGACGTGCACATTCAGGTCTTTGCGCTCCCCGGCGAGAGCTGTGAGCATCTGCAATGGGCTCTCAATTGTTAACCCAATGGGGAGTCTGCAGGGTCTTGGCAGGTGTGGGGCTGGAGACTGTTTTGGACTCATTTAGTCAGTAAACATTCACAAAGCACCTCTTATGTGTGAGGTGATGGGGAAAGTGCTACTGATATGGGTGGGAACAAAACGGGCAGAAATCTGTGCCTTCATGCTAGATGGAGCGGCACAGATAAACCAAGGACCCTTTGCCCAGTTAGAGAGCTTAGCAAGCGTGATGGGATTTCCATGACCCTCTTGTGCATCTCCATTCTGACCAGTTCTCTCAAAACCCACTTTTTGGCCCGTATGCTGTTAGCATTACCATCCCTATTTGACAGATGTGGACAGCGTGGCTGGGACAGGAGGTTGAGTCATTTGTCCAAGGATTAGTTAGTATGAAGCAGAATTAGCACTTAGCTTCTCTCTTTCTTATGCCAAGAGTTGAGAGCTTTCTGGTACATTATGGGTCTCCCATGGACGTTTGTGGAATCCTGCATTCCCTCTGGGGTAAACTTTGCCCAGGGTACTTCTGGGGAAATTTTGGGACTCCTCGGAACTTTCTGGAAACAAGGGGATGTTCTCTCTGAAGCCCAGACCATCCTGTGGGGTTATCTTCCTTTCCTTTAGCTCCTCTCTCTGGTTTTGGCCATCACCATGCAGTGTTAACCTGGACCTCACAGCCTCAACAGGAGGTGGAATTTGTATCTGAGATCTCTTTATTCATTTATGTGTGTTTGTTTTTCAAGGTAAGGTCTCACTCTGGCCCAGGCTGACCTGGAATTCACTATGTAGTCTCAGGTTGGCCTTGAACTCACAGTGATCCTCCTACCTCAGCCTCTTAAGTGCTGGGATGAAAGGCGTGCACCACCACAACCAGCCATGAATTAAACTTTTTCTTTTTTAAAATAAAACCCTTCTTATTTATTTATTTGCAAGCAGAAAGAGAGAGAGAGTGTGAGAACACAAAGACCTCTTGTCACTGCAAGCAAACTCCAGATGCATGGGTCACTTTGTGCATCTGACTTTGTGTGTGGGCACTGGGGAATTGAACCCAGGCTGTCAGGCTTTGCAAGTGCCTGGATTTGCTGAGCCATCTCTACACTCCCTATATCTGGGTTTTAAACTGCTAATTTTCTGACTGTGGGTGAGAAAAACTACAAAACCAAAAGAATGCACTATCTTTTTAGAAAGGCTAAGACAACCTTATGCCTCGTAACCTTCACAATGGAGATTGTGGGATGATTAGATTTACTCCCATCATGTGGGGGGAAAACAACTTATCAAATTAAGAGAGAAGATGTGTTTTCCTGTTATGGGGAAACCATCTGCTCTCTAATTGGACTGAAGGCCCACTCCATGGGAGGCAATACATCCCTGATATTGAAAACCTACAACAGGGGTAGTCATGAGCCCTAGGGGTGTAACATCTGCTGCTGTCTGGCTATATATATATACTATGCACATCAAACTGCCCAGTAAGCACTTCTCTTAATGTTCACACCCATATATTAATGCTATTCTCACTTTTGGTTAGAGAAGCTTTTCTTTTCAGATGGCAGTGACCATGGGATGACTCAGAAGGCATCATGGTTCTGGAAAGAAGCAACAGGAGTGCTCAGCACTGCAATATCTCTACCACACCTTCCAAGGCTCAGGGTCCATTGTGGAAGAGGTGGCAGAAAGAATGTAAGAGCCAAAGGAAGGGTAGGACTCCTTACAACGTGCTCCTCCAGACACAAAATGAGCTGGATATTCATGACCTCACAGTGCCTGACACTACCTACACAAGACCCTCATAATAAGAGAAAAAGATGATAACATCAAAATAAAAGAGAGACTGATTGAGAGAGGGGGAAGGAATATGATGGAGAGTGGAGTTTCAAAGGGGAAAGTGGGGAGAGAGGGGGACCATGGGTTATTATCTATAGTTATGGAAGATGTCAATAAAAAAATTAAAACAGGGCTGGAGAGATGGCATAGTGCTTAAGCGCTTGCCTGTGAAACCTAAGGACCCCGGTTCGAGGCTCGATTCCCCAGGACCCACGTTAGCCAGATGCACAAGGGGGCTCACGCATCTGGAGTTTGTTTGCAGTGGCTGGAAGCCCTGGCGTGCCCATTCTCTTTCTATCTGTCTTTCTCTCCCTCTCTCTCTGTCACTCTCAAATAAAGAAATAAAAAAAAAATGACAAAAAAATTAAAACAAAAGGAAAAAAAAAGATAAAAAAGATAAAAAAGAAAAAAAAAAGAAAATGTGTTTTCTGGGCTAGAGAGATGGCTTAGTGGTTAAGGCGCTTGCCTGTAAAGTCTAAGGACCCATGTTCTACTCTCCAGATCCCATGTAAGCCAGGTGCACAAAGGTGAGGCAAGCACAAGCTCACACATGCCTACCAGGTGATGCAAGTGTCTAGAGTTCGATTGCAGTGGCTGTGGCCCTGGTGGGCCAATTCTCTCTCTCTAATAAATTAGAAAAAAATGAGAAAAAGAAACTGTTTTCTTTAAATTTTTTTTCGTTTATTTTTATTTATTTGAGAGCAACAGACAGACAGAAAGAGGCAGATAGAGAGAGAGAATGGGCACGCCAGGGCCTCCAGCCACTGCAAATGAACTCCAGACGCATGTGCCCCCTTGTGCATCTGGCTAACATGGGTCCTGGGGAATCGAGTCTCGAACCGGGGTCCTTAGGCTACACAGGCAAGCGCTTAACCGCTAAGCCATTTCTCCAGCCCCTAAACTGTTTTCTTTTAACCAGAACTTCTGAATAAGCATTTGAAAAATCAAGGAATTAAACTAGGGACCATTGCTGACAATTCCCAGCTCAGTTCACATCTGTGGACTCTTTCACGTCTGAGCTGTGGAACCTGGCCTCCACGTCAGGCCAAATTCCACTGGCCTTCTATTCTCATCCAAGTGATTCAGGAACTGATTTCTAAATGCACTGGGCCTTTGTGTGAGTGGGATCCTGGAGGTGAGGTGGTTACACCTTCTCTTTAACCCAATTGTGCAAGGGCTAAAGGCGACATGGAGATGGAGCCCCCTGCCCAAGGGGAGAGGTCTTTGGCTGGTGCTGTGTCACCAAGTCCTAGCATCTTGAAGACTGTAAAGATGCCTCAGAAGTCTGAAAAAAAAAAAAACAAAACAACAAAACCCAAACTTTGCTAAAGAAGGAAGCCAAAACCAGGGCAAGGACTTCTGCACTGCAGCCAACTTCCAGCAGATGGCAATAGCCTCCTTTGCATTCTCCCAAGCCCGCAGGCGCACAGCAGCAAGTGAAATGTTCTTAGATGGAAGAGTGAACAATGAAGTCTGTCTCTCTTCCCTGTAAACCACCACCCCCCACACTTTTGCAGCATCCTCTCTCTAACTTACTAATTTCTCAACTAGTAGTACCATTAGTACAACAATCAAGCAACCCAAATACATGAGGGTTGAAATACAGGGCCCACCCCCACCTAGCTAAGCTTGAGGCTTGTAAGTTCCCCTCAGGCTGAAGTGGGATGACTCTGGGGTTGGTGGCTGAGAGGCTTCCTGCAGCAACAGCTCCTAGGTTAACACCTGCGGCAACAGGCTTCTTGACCAAGGGCTGCTTTGTGAGCTAGGGGAAACAGTTTTTTGGCGAAAACAAACGTCTGGACTATTAAGTATGAGATAATTGTTAGGGGAAAGATGACCAGCCCTCGTATCTTTTAATATACCTAGCACTTTATCTGTATTGATCTGCTTTTGCTAAGGAGGAAATTCAGAGTTTATCTACCTGTCTGTGCAATCAAGTGTGCTGCTGGACCTATTGGCAAATTACAGGAGCCCCGCTGGGACCTTGCCGCTTAGGTTCTCATTTCCGCACCCATGGCAAACATGAATAATCAACCGAGTTAATCAGCACTTTATCTCCCAGGTGCTGTGCGTGTCCAATATCCTGAAATTTGAACGGCGGGCAGACAACAGGAATTCCTAGTGCATGTAGGGAAGATGTTCAATATCAGAGACCCAATAGAGCAAATCATTTAAGAGTCAGGGAGAAGGGACATGAATATCTCCAGGCTATAAGAAATCATTAAAGTCAGGAAGACAACATGACTAAGCAATTTTAAAAGCAACATGAATGGCTTATCTGGATGCAAGCTAGAGCAGGGGAAGTGATATATATATATATATATGACTTTTTTTTTTTTTAAACCAAGCCACTTACTCATAGAAAGTGGTCCATCCAGTTTCGTCACTTTTGGTGGCTAGAAGCCCAGTGTTCCCATCGTAGGTCATGAGGCCTAGCTCCAGGCTCTGTGTGGACACGACTTTGAGGCCACCATTGGTGCCCACAGTAAGTGTGATGATCTGATTGTCCGGCATGAGCAGGTGGCGGGGCATGCCACTGCTGTCCCGGCGGATCTTCAGGGAATTCCCATTGTTGTCAATCAACTCGGTGACATCGTTGTCGGCACTGTACGTGAAATTGTACAGGTATTCTCCCGTCACCAGGCTCACAGTGTATTGGTGGATGCCTTCGGCATTGAACATATACAGCTCTTGCTCTCCGGGAGACGCGGCCTCATATTGGTTGAATGCATTAAGAACTGGTTTGTTTTTGCTGACCGCCCTGATCCGAATATTTCCAAGGTCTGCGATATAGATGGTGCCATCTGGAGCCACAGCTAAGGATGAGGGGGAGTTCAAGATGGCATCGGTGGCGT
Organism: Jaculus jaculus; assembly: GCF_020740685.1. Lineage (NCBI taxonomy): Eukaryota > Metazoa > Chordata > Mammalia > Rodentia > Dipodidae > Jaculus > Jaculus jaculus. Next base: position 24,074,596 of record NC_059107.1, on the reverse strand, counting down.
AGGCATCGTCTCCCGAGTAGCAGATGCAGTTGACGTCGTTTTTGCAGTCACAGTCTGAGGCTGCCCCAGCTAAGAGGCAGATCTCCCCATTGGTTGTAACCTGGCGTAGACGGTTAATCTTCTTCTCATCGGTCTCGGTGATGTAGAGCACTCCCGTGTGGGAGATGGCGATGGCACTGGCTGACTCCAGAGCGGAGTGGATGGCGAGCTTGCTGAGGGAGTAGTCAATGCCGGGAACCTGGCAGTGCATGGGCCGCCCTGCAATGATGCTAACCTGGTGGTTTTCAGTGATCCGAAGGATCACGTTGTTTTCTAGAACGTACAGGGAATTGTCCATGGGGTTGACAGCAAGGTCTGTTGGCCACTCCAGGCGAACCTGTGGATGACATGATATTTTATTTTATTCATTTAAAGACTATACTTCCAAGGATCACTTCTATGGCTTGTTATTTTATTTATTAGAAATATATATTTGTTCTCTGCAGGGCATGGGAGGCTGGGGTAGGAGGATCAATGCGAGTTTGAGGCCAGCCTGGGACTGCATAGTGAATTTCAGGTCAGCACGGGCTAGAGCAAGACCCTGCCCTGAAAAACTACACACACACACACACACACACACACACACACACACACACACACAGAGAGACACAATTTGTTTATTTGAGGTAGACAGAGAGATAGATAGAGAATGAGCATGCCAGGGCCTTTTTGCTGCTGCTGCCAACTACCTTCAGATATATTTGCCACTTTGGGCATCTGCCTTTACATGGGTACTGGGGAATCAAACCTGGGCCAGCAGGCTTTGCAATCAGGTGCGTTTAACTGCTGAAGTATCTTTCCAGTCCCTGACATGATATTTTAAAGAACAGCTTCTCATATGTTGATTTTATGCCTTACGAAAAGACTCAGCACACTGTTCTAGAAGTAGTCAACACTGAACCTGTGGTCCACGCGGACTGTGTATGATGGAGGAGAGCAGGCAGATGATGGGACAGGTATTTCTTTTGAGGTCATCTACACTGATCAAAGCAAGCTGCCAGCTGTACCCATGATGTTGCCTTGGGAAGTGAGGGACCAGAACTGCCATAACCCTACGTGACAAGGGGCCCCTGCAATACAACTCCTACTCTATTCCCCAGGTCAGGAGCCGGGCAAGGCCTTGTTCATTCAGAAAAGACACATTTGTCTTAAGTTGCAAAAGAGAAGCCCTGTGGCTTGGAATGTGGTTCTAACCCTCCCCAAAGACAGAGAACGGGCAGACAAGCAAACCACAACTTGAGGTGTTTTTGTTTGGTTGTTTGTTTTTCGAGGTAGGGTCTCACTCTGGCCTAGGCTGACCTGGAATTCACTATGTAGTCTCAGGGTGGCCTTGAACTCACGGTGATCCTCCTATCTCTGCCTCTTGAGTGCCGGGATTAAAGGCGTGTGCCACCACGCCTGGCTTACAATTTGAGTGTTAAAAGAAAAACAAAGGAAAAAAAAAAAAAAGAAAAAAAGGACTGAATCAGACCCAGCATTCCTCCTGTGTGGAATTTGAAATAAAAATCTCAGGAGCAACTTGTCAGTTGATTGCAGAATTTGAGCTGAAATTTATGAGGTTGACCTAGGGTTGAAAAGACTCTTACAGGAAGGGTGGACATGCATCCCAGCTTGTCTGAGAACGAATGCAAGCATGTTTGAGGGAGCCTGCATTCTTTGCCACGGGAGAGCCCTGATTAAACACGCTCTTGGGGGGACTTTTGCGGAAGGCTTTGCTGTAGTTACTACTGTGCAAAGTGAAGGTTTATATAGTGAAGACGAAATCGTTCCAGATTAACAGGGAAGCTCGGATTGACACATAACACTGCACCACACACTCAAACCTGCAATAAAGATGGAGAAGAGAGGTAATTACACAGCAGCCCCTACCCTGTAATCTGCCACGGCTGCAGTGTGTCACCAGCTTGGCTTCTTTGAGCAGAATGGCCCTCTCTGCTCGTGGCTGTGTCTCCTATTCCTGTCTGGCATTTCCTAGTTTATTTTGCTGCTTGGATCACCTTGGTCTTTCTATAAGCCTGGAATGAATACCCGAATCTCACCATGTCGTTCTACTCACCCAGGCAGAGGTAGGACCTTTCCACCAAGACCTAGGAGTTGCTTAGTAATAGAAGTAAAAGACAGAGTCCCACCTGAGCCACATCCATGCTGGAGTCACAGCTCAGCGGCCGGACAGCTGTGAGGTCATTGGAGCCCAGCAGGGTGGAGATAATTCCATTCTGGTCGACCTTCCGGATCATGGTGGCATCCACAAAGTACATGAGCCCGTTCTTATCCACTGCAATCCCTGGGGAAGGAAGCAGGGGGGATATGTCTCTTGGGCTGAATATTGGTTTTGAGGGAAGGATGTGGGGAATGCCTTGTTGGGCACGCTTTGCTTGGATCAGGTACCTTACTGGGAGGGAAGTAGTTTTCAGCCCTTTAAAGACTGAGAACCTTTCTCAGGGGCACTGAAGTGTGATGTGTGTGATTCCTGGGGTGCCAGCTTTATCTGGATCCCTCTAACCCTGCATCTGCTCTCTTTAGAAAACAAGTTATTTTCAAAGTTTATTGCTCCTCCGCAAAAGAATTACTGGTAGCAAATTACTCAAAACACCCTTCACAACTGATTGCAACAAAAGGCTGAGAGAAACAATGATTCTTAAAGTCACAAACTTCCAATTCAAAAAAAAAAAAATGTATCCTCCAGGAAGAATTCCCAATTAAGCCTTGGCTCCAATCAGCACTCCAGTGCCCTGGGGGGACACCAAGCCCTGGCACTTCCCTATCACAGCAGGGCTGATAAGACACAGACAGCAGTTTCTATTTCTTTTGCGTTTTCGTTTCAGTGCCCAAGTACAAGGCTACACATCCTTAATCCATGCTGCAGGCTGCTTGTGCAGCAGCTAAAAATACTGGCAGGACTTAGACCCTCAGGTGATTGCCCCCTAACCTGAACATCTTCAGTCCTTTTCAAATACAAGCCCGTTGGTCCTAAGCACACCCACTTCCTGGACCCCTGGAAAAATATACTCATTCTCAACTGCTACTCTTTTCTTGGGTATTTATAGCTGTGCCTCAGACTTTATACACATTATTGTCTAACTTGGAAGTCTGGGCTGGAGCTCTGGTGGGCTTTGTCCTGTCACCCGTCCCTAAAGCTGGCACTCTTGACCCATGGACCACCACCGCCTTCCGGTTTTGTGGTCGGCAGCGTTCGGAGGTCTCCAGGTGCGGGCCACTCAGTTTTCACGAGGTGATAAGAGTTTGCTTCCAATAAATCAACATGATATTATAAGAGTCACCCTCACCCCTGAAAGCGATCAGAGTGTTCGGTGACCTTAGAGAGAGAGCTGTGCTCTGCGTCACAAGGCTCCGCTCTGCTGGGCCGCGGGAAAAGCAAAGCGTGCAGTAAGCTCTATATGGGGGACCTGGTGACCTCCTTCTGGGACCTTTACCTCTGGGGCTCATCAGGGTGGCATCCACAGCCTTCCCTCCATCACCACAGCGGGCTTCATCGAAGGGCAGACATTGTTCTCCAGTCCCTGCCACGACTTCCGAGTTGCCAGCCAGGTCTTTGGCTCCGCTCAGAGACTTGACCCTGTAGATTCGGCGACTGTTGGTATCAGAGATGTAGAGCGAGCCGGACACGGGGTCCACGGCCAGGTAGTACTTGTGTGCTGGGTTGTTGCTTTAGGAGAAGAGGCAGAAAGAGAAAGTGTGGGGGGGAGCTATGCAGCTGGCCTTCTGGATTGGAAGTGACATACATCCTAGCAAGCTTTTCCCTTTCTCAGCGTCTTTCCACTTTAGTGAACTGGAAAGAAACTGACTTCATGCATGGAGGCAACTCTGTGTGCCTGTGTGTGATGGCGCCCAGTCCTTTCCAACCAGGCTTAAGAACCTCAGGCCGGCATGGAACTCATGGACTTCCGTCACACTAAATGACTATCGCTTCATTTTGCTGTCACATAAAGTCCCAATTCCAGTCCTGTGTTGCAAAGATTATCATTGAATGCCAAGCACCTGCATCCAGCCTCCTTAATTTCCCCAATAGGCTTACTTAATGTATTCTCTCGTGGGATGGGGGCCCACTGTTACCCCGTCACAATGTTCACCTTCCCACCTATGCTTCCACAATGCCTCCAAGGTCGTTCACACTAGGACAACCTGGAGTTGTCTAGCTGCCATGGCTAGCTCCCCAGAGCCATCCTTAGCCCTTGGCCTCAGCTCTTCTTATTGTTGCTTAGTGTTGATACAAATAATGTTGGCATTTAATGTGAAGACCTGTAGATATCTTGCTATCATGCCTAGCAACTACACTTGATTCCTACTAAAAAGCCAAGTAGTGATGTGTCTAGTATCTCCATTGCTGAGGAAGGAGATGCAGCTTTCAAATGCTGGGTAACAGCTGAGGTCACAGGTATGAGCCAAGAACCCCCAGAGCCCTGAGCATCCATGAATATTAATTGCTTTGTGCACATGAAGTGTACTGGAAAGACGTGGGCCTCCAAGGCTCACATATTTCCTCTGCCATGCCTCTCACTGTCCTTCAAGAACTTGGTCAGAATGGAGCAAGACTTGCAGAGCTGGCTCAGGATTAAGACACGGGAAACTCAAAGGGAGCTCGTTCTTTTGACTATAGCAGGTGTTAGTGTCCTTACTTGGGAAGTGAAGAAATCAAATTAGGTCACAAATAGTCATTCTGGCTCAAAACCTACAGTGCTCTCCTTGGAGGTATCTGTCCCTCATGGTGGTTTCAATGATGTTATTCAGTCCCGGCATCTCTTGCTGTGTGGCCAAGTGGGGTGGACCCGCTTCCCGTAGCAAGGGCCTATAGCGAGCACAGGTCTTTGTTCTGATACTTTCCAATTGCATTTTGGGATGATGGGGAGGAGAAAAGCTGAGAGAGGCGAGGGGCATGATAATGTCAGAAGTTTGTCATGTAGACCTTAGCTGGTAAATTACTAATTATAAACCCTTATCATTTGGGTTCTTCCCTGATTTCAGGGAGAGAGGAGGAAGAGCTGGGAAGCTACTTTAAGGAACATTTTGTGAGTCAAGGCCGTTTTTAATTTCAGCCTCTCCTTGGGTTGTTATTAAGTCACATAATAGACTTGGAAGTCAAGGTCTTTCTAAACTGCAGCGTGGAGAACTAGTTTGCAAACATAGGCTAGTTGGGTTTCTTCTCTGTCCTTCTCTTCCCTCTTTCTTTGTTTTGCCACTCTCTTCTTCTTCTTTTTTTTTTTCCCTTTTTGGCTAAGGTATTAGAGAATATCCATATATGCAAAACAAATTAGGGCCGAAAGGGAAAATTCCATGCTATTTTTTTTTAATTAGATGCTATAGCTCTCTTACTGAACAAACGGTAGCTGGCGTGAGCCACAGAAAGATCAAGGCTCTGCACATCTGCGCCCCATGTATGGGTGCGGTAATTAATTCTGGACATTCTGGGGCTCGATTTGATGAGCCTGTTCCAAGTCTGCGCTGGAGCAGACAGGTGGCGTGTGGGGTTAGCTGTCACTCGGGGGCGGGTGGGGGGACCGTTCTCCCCCATGGCCTGCCCTTCCCCTGACTTTGATTCTTGCGAAGCAGCACCAGTGGGACGGATATCCACGCTCCATGTCGGTGCCCATAGTAAGGATCAGTGAAGGCGGGCTACTCTTCTTCAACATTTAGCTCCCCTGGCATTCCTACACCTAGTCAATCTGGGGTGAATAGGTAGGGATCTGATATCATCCCACAAGTCTCTCTCCACTGATTGTGATGGTTCCCCAGCTACTTGATGCTGCTCTTGGTTTAATTTTAACCTACTGTCATAAAGAAATCTTTTCGGTGGTTCATGGGATGAAGGAAGGATCTCTTTCAGTAATGAGATAAGCAGTCTGCCACTTCCAAATATAAATGATTGTTTTTCTACCAGAATGCTAATGCTACATCCATATCAGTGCAATATACAATATATATACACATACATGTATATATATTGCACTGATATGGAGATATATATATATACATATTCATATATATACATATATATATACACATATAGTCATACATGCACATATATGTGTATAAATTTTATATGTGAATTGTCTCAGCATGATTTTAAATAACCTTGAATCAGTGGACAAAGGCTATTTAGACAAAAAGTACTTTGTCTATGCCTTTCATAGCGCTCAACAGTCATTTAACTCAATGGAAATTCTCAATGCATCTGACTGTTGAATTCATTCTGACCAGTAAATTAGCAATTAATAATGTGTGTGTATGTGTGTGTGTTTTAAATGACTATATATCCAGGGGAAAAATCATTAATGAGTTGAAAATGAGTTTTTGACCCGTTTCCAGTTCATTAAAGCTTTTGTGAACCCAGTCCAGCATTTACAAAAGCCTAAAGTTTGCCTCTACTGTTTTGCCCAATTATGGGCCACACCAAGCAGCCGGGACGGAAGTTCACTAAGGGTTCATTATCTTGCACTTACATCTCCTGGAAATTCTAATTACTGTCAACTTCTTTGGTTGCTTTTTGACTGCATTTCATAATTGCTAAAGCTTATCATATCCACAACACACAATTAGCACATAAAAAGTTACTGTATTTGGTACATAAAAATATACAACATTATACAAGAAGCACAAAACAAAAATGCGAACACAAGGAAGCAAACGAACCATATCAAATTATATGGGAAAGAGTTCTTTGTCTTACCTATGTTTAAACTCTTTATTTCTTTATAGAAAGAAAACAGAAGGAAAAAAGAACAAACAGTTAGCTGAGGAATTGATGATAAAGCAAACAACATTTTTTCTTTCTTTCTTTCTTTCTTTCTTTCTTTCTTTCTTTCTTTCTTTCTTTCTTTCTTTCTTTCTTTCCTCCTTCCTTCCTTCCTTCCTTCCTTCCTTCCTTCCTTCCTTCCTTCCTTCCTTCCTTCCTTCCTTCCTTCCTTCCTTTTTATAAGGGGACCCAAAATAGGCAGTCTTTTACTTTTTTTTCCCTCCTCACTGACAGCTCCTGGCTCAATTACTTGGGTAGAAACCCCGAGTGCAGATCCCTCCTGGCCACTGAGGAATCTAGACAAGAATTCTTGGATCCTCTGACGGGCAAGGTGGCGTCTGGGGACACAGGTGAAACAAGACTTCTGGCTGACGAAGGGATGGCAGACTGGTTGCATCTCGAGGGGTAACACCTGTTAACTGGTCACGGCTCCTGTGAGTGTGTGGTAGAAGGATTCTGAAGTCAAATCAAGCTCAGCTGTCAAGAGCTCTGGGACTCATTTGTAATGTGGAAGGAGTGAGGTTATACCTGTGACATTGATTTTGCCACTGGCCCACTGAGGGGAGAATCAGTACCAGGGAAAAGTCTCTGCCCATACCAACTTCAGTTCCGTCTGATGCCCTGTGACATTCCATACGACTTCCTCCCTCTGTCCCACGTCTCCCTGCTCCTTCCCCACATTGTTAACCGAGTTGGATCCCCAAAATGCACTCTTCCTCATAGTGACAGCCAATACCACATCAACTCATGCAAGTCACTGGCAGTAAGATCCTTTTGTAATCGAAAGCCAAAGACTCCAGTTATCATTTTGTTTTGGAGAACAACAACAACAAAAGTTTGGTTGCTTTTTCTTTAAAGAACAAAAAGTATATTTCAATTCCAGCAGGACAGTGGCTAAAATTTAACATTTGGGACACTTTGAGTAAGGAACACAGATCCCCATTTCTAAGGATTCTAGGTCAAGGTGGAAGGAGCTCCAAACCCTCTTTCCTTCCAGCCGAGGGAGGAAGCTTGGGGAAGGGATAAAGGGAATCGAATGCCTGCCTGATCCCTGTTTGGGTGCAGTTCGGGCCTCTGCCAGGGGCCATCATTAGTGATGGGTTTGCACAGGGATTACATTTTTATATTTTATTCTAACATGTTAGTTTTTGCAAAAAAAAAAAGTTAATTAAATGATGCTGATAACTCCAGAGCTCTGACTGACATAGCGCAATTTAAGATTCATTCTGCAAAGCCTGGTGTGTCAGAGTGGCAGCCGGGAATTCTCGTGTCTATTTTATATTGCTTAATGAAAGTGAAATGTTATCTGCCACCACTGGTAGACATATTTGGCTCTTAATTATTGCAATATCAATTCCATTTTTTTTAAAGTCAAGATTTTGTGAAAAGACTGGATGGGATTTGGGTCTTCAATCCTGACCTACTTCTTTCCCAAGAACATCTGCTTTAAGTTGATTACTATACATACTCTCTATGTTGGGGGAAAGACAACAGCGGGGTGGGGAACAAGGCATGCAAGGGCATTGCGTCTGAATGATCATATGGATGCAGGTGAAGGTCACTGCTATTCCAGTTCAGAACCATGTACGTGTATGTATGTGTGTGTGTGGGGGGGTCCAATAGCATCCTTGAGCTATCTATGCTGATGAGTATAGATGCCCTACTTACAAAAGACAGGCATAAGCTTTGTGTGCATGGCTTCAAAAACAGACTCTTTAGGCACACTCTTCGAGGACAGAGTGGCATCTCTAACTTAAGAATTGAGATAGATTAGCTGTTCACACTGTGGAGTCTCACTGACTCTCCTGTGAAGCCTTCAGGGTCTCTTCCAGGCTTCTCAGCCCGTCTGGGAGAGCTGTCATCACCCTGTCTTGTGATTTATATGCACATGCTCATCTTCCTTGCTTCTTTGAGAAGGGGATATGACTTACTCATCATCATTGATGCTTTGGGGAGAGTAAGGGCTAAGGAAGCAAGTCTCTGTGTGCAGGGGGCATAGAATGAGGCTGCATTCTTTAGGACTGGGCAATGCCTGTCTTGGGCTAGCTCCATATCCAAATGCTCTGTTCAGAGGTATGAAGAATATAAGACTAAGATGTATTTTTTATTTTTATCCTTTGGGTAGGGAGAAGTTGGGATGGCCATGATTTTGTTGCTGTTCTAACCCTAGGGATATCAGGTAGAAATCTAGAGGTGCACATAGATGGTTTGTATATACCTTTAGCATGTAAGTTATTGCTAGACATTATGGACTAAGAAAGGCCTTCAGGAATGTTCCTGTTCTATGTGTGGATTCATGTGATACCTACTGTTGAAATGTTGAATTTATATTGAATGACCATAAGGACATCAAGGAGCAACTGGTAAATGAACATCAATTCAAAGAGAATTAGTTTATTCCCAGTAAGGAAACTTGAAATGGCCAGATATACTGCAAAAGAAATTTGATAGAGGTTTCCTCATATTTTATAACCCTAACAACTTACATATTATCAACACACAGTTGTGAACATGAAAATCCCTACTTTATTCATGATATGAAACATTTTTTGGTCAGTTATATGGGAGGAAGGACTGAATATTTCTATTCTTTCTGTGATAACAAAAGTCACAAAATAACTGTCATATTCAAAGATAATCAGAACTGGGCATGGTGGCACTTGGGAAGTAGAAGGAAGGGGATCAGGAATCCAAGGCCAGCCTCAGTTCCACAGCTAGTTACAGGCCATTCTGGGATATTGGTTCTATCTCAAAAAATCAAAAACAAAAATAAGACAAAACAAAGCAACAACAAAAATCCAAAGATAAAAAAGGAGTATGGAACTGAAAGGTATAGAAAAGTAAGCACCTTGGCAAGATAATAGGAATCAGTTAATACAAAACACTAGCTTACCTAGAGTATGTGGTGCTTGTTTAAGCTGTTGGCTTCTCTTTTTTTAATGAGAGAGAGAGAGAGAGAGAGAGAGAGAGAGAGAGAGAGAGAGAGAAGGAGGGAGAGAGAGAGAGAAACAGAATTGGCTTGCTGGGGCCTCTAGCCACTGCAATCAAACTCCAGATGCATGTGCTACCTTGTGCATCTGGCTTATGTAGGATCTGGGGAGTTGAACATGGGTCCTTAGGCTTCTTAGCTAAGCCATCTCTCCATCCTGCTATTGGCTTTTAAAAGAACTTGCCATGTTAAATAATATTCATTTTCATTTTAGATTTTCTATAATTTTTATTTGTAGAATATTTTAATTTATTTATTTGAGAATAAGAGCATGGGCACACCAGGTCCTCTTGCTGCTGCAAATGAATGCCAGACTCATGTACCACTTTGTGCATGTGGCTTTACATGGGTAATGGGGAGCTGAACTGGACCAGCAGGCTTTATAAGCAAGTTAAAACCTCTTTTTTTGAAATTATTTTGTTCATTCTTATTTATTTATTTGAGAGTGACAGAGAGAAAGAGGCAGACAGACAGCAAAAGAGAGAATGGGTGCACCAGGGCATCCAGCCACTGCAAACAAACTCCAGATGCATGCGCCCCCTTGTACATCTGGCTAACGTGGGTCCTGGGGAACCGAGCCTCCAACCGGGGTCCTTAAGCTTCACAGGCAAGCGCTTAACCGCTAAGCCATCTCTCCAGTCCTTAAAACCTCTTTTTTGTTTTATTTTGTTTTGTTTTTGTGGTGGTGGTGGTGGTTTAAGGCAGGGTCTCACTCTACCCTATGCTGACCTGGAACTCACTATGGAGTCTCAAGGTAGCCTTGAACTCATGGCAATCCTCCCACTTCTGCCTCCCAGGTGCTGGGATTAGAGTGTGCTACCACACCTGGCCTTTTTCATTTTCTATTCATAATCATGAATTTAATTTCTTAGAGGGAATTTTAAAAATTGTAGTAGCTTCTCTAGCCCAATGAAATTTATATGTGTCCTTGGTAAAAAGGCTTTGCACAGAGGAGGCAAGATCCATTTACTGTTGTATGGAGACATGGCGGTCACTGTGACTATCCTTTCCTGATCCCTGTCTTCACAGGTGACGCTGGGGAAGCTTGAGCCTTCTCTAACTGGTCATAATACTCACACTCATACTAAGTGGGACCTGTCCTTGTCAAGCTCTCAGGCCAAGCTTGTCCTTGGCGATTTTCATTTCCAATTGAAGCTGTCCTTTTGCCTTTCTTCTTAGCTTCCCGGCATCCCACATCTCCACCTCCTCTAGCATTAACATGCCTGGGTTTGAGAATTCCCTTCCCTAAACACCTTTCCCAGTGCGAAGTGAAGAAAAGAATACTTGGTATCCTCATCATCATTTTTTTTTTTTTTGTTTTTCGAGGTAGGGTCTCACTCTGGTCCAGGCTAACTTGGAATTAACTCTGTCATCTCAGGGTGGCCTTGAACTCATGGCAATCCTCCTACCTCTGCCTCCCGAGTGCTGGGATTAAAGGCGTGCACCACCACGCCCGGCTCATTTGTTTTTTTTTTTTTTTTTTTTGAGGTAGGGTTCCAGTCTAGTCTGGAATTCACTATGTAGTCTCAGGGTGGCCTCAAACTCACAGCAATCCTCCTACCTCTGCCTCGTGAATGCTGGTATTAAAGGCGTAAACCACCACGCCCAACCAGTATCACCATTTTTGCTTGGAAAATTAATAACAGTTTCATACATTAAGGAAGAAATGATATTGTTGTGTTCAGCAAGAGGGGCCATTTTTAGCAAAGGGACAGAGATACTGACCCTTGTTTTCTCACTTAACTGCCTCACACGGTGGGGCATTCTTCAGATGCTCTCAAATTGGGGAAGGAAGGAGGATTTATCTTTGAGAGAAACTCACCCTAAGATGTTAGTGACTGACAAATTTACTCTCCTCCAGAGGGTCCAGGTTTTCCAAGGACCACGTGGAGAGGGTGATAATCATAAGTAAGAGAAGGGGCTCCTCAAGGTGGGATATTAGGCTTTTCAGGGAAGTGGGTGCTAAAAATGTGTTAAATCAAAGTGCAAGAGGTGATAACTGTGTCCCCTATGAGGAGGATTCTTTAGGCAGCAGACGTGACCAGAGTGTGGGGAACTGTGCCCTGCATGTTCTAGATGGGCAAAGGCAGGAGAGAAAGGGTAGCGAGAACAATGGCAACATGTAAAAAGCATGCCAATGCGGAGGCTGGGCTCTGGGGCGAGTGACCAAGGTAGGGATGGGCGCCAACTCCAAAATCACTCAGCTGCCAACCCACCATGGAGAAAAGACGCGAGCAAGACAAGTTTCGTTCTCCCTCCTCCCGCCCTCTGCGGGTGGTTGTTTTGAAGAGAGGGGACTGACAGCCCTTTGTTTTCAAGTATGTAGTGGGAAGAAAAGAAGAATCAAACCCGTGTTCTTATGAAAGCTTAACTTCTAATCGGCTCTGGGTTCCTGGCTGATGAAAGCAAGAGCAAGTCTAAAGGCAGTTAAAGAAAAAGAGGGGTGGGGAGAAGAAATCACACAGCTACCAAGGGAAAAATTGGGAGCCATACTCCCCGAAGCTATCCTCAATGTTACCATGTGGGTATGCTACTGTTACCTTTAGTTGAGTCACTGGCGTCTCTGCAGTTTGAGATGGGGACTCAGAGGCCAAGTCGAACAAGAAGGATGAGACTGGTTTTTTAATTCAAGCACCCTAGCTTGAGTAGCTGGGTTAGGGCTGGACACGGCTCTAGGCTCAAAGGGGCAGAGAAGAGCGCGATACCATCCTCTAGAAGTCCACACACCCTGGCCTAAAGCTCCACAGAGAGATAACGTGAACAAGACAGTAATTGTACTTGTGACAACTCTAATGGGAAACCGGAATGTTACATTTCCCAGAGGAAGGTGAGGGTTATTGATTATTTCTTCCCAGTGATCGGGGTTCAGGGAAGAGGGTACCTTCAGTTCAGGGTTACAGATGGACAGGAAGACACAGCAAGGTGGACTGAATATGGAGGTCAACGCAAATTTGACTTTCACTTTTTTTTTTTTTTTTTTTTTTTGAGGCAGGGTCTCACTATAGTCCAGGCTGACTTAGAACTAATATCGTAGGCCAGGGTAGCCTCCAACTCATGTTAATCTTCCTACTTCAGCTTCTCAAGTGCTGGGACTAAAGGCTTGAGCCACTAAACATACCCAGCTTTAATTTGTTCTTGAGCGGGCAGACCCCTGATGAAGGAGAAAGAGCCAAATGGGAAGGATCAAAGATGGCAGAATAACTCTCCATGAAAGAGCACAATACAACCCATCCTCCCTGCTCTAACCTCCTCCCATGGCTCTCCATTGCCTAAAGCTGGCCCGGGAAGATGGGTTTCCTGGGTCACACAAGATCCTGGGAAGATGACTCCCGTGGAAGGTCTAGGGAAGGAGGCTTGCTGTCAGTTTGCTGCAGGATGAGCCAGCCCTTCCACTATGCCTCCTTCTTGCTCTTCTTCTTTTTATTTTATTTAATTTATTTTTCCAGGTAGGGTCTCACTCTAGCCCAGGCTGACCTGGAGTTCACTATGTAGTCTCAGGCTGGCCTCAAACTCACAGTGATCCTTTTCTCTCTGTCCCTGGAGTGCTGGGATCAAAGATGTGTGCCATCACGCCTGGCTCGTCTTTTAGATACAGCAGCCTCTCCCGGCACCCCGTGGCATCTGCACTGATTTCAGGGGTTCTTCTCAGCTTGAGCCACACTCACTTCTCCATGTGCTCGCTTTCAGCCTCAACGGGGTAGTCCTTGAGCCAGGGTTTCATAGCCCCTGTCCTCTCAGAGGCCAACACATGTGTGACTTGCTGTCACACTCGGCTCACACCCTCTGGACTAAAAAGGCTCCAGTGCTTTTAGGGTGGAGCTGTTGTTTCCTCTTGCCTTTTCACCCTCCCAGGGCCTGGCACAGTCGATGCCCAAGAACAGTCAGCAACAGCTGCTGGTGGCCCCGTCCCTGATGTCTTTCCTAGCAGGGCCTTCAGGACACTGATGGCCAAGTTGGTTGGCTTGAGAACTGCCTGGGAAGTCTCTGTGTGTCTGTGAGGGTGTTTCTAGAGAGGATTAGATAGGAGGGTGCTGACCTCATGAGCAGTTTAATCTATTGATGGATTAAAACATAAGAGACTACAGAAGACTTTGGTTGGAGGAAGTAGGTCACTGGGTCATGTCCTTGGGGCTGTTTATTGCCCTAGCCCTTCCTGTTATGACTCTGCTCTGCTATTTTTTCCTTGTTTCTCTCTCTTCCTTCCCTTCTTCCCTCTGCCTCCCTCCCTCCCTCCCCCTCCTTCTTTCTCTCTCTCTCTCTCTCTTTCTTTTCCTTCCTTCCTTCCCTCCTCCCTCCCTCCCTCCCTACCTCCCTCCTTCCCTTCCTTCCTTCTTTATTTCTTTCCCCAAAGCAGTGTCTCACTCTAGCCCAGGCTGACCTGGAACTCACTCTGTATTCCCAGGTTTATGGGGATCTTCCTACCTCTGCCTGCTGAGTGCTGGATTAAAGGCATGCACCACCACGCCTGGATTGCCTTGCTTTCTGTCTGCCACAATGTGAGCAGCTCTGTTACACCCACCCTGCCAAACTAGGCTTAAAGTTCTGCAATTATGAGCTAAATAAACATAACAAACAAACATAAGGGTATTCTCTCAGATACTTTGGTTAAGAGTAATTGACACTGAGATGCAAGTATGGTTTGTGACTCTCCGTCTCTTACATGGTAGCAGAGGTTATGTCACCAGTGACACCAGAAACATCCACCCAGTGGCTCAGGCCCACATCTTAGGGTCTCCTCTCTTCTCTTTGCCTGTCTTAATTCTTTACTCCTGGACCCATCAGGTTCAACTAGAATATAGGTGTCCATTGAAGCATGTCCTCATCTCTTCCACTGCCATTCTAGTCCAAATTACCATCACTCAAATCCTGGAGCATTGCTCCAGCCCCTCCCTACCTCCAGGCACCTCATTCTGAATTCTCCATTCTGCACAAGCTAGCCAGAACCAGCTTTAAAAATTGGTAATCAAATCATATCAATTCTACCAACTCTACTTCAAACTCTAGTGGCTTCCCATTGCAACAGGGAGGAAGTTACCCTTGTACACAGACAAGTAGATACTTGTCAGAAAGTTTTCAAGTACTGGTGTTTTCCCCTGGCTCTCTGCTTCCCTTTGAGGCTGCTTTCTTGAGCTTACAGCTATACTAGACTTGCATGGATCCCTTCCATAAGCAGGTGACTGGTTAGTAACAGGGCTTTTAAGAGAATTATTTATTTATATGGGGGGGGGGAGAAGGAGAGAGGTAGATGAGAGAGAAAATGGGCATGCCAGGACATCTAGCCACTGCAAACTCCAGAAATATGTGCCACATTGTACATCTGGCTTATATGGGTAATAGGGAATTGAACCTGGGTCCTTAGGCTTTGCAGGCAAGTGCCCTAACCAGTAAGTCATTTCTCCAGCCCAGTAATAGGGTTTTTACTTTTTTTTTTTTGAGGTAGGGTCTGCTGTAGCCCAGGTTGACACATTCACAAATTCACAATGTAGTCTCAGGCTGGCCTTGAACTCATGGTGATCTTCCTACCTCTGCCTCCAGAGTGCTGGGATCAAAGGAATGTGCCATTACACTTGGAGATATATACATATATATATGTTTGGTTTTTTGAGGTAGGGTCATTGTAGCTGACCTGAAATTTGTCTCAGGGTGGCCTTGAACTCATGGCAATCCTCCTACCTCTGCCTCCCGAGTACTGGGATTAAAGACATGCGCCACCATGCCTGGTTTCAGCTAATTGGTTTTTTAAAAAATTTATTTGAGAGTGATAGAGAGAGAGAGAGAGAGAGAGAGAGAGAGAGAGCACGAACGGGAGACAGAGAGATAGAGAATGGGTGCATCAGGGCCTTCAGGCACTGCAAACAAATCCCAGATTCATGTGCCACCTTGTGCATCTGGTTTACGTGGGCCCTGAGGAATCCAGTCTCAAACTGGGATACTTAGGCTTCACAAGCAAGCACTTAGCTGCTAAGCCATCTCTCCAGCCCCTAGCTAAATATTCTTAAAAATTATTCATTTATTTACATGCACAGAGATAGAAAAGAGAGAAAGAGAGAAAGGGAGAATGAGTGCGCCAGTGCCTTCAGTCACTGCAAAGGAACTCCAGATGCATGCACCACTGGGTGTCTGGCTTTACGTGGGTACTGGGGAATTGAACTCTGGTCATCAGGCTTAGCAGGCAAATGTCCTAACCACTGAGCATCCTCTCCAGCCCCAGTAGTAGGGCTTTTATACAACTTCTCTATGCCTGAAATGCTTTTCCCTGTTTATCCCATGGCTGACCCTATTACTCAGGGCCCAGCTCAAATTCACCCAATACGAGAGGCTTCTATGAGGATCTCACGTCTTACTTTTGCTACCCACCTAGTTCCTGTGTCTTACTTACTCTGTTGGATTTTTCCTCAAAGTATCCTGTGCTACTTGAGATTACTTTCTTATTTGTCCACGTGGTTGGAGACCACAAATATAACAATGGGTGGCAGGGGTGGGGGGGGGATTTCTCCTAGCCAGAAAGTCCCTGCAACATGGCATACATTCACCAAATTCAGATATTTCTGAAATAATTTCTCCCCTTATCTACAGACCTTCTTTCTTCCTTTTCTGAGTAGGGGTGTGGAATCAAGACTTTCCATGGGAGACCATTTCCAAGAGCACTGAGGAGTCAATATTTTCCCAACACAGTAGCAAGCAATATCCAGGAGGGACTCTCTCAGGGTGGTAAGAAATTCCCTAGTAAGACCTGATTAAAGCTGTACTGGAGAGATTGCTCAGTGGTTAAGGCACTTGGCTCCAGAGGCTAACAACCTGGGTTCAATTCCGCAGTACCCATGTAAGCCAGACGCACAAAGTGGCACACGTTATCTGGAGTTCATTTGCAGTGGCTGGAGGCCCTGGTGTGCCCATACTCCTTTCTCTGTCTCTCTCTCTCTTTCTCTGTCTGTATCTCTCTTCTTGAAAATACATAAACATATTTTTTAAAAGTATATCGTGGGCTGGAGGGGTGCCTCAATGGTTAAGGTGTTTTCCTGCAAAGCCAATGGACCCAGGTTCAATTCCCAAGCACCCATGTTAGCCAGATGCACAAGGGGCTGTACACATCTGGAGTTTGTTTGCAGTGGCTAAGGCCCTGGTGTACCCATTCTCCCCCCCCTCTCTCAAATAAATAAATAAATGATTAAATAAATAAAAAGTATGTTGTATTAGATCCTAGTGAGTGTGCAGAGATCCATAGGAGTTACAGCAAGGCCCACATGGAGGTTCTCAGTGAAACCTTGCAAATTAGTAAGTGACTGTCAGTGGTCCTCACACTTTGATGTGCACTGACAGCTTCCATAGAGTTTTAAAAAACATGATGCTTAATCCTTTTCTAGCTTGGGAACAGAAAGATGTCACCCTTGTTTGCAAATGAGTCACTGACAACTGCAAATATGTGAATGGTGTTTTATACATGCACAAAACATTTTCCCCCAAACTCTAGTTGATTCTGGACCTAGCTTTTTGCTCACATGGACTCTATGCTCTCTGCGAACACTAAATTCAGCCATCTTCCATCTACCCCAATTTGGGAGCGGCAGGACGCTAGGGACCAGAAGTTTGCCCGCGTGGCCAATTACCGTAACTCCAAGATGCTGGTGACATTTCGAGAGGGGAAGATGCGCCGGATGTAGTTGAAGTCACCAACAAAGAGGCTCCCATCGATCCCCACGGCCAGTGCGACGGGCGCCAGCAGCTTGTTGCCCTCAGCGAGGCCGTTGCAGCTGGGACAGGAGATGCTCCTGCGGCGGCCGTTGCCCATGACGCTGGTGATGATGGCAGGCTGCTGGGTCAGAAACTGGTTCTCGCCCGTGCCTTTGTGCAGTATTCCTGGAGGAGAGGAGTGGGGGGGGGGGGATGGTTACACAAGGCCCTGGGGAGGAAGCTTGGACTGGGCTACTGAGGGGTTGGAAGTGATAATGAGAGGAGAAAAAAAAAATTAGGAAACCGGTCCTTTTAGGACTGCTTTTCCATTTCTTCATGGTGCTGAGAGCAGCAGCGGAAAAGCCACCCCTGTAAGCTGTGGCCCGAGTAAGGTACCATCTGGAGGGCTAACTGAAGGTGAGTGGCGAGGTTCGGTAAGGCTGATGCACTAGACAGGCGAGTCCAGCACGACCGCCGTTTAAAGCGAGCAGACGGGGGAACCCACGGACCTTGGAGGGAGGACGTGGCTGAGGGAAGTGAAGACCTCCCACTTAAATGTCAGGGCTGGAGAGGACAAGTGCATTAATCAGTTCACTCACTAAGGTTCTGCAGTGCCAGGGGTGGAACCCGGCGCCTCACATACGCCAGGCAAGGGCCAGACCCAGAAGCGCGTCTCGGGCTCCTCACGTACCGCTCTTAACGTTGAGGATGTGGTGCTTGTCCAGGGACCAGCCGCCGAGGTTGGACGGGTCCAGCTCGAATCCCTGAAGCAGGGCCGTCCTTTTCTCCCACAGAATGAGGCTGGGGCAGGTCTCGTATTCAAAGCCGACAGACACTGTGAGACAGAGCGGGCGGGGCAGAGCAGGAGGCAAGACTGAATTTACTACGTAGAGAGTAAGAACCTACCTATGGTTACTCCTACTGTTTACCACACAGAGAGTAAGAGAGTGCTCACAGTGGTTCAGGCTGTTTCCAAAACTCTGCTCCCGAGGTAGGATCGGCTCTGGGCTCCCTGTGACGTGGACGGGAGGATGGAGAGGGGGCGTCTCTATCAGCCCCGCTGTTCACAGAGCACGTTTGCTATGCCTTAATATGATTTATTCTTCACTCATTAGGAGAAAGGTCTTTAGAAGCTTGGTGACTTCTTAATAAGGCGATTCTGGGGCTAGTACAGGTGACAGTCCTTGGTATTTGCTGTCTTTAGCACCCGTACATGGGGATTCAACCAACTATGCATGGACTAAACATGTATATTTTTTGGCTTTTTTAAAAAAATTAATTATTTATTTATTTGAGAGCGACAGACACAGAGAGAAAGACAGATAGAGGGAGAGAGAGAGAATGGGCACGCCAGGGCTTCCAGCCTCTGCAAACGAACTCCAGATGCGTGCGCCCCCCTTGTGCATCTGGCTAATGTGGGACCTGGGGAACCGAGCCTCGAACCGGGGTCAAGGCTTGATTCCCCAGGACCCACGTCCTGGGACAGATGACCTAATAATCCTCTTTGGATACCAAGAGATACCTATACATATCCTCACAGTTCCAGAAAGTCCCAGGAGAGGCAGGCACCCAGGGGAGTGTATCCTGCTGGTTATAGTGAAATTCAATGGGTGTAAACGTTGTTTTTAAAAAATCTCTCATTTTTCACATGTACAAATGGGAGTGAAAGGGAGGGATGGTCATCGATCTCAATTTTGCTCGAGCCTTGTGCCTTACATCCTTTCCCACATGTAAAACGAGGCAGGCAAAGTCTCAATTTCTAAGAGCTGTGTGAGAGAGAAGAGACCAAACACAGAGAATGTCATACATCTTTAATTGGATCGCTGATCTAGAAATATGAGGCACTGTTCTCACTGCTGCTTTTACTACATTAAGCTCTTAACTATGTGTGTCACCTTTGGGGATTCTCCACAGTTAAAAAAAAAACGGAGATATGGAAGTGTCAATATGTATGAAGGGCACATTTTTATCTTAAGACAACAACAAATAAAACCATACACATCTCCCAATGTATCTCCTAGCTTGTCCTCTGAAAAATGCCAAGAAGCAAGTGGCTAATCCAGTAGTGAGAGAGCTGCAGGTGCCTAGCTCATGGTCTTGATGTATTATTTCTCATT
This sequence comes from Jaculus jaculus, assembly GCF_020740685.1. Classification (NCBI taxonomy): domain Eukaryota; kingdom Metazoa; phylum Chordata; class Mammalia; order Rodentia; family Dipodidae; genus Jaculus; species Jaculus jaculus. The sequence continues at coordinate 24,055,029 of NC_059107.1, read as the reverse complement.
TGAAGAAATGGCAGGGGCGAGGTATTAACAAGATGAGATCAGGCCACTTAAAGATGTGAGACAGCAAGGAAGGAAAGTCACCATCAATGAGGGTCATGTCAAAGCATATGAGAGTCAGCTTAGAGAGACTCATAATGACCAAAGACAGGACCTTGCGACTATGAATAGATAATAACTTCAATGTATTGAAACATACTTGATACATTTCAGTTCATGAGTTCACAATGGTCTTTTCAAAGAACCATTAATTTGCCATCCGTGGAGGATGAACTAACTAATTATATTGAAAACCAGTAAATAAAGGGAAAGAACCAAGCGTTTGTCCTCTCCTTCTTATTTGAGCCACAGCTCAAATAACCAAGTAGTTAATGAGAAGTTGTCTCCATATAAAATTATTTCAGCCAATGGATGAAGGCGTAATGACAGAATTAAAATATCATTCTGCCATCCCTGGTGACCTAGGCACTGAGTATCCATGGCTGTCAAAATCATGATGCTCAGACCCCCCGCCCCCAGGCATCTCTTGGAGGAAGGAACACTACACCCACTGTCAGGCTGTCCCACCCAAAACAAAAACCAAACCTAAGCCTTTGAAAGACTCAAGTTCTAACCATGGATTTATAGGAGGTATGAGTTTAATAGTCACCGCTACATGATTGTGTGCATATAAGCACACCAAATGGGATACTACAGAAAAAAGTCCAATTTCTTCAACAATTAAATAGGGTTAAAAGTGGGAAACTGGGAAAGCAAGATTAAATTATTTCTTAAAAATTAAAAAAAGGAAGCGCCAGGTATAGTGACGTATGCCTTTAATCCCTGTACTTGGGAGGTAGACATAGGAGGATTGCTGTGAGTTTGAGGCCAGCCTGGGACTACAAAGTGAATTCCAGGTCAGCCCAGGCTAGTGTGAGACCCTACCTCGTCAAAACAAAAAGAAAAGGTAAGAGAAACTACCCAATTGTAAGAGGTGGATATTATTTCAAACACTTAAGGTATTAATATTCTATTCAGGAGATGATGAAAAAAAATTCCTTTTATTCCCCCTCTTAAGACAGAGTTTCCCCATGCAGTTTAGTCGGGTTTCAAATTCACAATCTTCCTGTCTCAGACTTCCAAGCTAGGGTTACAGGTATGTCATTACCATGCCTGGCCATCAACTCAAATACTGAACAAGAACAAGCTATTATCTGATGATAGTAAAACATTACAGTTTTATGATAATTTTATGATAATGATGCCATGGTTTCAAAGTGCTTTTATTTAAAAGTCATGTATATATGCACACGTATATGTGTGAGAGAGAGACAGAGGATGAGAAATGAGTGGGTGTAACAGGGAATTTTTCCACTGCAAACGAACTTCAAACACTTGTTACTTTGAGCATCTGACTTTAGGTAGGTACAGGGGGATCAAACCAGGGTCAGAAGGCTTTGCAAGCAGGTGTCATTAACTGTTGAGCCATCTTCTCAGACCCTCTTTTTTTTGTTGTTTTTTCCAAGGTAGGGTCTCGCTCTATCTAGCTCAGGCTGACTTGGAATTCATTCACTATGTAGTCTCAGGGTGGCCTTGAACTAATGACAATCCTCCTACCTCTGCCTCCCAAGTGCTGGGATTATAGGCATACGCCACTATGTCTGGCTCAGCGTCTCTTTTTAGATATACACCCTGATATATTCCAGATGAAATTATGTGATTCCTGGAACTATAGGAAAATATGGAAGGCAGGGGAGAGGGACGGTATGGAAGGACAGGGATCATTAGGAGCTGACATGACAGGAGCTACGGCACGTGGAGTGGATCATCTACTTTGTGGTGTGGGCTATTGTTCCAACATAGAATAAAGCCAGATATAATATTGTTTTGATTAAACAGTGTTTTGCATAAGACTAGGATTCGGGGGTGTCTATCCTTTTGGCTTCTCTGGGCCACATCAGAGGAAGGGGAATTTTCCTGGGCCACACATTAGGGACTCCAATAAACTCTGCCACTTTGAATTACTAACTTCACTGATGGGTAAGGTTGATTACTGAGGCATAGCCTTGCATGTTACAATTTAGACAACTTACTTGCCTCTCCCCTTCTACTCCAGCTGTACTATGGGGGTCTTATAATGTCTGTTTGGGTCACTGAGCGTCTGACTACTCAAGACCAAGGATCTAGTACAATGCTGTCTGCATAAAAGGAATGCCTGATAAGCACCAGCTACCAATCACAGCGACCTTTACTGAGTTTGGTGGTTTCTTACTGTGGTTGGTTTACGCATAGTTCTTAAGAGTCATAAGTCTACCGGCAGAGAGAATACAGAATGCTGGATTTCTTTTTTTAATATTATTTTTCTCATATTATTTATTTATTTATTTGAGAGAGAAAGAGAAAGCGGGAGGGAGGGAGGAAGAGAGAGAGGAAGAGACAGAGAGAATGGGCATGCCAGGGCCTCTAGCCACTGCACATGAACTCCAGATGTATATGCCACTTTGTGAACCTGGCTTTACATAGGTACTGGGGAAATGAATGGAGGTCTTTAGGCTTTGCAAGCTAGTGTCTTAACTGCTGAGCCATCTTCTGCTTCCCACTGCCAGACAGAGACTAACCCACACCTCACACTCTGGTAACCAGAGGACCTTTCTCTGAAAGTGAGTGCTCCCCCTCCCCGCCCCCACCAAAGACAAAGCCAGGAAACGCACAGCCTGTCTCCCAGAGCTGCTCAGAGCCTCGTCTCTGATGCTTGAGGTCCATGCAGCACACCTGCACACCTGCGAACGCTCTCTCCGGAACATGAGCCAGTGCGGCCCTGTTGTCCATCCAACTTGACCTCGAACATCCTCGTCCTTGGCCACATTCTAGCCACTGTCTCCCACACACACCTCACTCTTCTCTTGGCTGGGAGTACGATTCTTTTCTGATTTCCACATGGTTCTTCCTTATCATTCAAGTCTACACATAACTGTTACTCTACTGTGGACCCCAAGGGGCCTCCCCTGAGCCCTGAGTGCCCATCCACTGTTGACTGTTGCCCCCTCCTCCTCAGCATGTATCACTTATCTTTATTTTGTTAGGATATTTTCATTTATAAGCAGAGAAAGTGTGTGTGTGCATGCACATGTGTGCACAATAGATAGATAGGATATTAATGGCTACACAGGGCCTTTTGCCACTGTGAACAAGCTCTAGACACATGCACCACTTTGTAGATGTAGCTTTATGTAGATGCTGGGGAATTGAACCTGGGCTGTCAGGCTTTGCAACCAAGTACCTTTAACTACTAAGCCATCTCTCCAGCCCAAGTTATCTATCTATCTATCTATCTATCTATCTATCTATCTATCTATCTATCATCTTTCTACCTATCTTTCTTTTGGGGGCAGGGTTTGAGGTAGGGTCTCACTCTAGCTCAGGCTGATCTGGAGTTCACTGTGTAGTCTCAGGGTGGCCGTGAATTCACTGCTACTCCTACCTCTGCTGGGATTAAAGGCATATGCCACCATGCCTGGCCTTTCTATCATCTTTCTTTCTTTTCTTCCTTTCTTTTTTTTGGTTTTCTGAGGTAGGGTGTCACTCTAGCCCAGGCTGACCTGGAATTCACTATGGAGTCTCAGGGTGGCCACAAACTCATGGTGATCCTCCTACCTCTGCCTCCCGAGTGCTGGGATTAAAGGCATGTGCCACCACACCCGGCGACCCCTTCCTTTTTTTATTTTAACAAATATTTTTATTTGTTTAGAGAGAGAGAGAGCATGGGCATGTGCCAGGGCCTCCAGCCACTGCAAACAAACTCCAGACACATGTGCCACCTTGTGCATCTGTCTTATGTGGATCCTGTGGAATCAAACCTAGGTCCTTTTGCTTTGCAGACAAGTACTTTAACCACCAAGCCATCTTTTCAGCCACCCTCCTCTTTTTTTTTTTTTTTTTTTTTGAGGCAGCCTCTCTCATCCGGGCTGACCTGGAACTCATTCTGTAACTGCAGGCTGGCTTAGAACTCATGGCTATGCTACCATTTCAGCCTCCCCTGGGATTGAAGATGTGAGCCACCACACCTGGCTTATATTCTTATTAACACTTGTCTTGGCTTTGCATTTTCCTTGTCAGATCATCTGGGTCCTCCACTAGAAAGTAAGCTCATGGAAGAGCAATCCTGTCTGTCTTATTGATCTCTGCCTCTGTTTAATAGAACAGTGCTTAGAATGTTCAGGAACTGAGCTCATAGTGGTTAAGTTACCAAAACCAAGGTCATGGGTTGGTAAGTGGTTCAAACTTGGTACATACCAACAGCATCAGAGAGCCCATATACCCTTTGGCCATAAGCATCTGTCTTGTCCCAGATGAATGTGTAAGCCAGGTTGGGAGAAGCCTGGAATGACTTCTGGAAGAGATGGCCCTCTACAGCAACCATCAGGTGAACCCTTATGAGGTTCAAGGGCACTGTGGACTGGGTCATGGTGATCTTCAGCAGTGACTTGTACCCTGCAGTTCTGGAGCTCAGGTAGCGGAGCTTCACGTTGGAGCCTGGGAGCTCAATTTCTTCATGAAGAACCTGCAGGGGAACGCATGGTAGATCCACATCAAACACAGTCCCGCAGGCAAGCTGTTTGCAACCCAGCGCTGAGGCATCACACCCTATGAGGGTGCATGAACTATTTCCCATAGCGCGCGCACACACACACACACACACACACACAGAGAGAGAGAGAGAGAGAGAGAGAGAGAGGAGGAAAACCAATCCAAACTTCATCGTACACTACGGAGCAAAGGGACTGAGGTTGTGATTTTTGGATTAATAATTACTCTTGGTCACTGTTGAGTCTCTCTCTTTTTTTTCTTTTTTGCATTTTTTAAAACCACACTATTGGCAAAAGATGTAAATAAGAACAGCAGGCTTTATTGCTAGCTGCATGCAAGGAGGCCACGAGAGGCTATAATTATATGAACCTGCAACTTCCACTGACAATTGGCATAAAACAACAGGGATACAGTAATGTAATATGCCCTCTGTTGTAACACTGATGTAGATCATTAGAGCGCCTCTTATCATGTATCTTTATGACTAACAGGAATAAAAAGCAATTTACAGGTGGGTTGCACATATGTATATTGTTTTTATTTTGTTAACAGCTCCAGTGACTGCCAACATCTTGAATGACTATCTGCAGCTACCCCGCATTTCCAGGAGGGATTCAAACTTGAACCAACTGTGACTATAAATCCTACAGTTCTTCTACTTTTTTGTCTCTCCCCATTAATATTTGTTTCTGGCACACACTGGGAGACAGATGTGAGGGGAGAAAGTTGGCTGTTAAGTTTGGCTTCGGAAGTTCTGAGAGCACCCCGCCTCCCCCTGCACAACCCTGCCCTTCCTACCTGGGTCTCGGGCACAATTGGGTTCTGCCCAGGGGCAGCGCTGAAGAAGGTGGACAGAGGGGAGGAGATGATGATAGGATCGGGCCGGACAAAGCCACTGAGGTCACAGCTGGGGATGGAGTTCTCCTCGGTCTTCATCACCAGGGTGTCCATGGCGTAGAAGCTATTCCAGGGCAGCCACACGGTGCGCTCCTGGCTCATGAATGGGGCTCGTTCAAAGTGCAGGGTCAAGGCAGCGCCCCCATTGGCAATCAGATCAAACCTGGAGGGGGACAAGGGGGTCATTGAGAGAGGTGAACTCACCTGCAGACGAGGCCAGGCGCTCAGGCATCCCTGCCAAAGGGCGGCAGGACAGGAGGGTTTCCGAGAGGCGGGGTCGCTTCGCAGGAAGCTGGCTTAGGCTCCCACTTATCAGTTGTGCAGCTCTAGGTAAGTCCCTAGTCTTCTCTGAGCTCGCATTTATTTCTTCACCGACTAAACGGTAACACTGATGCTGACCCACACAGTGTCACCAAGAGAATGAAACGTGCTGATGCGCACAGGGCAAGGGGGAGTCGACCGGGCTAGAGCCAGCCCACCACCTGTTTTGACAATGATGTTGCATTGGCACACGGCTCTGCTCATTTGAGTTGTGGCAACAGAAACAACAGAGCCAGTACAGCTTGAGCTGTTCACTAACTGGCCCTCAACAGAAAAGGGCCCTTGATCCTGGAGGAAAGCACTAGGCTGAGAGAAACGCTCTGCAAATAGTGTGGTTATCACGGGGCAACCCAGGCGGGGCTCACCATTGCATGCTTCTGACCCAGCCCAACTGTTTCTGGAAACCCTAGCCAGTGGTTCTTAAACCATATTCCTGTGTGTACCTCAAGCCCAGACAGAAGAGAAATGCCTATAAAATAAAGCAAAGGCAGCCTCTCCTTTGTTAACAGAAGGAGCAGAGGTTGGGCTGGAGAGATGGCCTAGCAGTTATGGTGCTTGCTTGCCAAGCCTAAGGACCCATGTTGGACTCTCCAGATCCCACATAAGCCAGTTGCACAAAGGTGAGGCAAGAGCAAGGTCGCATATGCCCACTAGGTGGTGCAAGCGTCTGGAGTTTGATTGCAGTGGCTGAGGCCCCGGGTGTGCCAATTCTCTCTCCTCTCTCTCTGTCTCTCTTTTACTCTCTCTAACATAAAAAAATAAATAAATAAAATAGAAAAAGTGGATATTGGTGGAGAAAAGTGGCCCATTTTTTTTTTTTCCAGGTAGGGTCTCACTCTAGCCTAGGCTGACCTGGAATTCACTATGTTGTCTCAGGGTGGCCTTGAACTCACGGCGACCCTCCTACCTCTACCTCCTGAGTGCTGGGATTAAAGGTGTGCGCCACCACACCCGGCTCACTAGAATCTCAGCTGTGTTTCCATTGTGCTCACTTCAGAACCTCTTTGTTGTAAACACTCATAAATAAACTGAGTGCCAATCTACAGACCGCAGGTCTCATCCTCCTTTGGTTACAGGCTTGGTGTTTACTAAAATATTTAGTTATCTATACTTTGTGTGTGTGTGTGTGTACATGCATGTTCATGTAAGCTATGTGCACGCTATGACACACGTGTGAAGGTGAAAGGACTTTTGGGTCTGCCCTCCCCTTCTACCTTATTTGAGGCAGGATCTCTCATTCACTGTGCTGTTCTTTAACTTCGAGGAAATTCTCTTCTGCTCCCCTTCTCACAGTAGGTGTGCTGGGATTATAGAAACCCTGCTGCAGCTTCTGTTGTTTATGTGGGGTCTGGGATCAGAACTCAGGTCCTCAGAGTTGTATAGCAAGTCCTTCATCCACTGAGCCACCCCAGATTTGGTGTTTTGTTTTTTTAAAATAGATACAAGGAGCACATAAATATTTTTAATTAAGTAATTAATTAATTAATTTATTTATTTTTGAAGTAGGGTCTTTAGCCTAGGCTGACTTGGAATTCACTATGGAGTCTCAGGGTGGCCTCGAACTCATGGGGATCCTCCTATCTCTGTCTCCTGAGTGCTGAGATTAAAGGCGTGCGCCACTACGCTCGGCTATTTTTTTTTTAAGTATATTTATTTATTTATTTATTTGCAAGGGGGTGATGGGCACAGCAGGGTTTCTAGCCACTGCAAACAAACTCTAGACTCATGCACTGCTTTGTGCATCTGGCTCTATGTGGGTACTGGGGAATTGAACCCAGGCTGTCAGGTTTTGCAAGCAAGCCACTGAGCCACCTCTCCAGTCCAGGAGTGTATAAATATTAAGGTAAGTATCAGAGTATGCAGAGAGCATCAGTTTACACAGTAGTTAATTAGCTGGTTTACATATTCATTGGGTGTACATACTGCTGGGGATAGATTTGCATTAGACACTTAACAGGGTCAGATGTCTCTAAGCATGCCTGCAATGCTAGCGCTTGGGAAGCTGGGGCTGTTCTAGGACAAGTTCTAGCAAGTTATAGGACAGCCTGGCCTCCTAGTGAGATCCTGCCTCTGAAAAGTGTCGAAATAAATTCTTCCTAGATGTCATGAGAGAATCAGCATGAAGGTGTGCGGCCCACACTGAACTCTTGAATAGGACACGGGCTTCTCAGGGGGCATCCCCAGATGCTTCTTGTGACTTTCCTGGCTTTGCTAGAGTTTGGATCCCGGAGATTAGAGAGACGATCTGGAGGGTGGATTTGGACCATAATTAATGAAGAAATACCTGAGAGGGAGGGAGTGCAGAAGGAAGGGCCAGACAGGGAGCAAAGACTCATCAGTGTCTTTGTGTGCTGTCTTATAGGACTTTCTAGATTTCTGGAGTGTGGTTGTGCATACTTGCAATCTCAGCATTAGGGAGGCAGAGGCAGGAAGAGCGCCATAAGTTCAAGGCCAGCCTGGCCTACCAAGTGAGTTTTAGGCCAGTCAGGAATACATAGTACAACCTTGCTTCACAAACAAAAACAAAACAAAATAAAAAACCAACTCCAGGGAGCTGGAGAAATAGCTCAGTGGTCGAGTGCCCGCCTAGGACATGTGAGGCCCTAGGTTCAATCTTCAGTGTTGCCAGATACTAACCATCTAATCAGCCAGCCCACCCTCAAAGACAAAAGGAGAACGCTACCTTCAAGTCTGGTGCTGTGACTCATGCTGTAATCCCAACACTCTAAAGGCAGAAGAACTGTCACAAATTTGAGGCTAGCCTGAGCTACACAGTGAGATGATCTCAAAAACAAATCTATCAGTCAAATGACCAACCAAACCCAGGAACACTGGCTTCAAAGAGTGAACAAGTGCCAAAGGCTCTCTGCACAGGGCCACCTTTGCAATCCCAGGGTTTTCAAAGAAATTAGATTTGGTCACAGAGTGTATGAGTGGGACATTTAAAAAAATATTTTTTTCTCAATTTTTATTAACATTTTCCATGATTATAAAAAATATCCCATGGTAATACCCTCCTCCCCCCCCCAAAATATTTTATTTATGGGAGCGAGAGCAAGAGAGAGCGAGAGAGAGAGAGAGGGAGGGAGGGAGGGAGGGAGGGGGAGGGAGAGAGAGAGAATGGGCACACCAGGGCCTCCAGTCACTGCAAACGAACTGCAGATGCATGCGCCCCCTTGTGCATTTGGCTTATGTGGGTCCTGGAGAATTGAACTGGAATCCTTTGGCTTTGTAGGAAAACACCTTAACTGTTAAGCCATTTTTCCAGGCTGAGTGGGACTTTTTTTTAAAGTTTATATTTAGACAGAGAGAGACAAGGAAGGAGGGAGGAAGGGAGGACGGACAGAGAGAGAAAGAGAGAGAGAGAGAGCGAGCGAGAGTGTGAGCGAGAGAGAGAGAGCATGAGCAAGCAAGCGCGTGCACGAATGGGCATGCTAAGGCCTTTAACTGCTGCGAACGAACTCCAGTTGCGTGTGCCCTCTTGTGGAGCATATGTGACATTGCGTGCTTGCATCATTGCACATTGGTTCTGTGGCACCTGGAGATTCGAACATAAGTTCTTGGGCTTTGCAGGCAAGCACCTTAACCACTAATCCATATCTGCAGTACTCTTTTTAAAATTTATTTTGAGAGATGGTTAGATAGATAGATAGATAGAAAGAATAAGATTAGTGGGACATTTAATGAAGATGATTTCTCATGATGGTTTGACTTAGAATTTTCAACTTTCCAGTGGCACAAAAATAATATACATGCAGTAGAAACTGTGATTTGAATTTTGATCTTTTCCCAGGCTTAAGCTAAGCACTACAACACTCTCTTGAAATGCAAGCTGAGACAGTGTGCTGTTGAGGGCCCTTTGTTTGGTAAATTGGGTGCATTTCACACATGAATCAGGATGGTGAGTCACAGTCTTGGCAGGCATCATCAGGTCCCTTCCTCAGGTTTCAGTGTAGGGCCCGAGAGTAGGCTACTGTGGGATTGGGATGTTTGCAACTGTCTGCAATGTTTCATCAGGATATGGAAAATGAGGCTAGACTCTTCATGGAGGAAGGCAAGAATCATAGTTCTTCCTTCATGACACATTCATGATTTGTAGAGTTGGTTTCGTAGAAAAAAAAAAAAACTATCAAGTTTACAGTGATGGTCCATTTCTTCCTTTGGAAGTGAATGTGTTAGTGTGTGCACACATGTGTATGTGTGTGCATGTGTATGCATGAGTACGTGTATAAGAGAATGTGTTAGTGTGTGCATGGGTGTCTATGTGTGTGCATAAGTATATGTGTGTGTCGTCCAGAGTGAGCATTCTTCCCTTTCTATAGATGTCTTTCTTTTTTTTTTTTTTTTTTGCCTTCTTTTTGCTTTAACTTTTAACTCTATGTCCAATGGATTAAGGAAGTGGCAACGCTTTCATCTTGGTGGGGGCTGCAGGGTACACATTTCCAATCAGAAGATAATGGGGGAAGGTCTCCTCCTCCACACAGCAGGGTGACTGCTAAATGTACTTAATTACACTTCTCTGATTACAGCCCACCCCTTAAAACTGCAGCAAACACATCACAGCTCCTCAAGCCACAGATGAAAGCCGTGAGGGGGATCCACCATTGTGTGGGTTCTCATCACCCTGAACTGCCTTTGATTTTAAAATAGCAGTTACCTTTCTCTTTCTAGAACCCACCCCCATCCCTAGCACATGCAAAATAGCATTTACCTGACATGAAAACAGAAGGGTGATAGCCGGCAGCCGCCCTGGACTCACTGGCCTTTCTGTTTGTTTTCTAGTTGGAACACCATACTATCAAGCATGACACATCTTTGGGGGAATCCTCCCTAGAGGTCTTGGCAGGTGGCCATTCCTGTTTGTAATAGGAGCCACGTGGTTCTAAGCCAAATTCCCTTGGCATGCACACTTGATCCTGAGTAGGTATAGGCCCCACAAAGCTACTTACGTGCCATCCTGGCGGGTGATGGTGTAGCCATATTTTGGGTACTTGACAAAAGACACATTCACGCCGACCAGGGGAGTGCCATCTGTAGTTACTACTTGACCTCGGATGAGAGAAACCAGGCTGAGAGGGAAAGAAACAAAGGTATGTGAGATGCAGAGAAACAGAGAAGCAGGTTGTTGATTGTTCTTTCCTGCCACTGGCGCATCCTATGACCGTTGTCTGGTCCCCAGACCAGGAGAAGACCTTTAACATTAGCTGCTCGGCTGCATGTAATTGTATCTCTCAGAGAGGTGTGGGCAGTGAAGAGTCTCGGTGCTTTACTTAAGCACAAGAACACTGACTGTCATCCTGGGGTGAAATTCCTGGGTAGCATCGCTCATCATTGGGCTGAGCAGTAAGGTCTTCAGGGTCTGCAGGGCACATTCCCTTAGCCTTGGCCTTGGCCCATTGCTTGATGTCATTTGGCACTGGTTTGGCCCAAGCTTCAGGCTGGCACTCATCACTCACTTGTGTGTGTTGGCCTGGCACAGAGAGTATTATGCTCAGGCGAGAGCTTCCCCATCTGGCCACTCATTTCCTAATTTGGTTTTGGAGCCAGGCCATGCTCCTCTCCTGCTGGAGGCTGAGATGTCAGGAGGGTACATGGCAGTGCCCAGTTTGTTATGAGACACACACACACACACACACACACTCATCCTCTCTCTCTACTTTGCCTTCCAAGAACAGAATGTCTTATCATCCATAAGAGCCTGAGGAAAACAGAACACTGGAGATAGTTTTCCTCTGGTGGAAATATTTTGGATTCTGGATTATATAAAATTATGCATTTTTTTTTCTCATGTTAAACTCCTGCTCTCTTGGGAGGTAGATGTCTAAAATCCTACCTATTTTTCTGGTGGCATTATGGCATACTCCCTTCTTTCTACATGACAGTAAATAGAATGTTCCCAAGAATGACAGTTTCCAAACAGCTGTCTTATAATCTTATATCACAGTGATGTGGGTTGAGTTTCCTTTGGAAATACTTTGGACTAGAAGTACTTTAGATTTAGAATTTCTAGTATTTTGGAATATTTACATATCCATAATGAGATGTCTTGGGGATAAGACTCAAGTCTAAACATTTGATTCATATATGTTTCATATACACCTTATGCCCTAAAGGAAATCTGATGTAAAATATTAGCAATTTGGTGCTGGAGAGTTGGCTCAGCTATTAAAGGTGTTTAATTACATGGCCTGAGGGCCTGGGTTTGACTTTCTAGTACCCACGTAAAGCCAGATGCACAAAGTGGCACATGCATCTGGAGTTTGTTTGCAGTGGCAGGAAGCCCTGGCACGCCCATTCTTTCTTCTTAAATAGATTTTAAATAACTAATTTAATTTAATGAATATTTATTAAATTTATTAACATAATTTATTAAATAAAACATTTAATTTAATAAATATTTTTTAATAATTTTGTGCATGAGAAAAGGTTTTTGGGGTGGACTTTTCTACTTGGAGTGTCATGCTGGTATTTAATATGTTTTGGATTTTGGGGGCTTTTGAATTTGGGATTTTCAGGTTAAAGATATTCAACCTGTACTCTACGGAAAGCCCAAAGAAGGAGAATACATGTCTCCTCTCCTGGAATTCTCTTGATCTTATGAAGAAATAGAACCATGCAAGGCTCCATGTCTGCATCGAGCTCCCAGATGACAATGCTGGCCTCCGCATGAACTGCCATCCTTGGAGACAAGAGGGCAGAGCGCTTCTCCTAGCTAGCTGGGCACACTTCCCACTTCTGGAATAGGTAATCGGGCTGACCTGCTCTTTGCCAGAATCTTGTCAAAGCTTTTTGGAACATACTGACTTTGCAATCCCAGGTGTCCCCAAGGCATAAGGGATGCTGCCTCCAACCATCTCTTTCTATTAGCAACACCCCTCTACCCCTCACCATCGGGATTCAACCCCAACTCCCTGGTGATCTTGGGGCACTTGGACCATTCCATGACAGCTCTAATTGTCTGCCACTGGCCGCCTAACAAATGAACTCTACTTTTAGCTGCTCCCAACCACAATGCTAGAGTCTTTTGCAAGTCAAAAACTAATTTATGAAAATAATCCTTTTTGTTCAGTTCCATTTTCTCGACTTAGCTTAGACTAAGGTTTCTTTCAGGCTTTACCACACACTGTTTTAAAATCAAGGATGTGTTGATGACCACAAGGTATACAGTGCTCGTGAGTTGAAAACAAATTTTGGAGTGTGTTCCATCGTGCTGTTTTTTTCCTTCTCTCCATTTTCCTACTCCTTTCAAGTCAGTCCTACAGCATAAGGCTTTGCAGAGTGCCACGGGGAATAGAAGGGGCTGGGCTGCCGTGATTTCTCTGGCTCTGTTTTTGTAATTCATCATTGCTGCTGGCTTTCTGTCGTTTCTAGGCAGCCAAGTCACAGAAAAGATTCAGCTAAGACATGCTATCAGTTCATTTCTATTTATGATTATTGATGTGTAACAATTATCACATTATCTCGATAGTGAGATCTGCACTATAAATTATAGTGGTGGAGTCAAGGCGTCTTAGTTATTTTTGTCTGCCATTATTGAGGGGAACGCCTTTTAAGAAGTCTTGAATCAAGTTCTTTTTTACTCCCAGCGTTGTCCTTCATTATTTGGCAGACGGGAATGTACTGAGGATCGCCGCTCGCCGGACTTTGACCCATGTCGCGGCGTGCTATTTTATACTTCTGAATTACGCATCTGAGCTGAGATGCGTGGGCTCATCAAACTTCTGAGATGGCCTGATGTGGTGGTGCCCACGCCTTTAATCCTAGCACTCGGGAGACAGAGTAGGAGGATTGCAGTGAGTTCCAGGCCAGCCTGAGACTACAAAGTGAATTCCAGGTCAGCCTGGGCTAGAGCAAGGTCCTACCTTGAAAAACAAAACCACCCCCCACCAACAAAAAAACAAAACCTCTGTGACATTTCCTCTATGGTGACATGTGAGCTGATTTAGACTACACATATTTTGGTGTTCCTGCATGTTCCATGGTCTCTTGGCTCTCACTCAGGGGCCTTCTGGAGGACGTAACTATTGGTAGAGTGGTTAGGATGAACTCAAAGGACAGAGGAAGAAAGAGTATGAAAAGAAAGCAGCAGGGAATGACTGAGTTTAGGCATACATTGTGAAGTACCAGCAAGGAGGAAGACAGAAGCAGACACGGGCCATTGGCAGATATGTTCATGGTCTGAGTGAGTTACATGTGAACACCACTGAAATGTTATGGCCCAGTACGAGCACATCCGGGTTCTCTCATGAGAGGAAGTGTGTTCCCAGCCCATGCACCAATTCCTCCAAATGCACCAATATGATATGTCAGTGCGCTGCTAATGTGGGGGTGTCTCCAAGTTCTTTTCTTATGAATTCATTTAGTGCATCTGGCTATACATGGGTATTGGGAAATTGAACCCCAGCTATCGTGTATTTATTTGTTTATTTGACATATGTAGAGAGAGGAGAGAGAGATAGAGGGAGGGAGAGAATGGGTGCACCAGAGGCCTCCAGCCACTATAAACAAAATCCAGAGGTATGTGTGTCTGGCTTACAATGGGTCCTGAGGAATTGAACCTGGGACCTTTGGCTTAGCAGGCAAGCACCGTAACTGCTAAGCTATCTCTCCAGGCCAAGATTATGATTTATTTTGTATTGTTATTTCTTTTTCTGTTTAGTAAAACCAGATCAGAGAGAAGTCAAAAGATATTGGTCTAAGGTGATCTTGTTAAAAAATTGCATATTCAGAAGAGCTGCCAGAAGCCAAGCATGGGGGTGAAAGTCTGTCAGGGGCCTCAGAGAGTGGACACAGGGCATTCAGGACAAGTGCAGAATGCATAGTGAGTTTGAGTCCAGTGTGAGCTACAGGGTGAGATCCCCTCTCAATAAACCAAACATGAATAAATGGGGCTGGGGAGATGGCTCAGTGGTTAAAGGTACTTGCTTTCCAAGCCTCTCAGCTTCGGTTTGGCCTGAGTTCAAATCCTCAGTACCAACATAAAAACCAGAGGCACAAAGTGGCACATGTGTTGGGAGTGTATTTGCAGTGGCAGGAGGCGTTGGCATACACATTCTCTCTCTCTAAAACAAAAACAAAACAAGCGAGGAGTGAGTGCATGAGTGAATGCAGGCACCAAGAACTGGGGCCATGCAGCTTTTAGAAGGCTCTGCAAGGCTGCAGGATGGGCTGCACTTTTCTATCCCACTCTGCCAGGATCTCAGGGAGGGCGAGGAACAGAGTCCTGACCAGCTGATGCCTCTCTGCTCCCAGAGTCCAATGCGGGGACCTACAAAGTTAGGGGCTCTGGTAAGCAGAAAAGTCTGCTGGAGGCTGGGTCAGCAGCGGGCTTCCCCAGGTGCTCCTGAGTCTAGCCTAGGAAGGACAGAGCCTGAGCGAGGAGGGCGGGGAGTGTGTTCTCGTGTTCCAGTGTGCAGGGGTGGCTACAGTGAACACAAATGCACTGAATACAGCAAAAGAGTTCAAAGGGTGAATTTTGAATGTTCTCATCACAAAAAAGTGCTGAATACTTAAGGTGAGGGCTATCCTAATTACCCCAGTTTGATGTATACACAAGGTATACATGAAGCAAATTATCACATTGTACCCCATAACTATGTAAACCATTATGTGTCAATCAAAAATATAATTAAGGAAGCCTGGTGTGGTGGCGCACGCCTTTAATCCCAGCACTTGGGAGGCAGAGGTAGGAGGATTGCCGTGAGTTCGAGGCCACCCTGAGACTACGTAGTGAATTCCAGGTCAGCCTTGGCTAGAGTGAGCCCTTACCTCAAAATCCTCCCTCTCTCCCCTGAAAACATAATATATCAATAAGGGCTGGAAAGATGACTTAGTGGTTAAGGCGCTTGCCTGTGAAGCCTAAGGACACAGGTTCGATTCCCCAGGACCCACATAAGCCAGATGCACAAGGTGGTGCATGTGTCTGGAGTTCACTGGCCGTGGCTGGAGACTGCTGCATTCTTCCTCTTTTTCTCTTTCTCTCTCTCCCTCTTTCAATCTCAAGCAAACAAAACATTTAAAAATATAATTTAAAAGCTTGAAAAAATAAGAGGTGAAGAAAGGTTAAAATAAAAGAGAATGGGAAAAAAAAAAGAGAATAAAGAGACAGATGACATGATGGGGAATGTCAGAGGGAAAGCGGAGCAGATCATCTTGCTTAGGTTCCTGGAACCTAGAGGTCTAGTGATGGCAGCCAACCAGCAGTCTGTAATTTTCCATGTGAAAGAGCACACAGACGGGCTGGGGTGCGCTCAAGAAGTCCATGCATACTCCACTGACATCAGCATATGCCATGAAAACCTGGATCTGGACCCCTGGTTCGGAGAGGTGTCAGCCATGCACAGTTAAAGGACCCGTGCCCTAGTGGCCCTGCGCCTGCTTTCACAGTCAGTGTGGTGTCTAGAAGACAGTGGGGAAGGGGTGGCGCGGTGTCTCTAAGGCAAACCTTCCTCCTGCTGTCTTCTCCGTGGCACCGTTCTGACTGAAGGGACAGGCCAAGCAGACTACAAAATTAACTAACCCAGAACCAGAACTGTGTCCCAGAATATTCATAAACCTCAAGTTAGCAACTGAGAACAAAAGTGAGACGGACAGCCAGGCGTGGTGGTGTACGCCTTTACTCCCCAAACTGGGGAGGCAGAGGTGGGAGGATCGCTGTGCGTTCAAGGCCAGCCTGAGATGACATAGTGAATTCCAGGTCAGCCTGTGATAGAATGAAATCCTACCTTGAAAAGCCGTACAGCCCCCAAACCCAACCAAACAGAAGAAGTTAGCTGGAGAGCGTGAGGGTTAAAATGTGGCAGCGCTGTGCCCTGGGCACTTGGAGGGTCCATGAAGGCGTGGGTACTGTGAGCTCTACAGGTAATGCATATAACGTGAGCCAAGGTGCATCATTTTGACTCTAACATACCATGAATGATAGGTTATGTTATCAAGTTAATAACAGCTTTCAAAAAATACTCAACTGAATGAACCATTTCAGTAAAGCTCAGACAAAAGCTGCTCTCAGAGGTATTAAAAGGGGGATTTAAAATAACGACAAAAATGTCATAAAATAACAGATCATAAAAAATGATCTCAAAACTTGGAGAGCCAACAGGTGTCTTCAGCGAGTTCTGCCTTGAGGGTGAGATCCCAATCCTGCAGGGAGACCAAACTTGCTCTAGAGCCCGAAGTGGGGCGACAAAAGGACTGCCTGTGAGGGGCAGCAGGGGGGGATGCCTTGGGGCCAGTTTCTAGGGAACTAGGTCCAGTGGCCTACAGGGACAAAGGGCCCCTACCTGCTGTTGAAGGGATCGTCTCCAGGAATGATGTGGGTACTATCCTTGCCTGCCAAGAGCTTGATGCGGTCGTAGAAGGACTTCACTGCGGGCCAGTCCGTCTGGCCTTGCTGGATGATATCTAAGGGGTCCCGGGACCCCCGGCAGAGCAGGCTGTTCTGACAGGCTGACTGCAGGCAGCAGTCAGGGTCTAGGCAATCCACCAGGCCATCTGGAAAGGGCAGAAGCAGAGCCAAGGTCAGCACATTGCACGGCACTGGGCCACTTGGAGACATGTGTCGCCATCCAACGTAACCAAGGGCCTTGGCCAGCCAGCCCAGTATACCTGCAACCCACACTCACGGAAGAGACAAGACTGGAAGGAAACGGTTGGAAACGGTAACGGTGGTTTTCTCTAGGCAGTAGTAAAGTGTGGGTCTCTTTGTTTTCTTTATTACATTTTTCTGAAGTTTTTTTTTTTCTTTTCTTTTTTTAAATTTTTAAAATTTATTTCTTTGAGAGTGACAGACACAGAGAGAAAGACAGATAGAGGGAGAGAGAGAGAATGGGCGTGCCAGGGCCTCCAGCCTCTGCAAACGAACTCCAGACGCCTGCGCCCCCTTGTGCATCTGGCTAACGTGGGACCTGGGGAACCAAGCCTCGAACCGGGGTCCTTAGGCTTCACAGGCAAGCGCTTAACCGCTAAGCCATCTCTCCAGCCCTTTTTTTTTTTTCTTTTTACTACCATGAGCAGGTATGAATGGAATTACTGGGGGAAAAAAATCCAAAACCTTGCTTCTAAATAGCACTGCACAAAAATAACCCAAGGGGTGATTCCCAAGGGCCTGCGCTGGTGGGTGTACAAGTAAGCAATGTGTGGAATTCCTTAGATCATTCTTCTAGTTGTAAAGCATTCCAGCTTAGCTCCTTCAGCCAGGGAGGGAATTTAACCCGCTGGAAACTCAGGTGCTGTTAATCTTCCAGGAAACGTGCAGATGCAGCACTGGTGAGGAAACCAGGAAACAGAACCAGCCTTTCAGCCAGTCACCTCTGTTCTGCATTCTTCTGTGCCCACAGGACTTTGAGCACTCTTGCTGGCCTAGGTTCCCAGCCCTTCCCCGGGTTCCTGGGCTACCCCTATCCAGGTGTGTGTACCACTGTACACATCTCTGAGTGCTCCTTGCCTGCTGGAAACCCGCGAGCACAGAATCATGATGTCTGTCTTTAAGGACCTGACAGCGTAGTGGGAGACACAACAGGACATCAGGGACTAGTTAAGGGTGGCCTCCTTATCCAGGAATTCCTCGTGATGATACCCTTGACGGGGCTAGCATTGGATGCTGTGTGCCCTCTCCTATTCATATGCCCAAGGTCTAAATCCTCGATGTGATGGTATCAGAAGGGGGCCTCGGGAGGAAATTCATCCATGGAAGCTCTCATGAGTGGGGTTAGTTTCTTTCTTTCTTTCTTTTTTTTTTTAATTTAATTTATTAGTTTTCTTTTCAGCAAATACAGGCAGTTTGGTACCATTGTTTAGGCTTATCCATGATCTACCCCCTAGAGAGCTCCCCAGCTCTTTCATTCATGTATGGATACATGAGCGGCAATCAGGCCCTCAGTGGACAAGTCCCTTAGTGTCTTGATCTTGGCCTTCTGGGCTTTCCCCATGAGAAGCAGATGTGTGCTGTGTAAGCCTCTCAGTTGTGACTTTTTTTTTTTTTTTTGCCATAGCACCACAAACTGACCAGCCCTGTTGGGATCGCCTGTCTTATATACCCCATTCGCTAGAGACTCTCTGAGAATGGTGATGCATTAAAATCCCATGGGGAAGAATCATAGGTCGACGCCAGGCCTCCCCAGGGACAGCTTCTGGAAGCAGGTTCTAGAATCTGCATTTTAATCATGCTTCTCAGGTGATTCCAATTCACAATAAACTTTAGAAACAATTGTTGTTAACACAAACTCCCTTGTACTAGAATTAAAATGTCTTCACATTTGCCTCCCTATCTGGACAATGAGCTCAGTGGGGAAAAACAAAACAAAACAAAACAACAACAAAAAAACAGGGTTGGATCAGGTGTCCCCCATAAACTCACGTGTTCTGAATTCTAGGTGCCCAGCTGATGGCAATTTGGGAACTGGCGTCTCCTGGAGGAGGTGTGTTGTTGGTACCAGGCTTATGAATGTTATAGCCAGCTTCCCCTGGCCAGTGTTTGGCACACTCTCCTGCTGCTTTTTTCCACCTGATGTTGGCCAGGAGGCCATGGCCAGACTGTTTATGCCACATTTTCCCCTGCCATCATGGAGCTTCCCCTCAAGTCTGTCAGCCAAAATAAACCCTTTACTCCCACCAGCTGCTGTTGGTAGGGTGCTTTGTGCCAGTGACCGCGCAGGTGACTTCGAGGGTCCTGTTAATTTCTATACTCATGTCTCACAAAGCACCGAGCACACGACAGGGCAGCCCACAGATGGTTGTGGCATGAAGAAACGACTGCTCCCCATTCCTCATGTGTCCGACAAGGTTAGGGAGCAGAATGTTTAGGGGAGGGTTGGCTCCTTGAAATTTCCTATTAGAATGGACTTGCTGGCCGATTCTCGTTCATTCTGCTGGGACTCGATTGAGTGTGCATGGCAGCGTCACTGGAGAGTAACTACCTGGCTCCCCCTGGATTTGGCAGCAAGGCATTTTGGGAGGTGGGAGAGGTGAGTAATCAGCATCCTAGAAATGTGTTTTCAAAACCTGAGCTATGCACAACAAACAGCTGCACTTGAATGTTGAGTCAGAGGCCTGGCTGGCTGTATGCTTTAAAATTTACCATGTAACTTTTTGGCATTACCCTTTCCTTTGGTTCCACTAATGAAACTGAAATATGTAATTTCACCGAAATTCCACTGTAATTTAGCAATTAATGTACAATTAATTTTAATGCATTACTTTCTTTTTAGCAAACAAACAAATTAGGAGGTTGCATATCTTGCCTGGCTTAAAATTACTAAAAGGAGCCTCTCATTTTGCACACGGGCCAAGGTGGCTCCTAATACATTTAGATTTACATTTCCTAGAAACGCAGGCACGGAGGGTGAACAGGCACCCTCCCCGCACCATGCACACTTTAGAGACTTGAAATTTAGCTCCAAACAGCTCTGTTCAATGTACCGGCTTCACAGGAGACTCCCCAGATCCCAGGCAAGCTGAGGCCCCCAGAAATAGTGCTGGAGAATGAATTGTGTCTCCATACCAGAATGCTCGGACAGCATGCGACCGATCCATATTTCAATAGTTCAATCTGGATTTGAGGGCCAGTGACAGGATAAGGGAGAGAATGGGGGGAAAATAACTGAAGAGAATTCTGTGTGGACCAACCCTTCCAAGGGCCGTGTGCACTAGACAGAAGGAATCTACACAGAATGCCTGCTTCGGATTTTCAAATAACCCACAGAGATATGCTGGCATCCACCTCCCCCCCCCCCCCACCCCGACCCATTCAGCAGCCACCGAAAGTTCTCAGGAGAGAAGAGGCCACTGTTGTTAGCGCTATAGATTTCTGTTAAGGTCACCGGCCTCTTCCCATTAGGAGTCCCGTCCATCTCTGGTGGCCTTTCCCTCCTGCAGCTGTGAAGGTTTTCTTCCTCCTCTCGCCCATTTCCCCCCCCCTCCATATTACCAGTTCGGAGACCACTCTGGGCTCAAATAACACCTTGAGACAGTTTTCCTATTAAGTGCCAAGCATTTTCCTCCCTACCCCCTCTGGTCTGTCACTCTTTCTGGACTGGTGACTACCTCCAGTTTCCTCAGTTTTGTTGGCACTGGGCTTCTTATTGAAGGGCCCCTCTGGCAGGAGCTAGCCAAAACACAGCAGCTATGGCAGATGACAAATACTAAAAGAGAAGAGAGATATAGCTGATTTCCTGCCCCCGTATTTACATTTACCTGCTGCAGAGACACTGTTTGCCGTTCCAGACGTTATTACGCCTGTAATGACCTCGTCACGCTGCGTGATCACTGGCTGCCGCCCCAAACACTTTCAGACGACACTGTGAACTTTAAATTGGCGGTCCAATCTCCCAGTGGCCTGTCAGTCATGAGAATCGCATCTTTATGCCAGCAAGCCCCTTGGATGGAGTCTGACATTGCAATCTTCAGTAAATTACCCTGTCACTGACAATCTTGCAGTTATCTCGCAAACAATCAAGCAGGCAATCAAACTGCTCTGAATTGCCAGTTCAAGACCAGAGAGGCCACCGATGTCTCCATTCAACAGCTGGGAAGGCGGCGGGCTCTTCGATGACATTGGCCCGTTTATTTATTTATTTATCTACCCATGTATTTGTTTGTCTGGTTGCTTTTTTTCATCGCCCCCCACCCCGCCCTCAGGAGGGTGGTGAGGGAGGTTTGCAGAGGCCTCCAGAGGCCTGATTCTAACTGAGCAACTGAGGCCTTCATACGTAGGCCCATGGTGACAGAGCATGTCTGTTCCTATGTCCTCACCTCCTTCGCTCAGTAAAACATGGCTATAAAGAAGCATCCAGGTCTGGAGAGATGGCTTAGTGGTTAAGGCACTTGCTTGCAAAGCCAAAGGACCCAGGTTCAACTCCCTAGGACCTAAGTAAGCCAGATGTACAAGGTGGCACATGCATCTGGAGTTCGTTTGCAGTGGCTGGAGGCCCTGGCATGCTCATTCTCTTTCTCTCTATCTGCCTCTCTCTCTCAAATAAATAAAAAAATTAAATAAAAAAGGTGGGCATGGCCAGGCATGGTTGTGCATACCTTTTTTTTTTTAAGAAAAAAGAAGCCCAGCCGGGCATGGTGGCGCATGCCTTTAATCCCAGCACTCGGGAGGCAGAGGTAGGAGGATTGCCATGAGTTCAAGGCCACCCTGAGATGACAGAGTTAACTGCAGGTCAGCCTGGACCAGAGTGAGACCTTACCTCGAAAAACCAAAAAAAAAAAAAAAGAAACCTCAGAAACCTCCAGGTGCTTTCTGCCCAAATTGATGTGGACTCAGGGTCTCCTGCTTCTACACATACATATCAGATGTTAACTGTACTGGGAATTTTAGGAAAACATGGTAATGGGAGAAACTTTCTGGGAACAAGACCAGGGCATTAAAAAATTATTATTTTTTTAGGCAGGGTCTCATGTATCCCAGGCTGGCTTCAAACTCACTATGTAGCTGAGGATGACCTTGAACTCCTAATCCTACTGTTTGTATTGCTCAAATGCTGGGATCATAGGCACGTACCACTACATCCAGCAGTTATAGTGGCACACGCTAGTAGAAGACGGAGCCAGGAAGCTCAGGAGTTCAAGCCCAGCCTGGAGTGCTGAGAAGTGACAGTGGAGTGGACCATTGCAGAAGAGGTGGTGGGAGGAATGTAAGGGCCAAAGGAAGGGGAGGAATGCTTTGCAATACTGTCTTCCAGACACGAAGTGGTCATGGTATTCACGACCTACCAGTGGCTAATGGTACCTGCACAAGGCTTGATTAAAGGAGGGGGAATCATGCTGACATCAAAACAGAGGAGAGACTTCCTGGAAAGAAGGAATCCAGTGGAAGGAGGATTTGGGAGGGAGAAAACAGAGGAAAGAGAGGATGGTGGGAGGGGATTATGATCATAGTTTATTGTCTAAATGTACAGAAGTTGTTGATAAAAACTAAAAAGAATATCAGAGAATCTTTTATCATGTTCTAGTGATATGAGCCAGAAATTAGGGTTATTGCTCAGTCGAATCTTTTGGATTAGAGTAAGAACTGGGCCTTT
Source organism: Jaculus jaculus (assembly GCF_020740685.1). Lineage (NCBI taxonomy): Eukaryota > Metazoa > Chordata > Mammalia > Rodentia > Dipodidae > Jaculus > Jaculus jaculus. Next base: position 24,032,227 of record NC_059107.1, on the reverse strand, counting down.
GGGTTCAGGTGGGTTTGGGATTAAAGTTCACCCTCCCTAGTTCTGGCTGTGTGAGCTTGAGAAGATCAACAATAACCTCACTCAGTTTTCTTGCCTTTAAAACTGATATCACAGTGCATATAGTATTAGGATTATGTGTTAGGGAATAAATGAATCAATATATATGCCTCCATATGAAATACCTTTGTCATACATTATGTGTTTAATAAAGGATAAGAATGATTATAAACCAAAACTCCCTCGAGTTCTTAAACTCATTCCTTTTATAAAAACTAGACAGGAAAATAATTGGGATTAATATCTTTGATAGAGTAATGCACTAAGGGCTCTGGACTGAGTAAGCTGTGGCAAGTATGCTATATTAAAAATAGTGATCTGGGGCTGGAAGAATGGCTTAGCAGTTATGGCATTTGCCTGCAAAGCCAAAGGACCCAGGTTCAATTCTCCAGAACCTACGTTAGCCAGATGCACAAGGGGGCACACACATCTGGAGCTTGTTTGCAGTGGCCGGAGGTGGTGGCTTGCCCATTCGCTTGTGCTCTCTCTCTTTCTCTCTCCTCCCCCTCTCCCTCTGTCAAATGAATAAATAAATAAAAATAAAATATAAAAAAATAGTGAGCTGCATTATGGAAGTTGTCAATAATATGAAAAATTAAAATAGTAAGCTGGGCATGGTGGCCCATGTCTTTAATCCCAGTACTCAAGAGCCTGAGTTAAGAGGATCACTCTAAATTCAAGTCTAGCTGGGGTGACCGAGTCAAATTCCAAGTCAGTCTGTGCTACAGTGAGACCCTACCTTGAAAAAAACAAACAACCCTCCCCTAAAAACAACAACAACAACAACAACAAAACCCCCCAAAAATAGTGATGGGGCTAGGGAGATTGCTCAGTGGTTAAAAGTGCTTGCTTGCAAAACCTGCTTGCTGGTCTATGTTCAATTCCCCAGTACCCACATGAAGCCAGATGCACAAAGTGGCATGTGTGTCTGGAGTACATTTGCAGTGGCAAGAAGCTCTGGTACACCTATACTGTCTCTCTTTCTCTCCTTGCAAATAAAGAAAAATATTTAAGCACAGTGACAGAAAAAAAAAAACCACCACCCACAGCGACTGGTTAATGATAATTTAATCATAATCATAGATGTCCTAGGTAAAGTAAGATTTTAATTTAAGTCCTCATGACAACCTTGCAAAGCAAAATGACGTAACCTTGAAACTTCAGACTGTGTGACTGGCTCTGGATGTGGGCTCTGGATGTGAGTGGTTACTGCCTCACTGGAACCTGGGGCCAGTCACTAGTCTGGTTTTCACTTTCCCTCACGCAAAAAGATGGAGATGATGATGGCAATGCGGGGAAGTCCTGTTTGCATAATTGAATCTGCTAATTCTTGGCTTCCTGGCTCTGTCTCTGGCCTTCACCTAACCCCAGATAGAAAATGCATCCAGGGAGCCAGCCGTGGTGGCACACGCCTTTAACCCCCACACTTGGGAGGAAGAGGTGGGAGGATCACTATGAGTTTGAGGCCACCCTGAGACTACATCAAGAATTCCAGGTCTAGCCTGTGCTAGAGTGAGACCCTACAACAACAACAAAACCCAACAAACAAAGAAAATGCAGGCAGGGGAATGGAGATGACATTTGTATGGGCAGGTATAGATAACCTTCCTTGTCATTATTCCTGAAATTATGGAGCAAACCAATTATTTACATGGCATTTACATTGGATTAGGTATTATCAGTCAGACATGGTCAAGCGGATGTCTGTAGGTCATATGTAGGGATTTTGGTATGGGGGTGTCCCAGAATGTCCTATGGACAGCAAGTACGACTGCAGTGTGTAAAAGCAACACCCATCCCCTAAATCTCCATCCTGTTGGAGGAGGAAGACACGGGGTGGGGTGGGGGGCTGGAGGCTGCCAGCTTTCCAAGTGGCTAAGAAGCAGGAAGGCGTAGCCAGTGAGAGAACTTTGGCCTTTGTCTCTTTCACTGTTGGAGAAGAGTCACTGTCTCCCTAAAGGGAGTCTGAAGGCAGAAGCAGTGGGCCCTATCACTTGGGGAGATGTGAGTGTCTGTGAGGCTTAATCACTTCCGAAGGCTTGTCTACTGCTCTAGCTGGGCGAGAATTTGGCTGCTTGACTTGAGCATCTGAAAACAAGTCGCCTGGCAGCTCACTCCTGACAGTGAGGACCCTACTATCTGCCTGTGAGATGATTCAAACCACTGGCAATGAGGTGGCACCTACATGCTGTGCTGGTTATAGGCTTGTGCCAGCCACTCCCAGCGTCTATCTACTTTGCTCTGTTAGATTCTTTTTTTTTTTAAAGGCGCTCAGGCATGGTGGTGAGATTTAAGCTCAAACCCTGAACGCTTACAAGTAAAGGTGGTGGTGGGGGAGACCTGGTGCACGGGAGGGAGCTGTAAGGCCATCATAGGAAACAGTTGGGTATTTCAGAGTTGGCCGGACTGTGTGTATCTTTTTGCCTGCAGAGTTCTGCCTAGTCTTTGAGTCATGCCTTGTACAGCTAAGGGCTCTAGGAAGCGTGGTGGCAAACCCAGAAAAGTCTTCCAGCTGCTATTTGAGGTTGGTTAATGAGAGAGAGGGAAAGGGAAGAGTTATCTATCCAGTGGGGGCAAGAAGGAAGTTAATGCTTTCTGCTCTTTGTTGATGCAAGTAAAAGGGGAGGCTAGGTGGGGGTCTGGGGACGTAACATAATGAGCCTGACAGGGGCCAAGGCTCCTGTGGAGTGGAAAAGGACGTTAACAGCGGTGGGATGGGTTTTGCCATGGAAGTTAGCTTGTAACTTTACTAGTAAGTAGTCTACCTTGTAACTGAGCTCCGGCAGTCCATCTAGGGTATGTGGGACCTCCGATAGGTTTCGGCTGTCTGTATAAGCAACGCGAGTCATCCCATATTAGAAGTCCTTGCCATGCTGGCCACCCAATCCCTCACATGAAACGGCAAAGGAGGTCCTGTTCTAGCCCGCAGAGGCCATCTGCTGCCCTCTGCAGCCGGGTCTGCGCTTCAGTCCTCAAAGGCCACAGCTGTGCACCAGATGCTCAGAGACTAAGTGACTCTTAACAACTCCTCACTGGAGCCACAAGGGAAAGTAGAACAGTGGCTTTCATTTTGTAGCTATCTCCTTTAGGCATCAGTTTTGGGGATCCAAGACCCCCTCAAATGTACCTAACACTGCAGTCATTTTGGATGCTAGGAATAAGAGTGACTGATGATCATTTTTATTGCAAGGGATCAAAACTATATCCGTACCTTCAAGAACTGAACAGGCCACGCCCCAAGTGAGGGCAAGTCTGCACCCCGGAGCAGGGGTGATCATCTTATGTGAACCAGATCCCCTTCAAGTGGTGACAGTGAAAATGGCTTTGAATCACCTTGCAGAGCCAGAATGGAAACAGAGATCGCCCTTAAGATGACATAATTATGTATATATCCTATTCCTGCCCCTACTTATTCCTCTATCCAAACCTAAGGCTTATTTCAGTGCCACAAAGGTAGACATAGACTCACCAAATGCCTTCATCTGTGCTTCCCAATGGGCCACATTGATTAAGTCTCCTTTCTGTCATTTGCCATGAATTGTCTCCTTGCTGCTTCTTTCCTCCGTTCTATTTTTTTTTTTTTTTTGAGGTACTCACTCTAGCCCAGGCTGACCTGGAATTCACTATGTAGTCTCAGGCTGGCCTCCAACTCACAGTGATCCTCCTACCTTGGCCTCCTAAATGCTGGGATTAAAGGCATGTGCCACCATGCCCAGCTCTCCTTACTTCCTTTTTTTTTTCTTTCGAGGTAGGGTCTCTAGCCCAGGCTGACCTGGAATTCACTATGTAGTCTCAGGGTGGCCTTGACCTTTTGGCGTTCCTCCTACCTCTGCCTCCCGAGTGCTGGGATTAAAGGCGTGCGCCACCACGCCCGGCCCTCTCCTTACTTCTTATATTGGGATGTTGTTGAGCCTGGCCTAGTTAGGAACTGGGGAATTGGGGCTTTTGCCTCAAAACTCCAGTAAAAGTTGCAAATCCCCAAATTACTCTGGGCATCTGGTTGACCTCACACACATAGGGACAGGGTAAGGAATGGTAGACAGCTAAAAGATACCCTGGTAGAGTGAAACGAAGCAGGATGCATGTGGGGTACTCCTTCTAGCTAACATGCTGCCCCTGGCCAGTCCCTGCCACTGGGAGAGACTGAGACACTCAGGGAAGTCATTCGAAAGCTCAGGATCCACAGAGACGTAGTGCTTGGTCACCGTTCAGCTTACCCATGGCGGCACTAGCTTTCGGCCCAGTTAGGAAAAAAAAAAGGCAAATGCATGTGGACTTCAACAACTGAAGGCTCTGATTTAAAAACTGGGTTTGGGGCTGGTGAGATGGCTAAGTAGTTAAGGTGCTTGCCTGTGAGCCTAAGGACTCTTTTTTTTTTTTTTTTTAAATTCGTTTATTTTTATTTATTTGAAAGTGACAGACAGAGAAAGAGGCAGATAGAGAGAGAAACAGAATGGGCACGCCAGGGCCTCCGGCCACTGCAAACGAACTCCAGACGCGTGCGCCCCCTTGTGCATCTGGCTAATGTGGGTCCTGGAGAATTGAGCCTCGAACCTGGATCCTTAGGCTTCACAGGCAAGCGCTTAACTGCTAAGCCATTTCTCCAGCCCGACTCTTATTCCTAGAATCCCACATAAGCCAGATGTACAAGGTAACGCAAGCACTCAAGGTCACACATGAGCACAAGATGACACATGTGTTTGGAGCTCGACTGCACAGTGGCTGGAGGCCCTGGCATGCCAATTCTCTCTCTCTCTCTTTCATAAAAAAATTAAAAGAAAAAGAAGTGTTAAAAAGCAGGTTTATGACTCACTGGGGCTTTGTAACCTTGGGCAAGTGAATGAACTCTCGTGACTCAGTTTTGCAATCTATAGAATGGACTTCCCCACGGTGCTTGGAGATAGTGCAGGACCGCGCATAGGAAATGAGATGGTGCCCCCCAGCATTGAGGACAGGCACCGAGCTCCATGAGTGACATCTCTTAATGATATTTCCTGCTCTCCACCAGAGAAGGGCACTGTTCCATTTGCATTTTACCCTACGCCCGCTGACAAGTTGGAAGTGAGGGATAATTGAAAGTATTCTGGCTTGATGTAACTAAGAAGTGAAAGGCGCGGGCAAGGCTGACTTGATTTAACCTGGCAATATGAGATTAGTTCTTCATTGCCTCTGTTAGGTCTCTTCGTATTGCCAACCTTTGAAAGCAATAGATTGGCTGACGGGGTGCTCATTTGGAAGATTTCACCTGCCATTAATTCCCCGGGCTGCCTGATGGACCGTCGTTCCTCAGGTGTCCTGCTCTCCCCCAAGGAGCATGGCTATTTTGACACAGCGCAAGAAGGAGAGCTGTGCTCTCGCTCCTAGAAGGCCTCTTGGAAGCTTTCCACTTGCTTTGTGCCAATTCTTTGTGTCAGCTTAAGTTCCAGGGCCAGAGATCCTTGCCCCAAAGCACCTTCAGCTTTTTCTTTTCTTAAATGATTTAGCGATGGAAGATGAGTCAGGCTTCAACAGAGACCTGGCAGAGTGTGTGAGGGGGTCCCACTGCAGGTCACTTTGCTAACTTTTTTAGGAGGGGTGTGGGGAAGACAGCAAAGTCAGCTTAGGAGACCCTAGGCTTCTGTTACTACTGAAGGCAGGGGTGGGATCCAGGTACGACCTCTCTAACAAGACTAGATATACCTGGAAGCCAGGGGGGATTTTTTTTTTTTCTGTCCCTCTTGCAATACTGCTCTAGTTTATTTACTTTGGTAACACTTCTTTAACAAATGGACCTAAGACAAAACACAAATACCATCCACAAAATCTTTTATACCAACACTTCTTAAATTCCAGTCAGCATCGGAATTAATCTGGAATCTTGACCAAATGTCAAGTTTAGTGTTTATCCCCAATGATCATGGTTGGGGTTTAGGAGCCAGCAGTATTTACAAGCTTCCTGATGATTGGACCTGCCTTGTTCAAAGTGTGTTCCTTGTTACCAGCCCCTGGACCTACTGAGGTATTAAGATGGAGACTGGAAATCTGCATTTTAAAGAAGAGTCCTGTATAATTCTTTGGGTCATCAAAACTTCAGAACCCCTGCCCTGTTAGACGCACTGGACTGTGGATATTTCAGGATCCATAGCAGAACACGTGGTACTGAGGGATGTGATAGCTTTTCCAAACTGGGTATCCTGCAGGATGTTATTAGGGGTTCCCTGAAACCCAGAAATAGATGTGGAAAAGGATGCTCTGTATTCAAATATGATTTGGGAGAAAACAGTTAAACCAAGTGTACCTGGTCTCTTGCCAGCAGGACTTCTCAAAGCCTTTACTTATAAATGTGCACTGTAACTCTTTAACACTGTAATAGAGTTCTTCCTGACCAATGATCCCTTTGGGCTCAGAGCATGTCTCTGCAATTATATTCAGAGCCATACCCCTTGGGAAACTCTTGAAGAGAGCATTCAAAAGCATTCTTTTGTCCTTGGAGGACCAGCCAAACCTCAGTGTCCTCCATAGTCACAAGTGGCAGCTGCATCCTTGCTTGACTTTGCCCTGGATGTTAGCTGTCAGTGACCAGGTCCACCACAGGCCATATCATCATACAAGCACAACAGTTCAGCGCTCCTGTCGCCCCAGGGCCACGGCACCTTGTGCTTGGTGGCAGCCTCCTGGGGTAGGCAGGATGACGAAGTGTTAAAGAAACCGTGTCTCCTGAGAGCTCATCGTTGGTCCTCATGAAGAGCCTCTGAGGAGATGAACCACCCCTCACATCTCAGCCAAGACCCAGGTGAAACCACAAAGGAAAGAGTGCCCCTTCCATTGTGAGCCTGATAATCAGTGCCAGCGTTGAAGGAGACAGACCCTGAGGGTACTCAACACCTACCAAAGCAGAGATGTGGAGGCTCCTAAGAGCTCCTCACTGAAGTAGACTTAAAAGTCACCCACCACGGCTCAGGGAATTTTGTAGAAGAGGGGGCGGAAAGATTGTAAGAGCCACAGGTTGAGACATCATGCCCAGAGACGTGTCCCCCCCCCCCCCCCGGGCCAAAATAACTGACTGCTGCTCCCACAATGCATAAACCACAACCTCATGGGGAATACTTGCAAGCCCACTAAGAAGTGTCCCCAATGGAATGGGGGCAGGGACAAAGGAAAAGAGGGTACCAATACATGGTGTATCCATACAAAGTATATTCTTTTTCTTTTTATTTATTTGAGAGGGACAGCGAGAGAAAGGCAGATAGATAGGGAGAGAGGGAGAGAGGGAGAGAGGGAGAGAGGGAGAGAGGGAGAGAGAGAGAGAGAGAGAGAGAGAGAGAGAGAGAGAGAGAGAGAGAGATTGGGTGCACCAGGGCCTCCAGCCACTGCAAACAAACTCCAGACACATGCGCCCCTTTGTGTGTCTGGCTAACATGGGTCCTGGGGAATTGAGCCTCAAATTGGGGTCCGTAGGCTTCACAGGCAAGCTCTTAACCACTAAGCCATCTCTCCAGCCCCCAAATATATTCTTTTTTAAAAAATATTTTATTTGTTTATTTATTTGAGAGAGAGAGAGAGAGAGAGAGAGACAGAGAGAGAGAGGGGAGACACATGCCAGAGCCTCCAGCCACTGCAAACGAACTCTAGACACGTGCGCCCCCTTGTGCATCTGGCTTACATGGGTCCTAGAGAGTTGAACTGGGATCCTCTGGCTTTGCAGGCAAATGCCTTAACCGCTAAGCCATCTCTCCAGCCCCCCAAAGTAAATTCTTAATAAAAATAAACAAGCAAACACAAAAGAGCCTCCTAGGTATCAGGCACTGTGAAAAGTTCTTTACATTTATCTCAAAGCACCAGGATCCCAGTCATTAGTGGATGCAGAACAGGAAACCTGGAGAGAGATTAAATGACTTCACCCAAGACAGCACACACTTCTGAGTGGCATGGTGGGATGTGAGCCCAGGTTGTTGTTCTGTGAAGCCAAGTCCTGTGTGTGGCTATTGTGTGAGGCGCTGTGTACTCCCTGCAAAGCACCCCAAAGGTCCCCCACTAGAGGAGCCATTGTGCCCTCCATTGAGAGACCTATGGCAGGATGCACTGACAACTTGAATATACACTGAAGGGAGACTTACTTTTTGGAACACCCTCCATTCTAGCACCTCCCTTTACCAGGCTTACATCGTGACTCAGTGGGTATCCCCAACAGCCTTTCAGGCTCCTATTCTTTCCTACCCTGTGCCCATGCATCCTTCATCCAGCTGCCATCTGGGTAACAGGAACCCTGTGGCTGGGTTCCATGGTTTCCATTTTACAGATGGAGAAACTGATGCCCAGGGAACACGAGGATTGTGCTCATGGCCCAAAGTTTATAAGTGATGAAGGAGGAACACGTCTTAGCCTCCGCTCTCAACTCCTCACAGAGGCTGCATGGAGTCACAGCCACGTCAGGGCACCTACCCTCTGAGTGCCACAGGATTTAGTGGAGCAAAGTGGAGGTTTCAGAAAACAGCTTTCGTTTCTAGTTGACCTGTTGCCACCCTTTTATCTTTTTTTCCTTTCCTTCCTCCCTCCTTCTCTTCCTTCCTTCCCTTCTCCTGGCTGCTGATCTTCCTAAACCCAGAAGCAGCCTCTGGAGAACGGCTTCCTTTGACCCATAGTTATTTACCTTGGCAGTCCCACAGGCCTCTCCTGCAGACTCACCTTGGCTGGCCCGTGGCTATGTCCTGGGGGGACTTCCTACCTGCCTGCCGCTGTCTCCCCTTGACTGTTACAAAACCCAGTGGCTATAGAGAGCAGGGCCCCCCGATCCTGGCCTCCGATCTCCCCGGTGCTCGCTCTCTGCCTGGGGTGCCTGGCCTCTCACAGCCGCCTCCGCCTCATCAGCTTGCGGTTCCTGAGCCCGCTGACAGGTCAGACAGGCGGCCGAGCAACCCAGGCCCGGCAGGAGGTGGCAGCCTGGTGGGGTGCCAGACAGTGACCTGCTGGGCCCTGCAGAAAGGAAAGGGGCTGTCACTATCAACACGGGGAGCAACAAGCCGGAACAGTTCCTTTCTGCCTGAGGGGAGACCTTCCGGAAGGGGTCAGGATGGAGCCCAGAGCTCAAAGACTACTGGGGCGTGATACTTTCCTTTTTGTGACAGAAAACACACTCGGGACTGCAGGCTGGGCGCATGGACGGGACTCAGCCCTCCCACAAGCTCTGGGCTCACTGGGGAGGTCGGAAGTTCTCATTCTGCCTGAAGAGCATGGCCATGGTTGTGCTCCGGGCACGGGGCAGCCCACCATCTGATCCTCACGTCTCCTTTGTCGGGTGGGTGTCAGGAACCGATACCGTACTGTCGATTATGACCAGGATCTGAAGGCAGGGGACGCGGGTCCAACATACCATGCGCATGGACCTAGTCTCCAAGGCGCAAAACAGAGAATCAAGCAGGGGACGTGTGTGCCAGGCTTTGAGGGAATGAGTGCAACATACTGGTCACAACACATCGGCTGGGTGGCTTTGGGATACTTGCTTTACCTCTCTGAACCCCACTCTGTTCATCTGTGGAATTATACCACCATTGTACCAGCTCCACAGAGCTGTCACGAAGGATTAGGCCTTCCACCAAGGCATTTATGGAAGGCGACCACTTACTAACACCCGCTTTAGAGAGAGAGGAGGCAGCCGCAGGGAGGCTGTCTTCCCTGGCTCGGGCTGGCGAG